>NW_005871048.1:5985937-6161067 GCF_000147115.1 Myotis lucifugus
CCAACTCCCACCCCCTGATCCGCCCTGCTCTGTGACAGGGGGAGGTGCACCAACTCCCCTATCGGCCCTACTCTGTGCATGACATGGGGGAGCTCCCCAACCCCCTGACCGGCCCTGCTCTGTGTGTGACAGGGTACGGAGCCCTAACCCCCCTAATTGGCCCTGCTCTGTGCGTGACAGGGGGTGGTGCCGCAACCTCCCCATCGACCCTGCCTTGAGTGTGACAGGGGGCGGCGCCCCAACCCCCCAATCGGCCCTGCTCTGAGCCCGACCAGGGGCTGCACCTAGGGATTGGGACTGCCCTCTGCCACCTGGGAGCGGGCCTAAGCCAGCAGGTCGTTATCTCCCGAGGGGTCCCAGACTGTGAGAGGGCACAATTGGGGCTGAGGGACCCCTCCCCTCCCCGCCAGTGCACAAATTTTTGTGCACCGGGCCTCTAGTCTATATATATAAAAGGCTAATATGCTAAGTGTCCCTCTGCCCATCCAACCGGTCGCTATGATGCGCACTGACCACCAGGGGGCAGATGCTCAATGCAGGAGCTGCTGAGCTGCAGTGACTTTGCAGCAGCAGTTCTCTGGTGACACACCCCAAAACCAGAGAGGAGGGAGCCTTATTCCTCACAGAGCTGTGCAATTCCACCTTCGGCCGTGGGTTATGTTGTTTCTAGGGCACTGTCGGCCCTGAATCTAGTTTACTGCACACTTGTGTTTGTGTCCCATACCCTGTATGACAGCAACTTTGTAGAGTGCTCTCTTGCACTCCGGGACCCCTCAGGGGATGTCGGAGAGCCAGTTTGGGCCCAATCCCCGCAGGCCAGGCCGAGGGACCCCACCTGCCAGAGGGACCTTGCTCACTCCATAGACGCCGGGGAGGGACTGCAGGAGGTTGGCTCCAAGGCATGTCCAGCCCGTCTCGTCCAGTCCTGCCCCACCAGCCATCTTCTAATTAATTTCCTTTCAATGTGCACGAATCCGTGCCCTGGGTCACTAGTATCATCATAAAATGTGGTTGTTATTAGTCAGCTGTGACTTAAACTAGCTTGGAGAAGAGAAGTTAAAGATGCCATATGATGTATCCGATAAGTATTATTCTTCTCCTTCTCCTTCTCCTTCTTCTTATTGGTTAATCCTCACATGAAGATACTTTTTCATTGATTTTTAGAGAGTGGAAGGGAGGGGGAGAGACAGAGAGAAACATCCATGTGAGAGAGACACGTTGATTGGTTGCCTCCCGCACGGCCCCAACTGGGGCTGGGGATCAAGCCTGCAACGGAAGTATGTGCCTTTGACCAGAATTGAACCCAGGACCCTTCATTTCACAGGCCAATGTTCTATCCACTGAGCCAACCCAGCTAGGGCCTTATCCTTATTTTTCTATCGCATTGACTGAATTTTGCTGGAAAAATGTTGAGACGTCCTCTTACACAACCATGGATGTTTCTTCTACTCCGCTAGGCCTCCATTTCCTCATCTGTAAAGGAGGGATCCTAATGGCACCTCCCTTCTAGAGCCTTGTGAGGAGTAAATAACATACCACATGCGAAGAGCCTGTTACAGTGCCTTGGCCTTTTCCAACCCATCCATTTCCTATGCTCAATATGTCAACACTTGGAATGTCAATAGAAGCACCACTTATGCTTTTACACATGGTTTGAAGTAGTATTAAAATCAGTCCTGACTGACAGAATAATAAAGAAAAAAAGGCCTAGAAAAGGTTAGCTAAACCCTAACTATTCCAAAAGAAATAAAGTTGGTTCAGTAAATGTCATACCTTAGGCCAAAAGAATTCCCACCGGGGAAAAGAGTTTAAAAACAGTAACTCAGGGTGCTAACGGTCTTCTAAAACATAAAGGTGAAGGAAGAATCCCTTAAGGAAAGGATTGATAGATTTAATTTATGTCAAAAAATAACATAAGTAAAATTAAAATGAAAGCAACAAATTAGGGAAAATATTTGCAACACAAATGACAGATTTATGTCTTTATTATAAAAAGAAATAAGAGTTGTGTGCCAGGGTGAATGTGAATTTTATAATAGTGATGTTAGACAATTCAGTTTATAAAACGGGGAAAGTTTATGGAATGACCAAAAACGAATAGCATACACTTATTACAAAATTAGGTTGTGAATTAATACTTTAAAAATAGCATACTCAAAATATATTTATAAATTAAATACTTAAATACTTAGAAAACATCCACTTCTAATTCAATGAAAATTATAACAAACTTTAAGTGTATATTTTGACAAAATAAATTAACTCTGAAAGATGTAATTACAGGTATTTAAATTTTTCTTTTGCTTTCCTGTGTTTTAAAATTTTTTAAATTAATATATAGATTTTAACCCAAATCTTAACAAATGTTCTTTTAAAAACACATACAAACTGATTAAAGTTAAATGAGGATCGGGAAAACTATTGCAACATATTTAACAGAAAGTTAACATTCTTGTCTTGGTATTGCCTCATCTTTTCTGAGCTAAATCTTACCTTTACCTTCTTATTTGCAATACTTGCCACAAATATTATATGTAAGAATTTCTACTATAGAATAAATAAGTGGAGTTGATATAAATGTCCAACCATAGGATTAAATAAAATTATACTCATTCATAAGAATGATGTGTACCTGTTAAGTAAGCATGTTTAATAATATTAATATCAAAGCAAATTATGTTATCAGTCTGAAATTATCCCAATTACATCTTTGTTCAAATATCGCTTTTTCAGTAAGTCCTCCCCTGTCCACTCTATTTAAAATTGCAATCCTGATCCATCTATGTAAGGACACACAGAGACAGAAAGTGAAGGGATGGAAAAAGATATTTCACGCAAATGAGAATCAAAAGAAAGCTGGGGCAGCTATATGATGATCAGAAAGAAACAGACTTTAAAAGAAGCACTGTAATAGGAGAGAGAAGGGCTCTGCATAATGATCAAGAGGTCAATCCAACAAGAAGATAATAAGAGTTGTGCAAGGGTATATGTGAATTTTATAACATATTATAATTTGTTGTAAATATTTATGCACCTAACATAGGAGCACCTGAATATGTAAAGCCAGTATTAACAGACCTAACGAAAAAAGCAGATAGCAGTACAATAATTGTAGGGGACTTTAGTACCCACTTACATCAACGGACAGATCATCCAGAATCAGAGGTGGGGAGCATCCAGCCCATGGGCCATATATAGCCCTCAAAATCATTTGCTCTGGCCCTGCCAGGGCATTAGGGGTGACTTAATTAAATGTTTGACCATACACAGCAGGCTAATTTTTAAGCTGATAATTTTGTATGGCCCATGTATGATGTTATAAATATCCAAATGGCCCTTGGCAGAAAAAAATGTTCCCCACCCCTGAATAATCAATAAGGAAACATTGGCTTTAAACTACACATCAGAAGAGATTGATTTAACAAACGTATACAGAACATTCCATCCAGTGCAACATTACCCACATTCTTCTCAAGCACACATGAAACATTCTGCAGGATAGCTCACCTGCTAGGCCGCAAAACAAGTCTTAATAAGCTCAAGTAGGTTAAAATCATTAACAAGCATCTTTTCTGATTACAAAGTTATGATACTAGAAATCAGTTACACGAAGCAAACTGGAAAATAATGTGGCCATCAAACAATGCTACCTACTAAACATGGGCGAAAGAAAAAACTAAAAGAAATTTAAAATACCTTAAGACAAATCAAAATTGAAATACAAAGAAGGGAAACTTACAGAATGCAGCAAAAACAGTTCTAAGAAGGAAGTTCATAGCTTCCTTCAAGAAACAAGAAATATCTCAAATGAACAGCCTAACTTTACACCGAGATAAAGAACAAATGAAGCCCAAAGTTAGCAGAAGGAAGGGAATAAAGATCAGAACAGAAATAAATGAAATTGAGACTAGAAAGTCAGTGGTAAAGATCAATGAAACTAAGAGTTGTTTTTAAAAAAGTAATCAAAATTAACAAACGTTTAGCTATACTCGCCAAGAAAAAAAGAGAAAGGATTCAAATAAATTCAGAAATGAAAGAAGAGATGTCACAGAAACACAAAGGATCATAAGAGATTACGATGAACTAGTAAACACCAAAAATTTGACAGCATAGAAGAAATGGGTAAATTCTTAGAAACATATAACTTTCCAAGACTAAATCACGAAGAAAAAGAAAATCTGAACGGATCAATTACTTGTAAGAAGATTCAACTGATAATCAAAAACCTCCCAATAAAGCAATTTCCAGGACAAGACAGCGTCACTGGTGAATCCTGGCAAACATTCAAAGAATTCATATCAACACTTCTGAAACTTCTCCAAAAAAAATAAAATAAAATAAAGGGGAAAACACTTCCATACTCATTTTATAAGGCCAGCATTACCCTGCTACCAAAACCAGACCAGATGCCCCAAGAAAAGAAAGTTATAGTTCAATATCCCCATAGGTGTAAATGAACATAGATGTAAAAATCTTCAACAAAATATTAGCAAAACAAATTTAACAATACTTTCAAAGGATCATATACCACAAGCAAGTGGGTTTTATTCCGGGGATGCGAGGATCAATGTGATACACCACCTTAACAAAAATGAAGGATAACCATCATACAATCTTCTCGGATACAGAGAAAACATTTGATAAAATTCAACCTTATTTCATAATAAAAACTCTCAACAAAGTGGGTATAGAGGAAACATACCTCAAGATAATAAAACTAGATATGACAAACCCACAGCCAGCTTCATACTTAATGGCAAAAAGCTGAAAGCCTTTTCTCTAAGATCAGGAATCAGAAAAAGATGTCCACTCTCACCACTTTTATTCAATATAGTATTGAAAGTCCTAGCCGAAGCTATTAGGCAAGAAAAGAAATAAGACGCATCTAAATCAGAAAGGAATGAATAAAACTGTCACTATTTGCAGATGATATATTATATAGAGCAAACCCTAAAGACCTCAAGAAAAAAACTTTTAAAACCAATAAACAAATTCAGTAAAGGTGCTAGATACAAAATCAATATACAAAAAGTTGTAGTGTTTCTATACACTAATACTAAACAATCAGAAATAGAAAATAAGAAAACAATTCTATTTGTGGTTGCATCTAAAAGAATAAAATACCGCTCTAGCTGGTTTGGCTCAGTGGATAGAGCGTTGGCCTGCCCAAAGGGTCCCAGGTTCGATTCCAGTCAAGGGCATGTATCTCGGTTGCAGGCTCCTCTCCTGACCCAGGCCCTGGTCAGGGAACATGCAGGAGGCAACCAATTGATGTGTTTCTATCACATCAATGTTTCTCTCTGTCTTTCTCTCTTTCACTCTCCCTAAAAATCAATGAAAAAATATCCTTGGGTGAGGATTTAAAAATATAAGAAATAAAAATAAATAAATAAATAAGGAAAGAAAGAAAGGAAGGAAGGAAGGAAGGAAGGAAGGAAGGAAGGAAGGAAGGAAGGAAGGAAGGAAGGAAAATAAAAGAATAAAATACCGAGGAATAAATTTAACCAAGGAGATGAAAGACCGGTACATTGAAAACTATAAGACATTAATGAAAGAAATGGAAGAAGATAAAAATAAATGAAAAGATATTCCATGCTTGTGGATTGGAAGAATTGATATTGTTAAAATGTCCATACTACCCAAAGTAATCTACAGATTTAATGCAATACCCATCAAAATTCCAATGGCTTTTCCTATAGAAAGAGAAAAACCAATCCTAAAATTTGTATGAAACCACAAACAACCCCAAATAGCCAAAGCAATCTTGAGAAAGAAGAACAAAAATGGAGGCATCTTGCTCCCTGATTTCAAACTATATTAAAAGCTCTGGTAATCAAAACAGTAGGGTATTGGCATAAAACAGACACACAGATCAGTGGAACAGAATAGAGAGCTCAGAAATATACCTATGCATATATAGTTAATTAATTTATAACAAGAGTCAATAATACACAATGGTGTAAAGACACTCTCTTTAATAAATGGTGTTTGGGAAAACTGGACAGCCATATGCAAGAAAAAAAATCAAACTGGACCACTTTTTTACACCATACACAAAAATTAACTCAAAAATGATTTAAAGAACTGGGTGTAAAGATCTGCAACTATAAAACCAGAAGAAAATATAGGGGTAAGCTCCTTAACAGTGGTCTTAGAGATAGTTTTTAAAAAAATTTAACTCCAAAAGCAAAGGCAACAAAAGTCAAACTAAACAAGGGTTACTTCATCAAACTAAAAACTTCTGCACAGCAAAGAAAACCATCAGTGAAATAAAAAGGCACCTACTGAGAGAAAATATTTTCAAATCCTATCTGAAAATGGGCTAATATCCAGAATATATAAAAAACTCACACAACTTGATAGCAAAAAAACAACAATAATCTGATTTTAACAATGGGCAGAGGATCTGAATAGGTATTTTTCCAAAAAAGACATACAGATGGCCAACGGGTACTTGAAAAGACGCTCAACATCACTAATCATCAGGGAAATGCAAATCAAAACCACAATGAGATATTACTTCACACATATTAGAATGGCTATTTTCAAAAAGACAAGAAAGAACAAGTGTTGGTGAGAATGTGGAGAAAGGGGAATCCTTGCATCCCATTGGTGACAATATAAATTGGTGCAACCACTGCAGAAAACAGTATGGAGGTTTCACAAAAAAAATAAAAATAGAACTACCATATGACCCAGCAATCCTGCTTCCAAGTGTTTACCTCAAGAAAATGCAAACATTAACTCAAAAAGCATATGCACCTCAGTTCACTGCAGCATTATTTACAACAGCCAAGATATGCAAACAACCTAAGTGTCTACCAATGGATAAATGGATAAAGAAAATTTGGCATATATATATATATACACACACACACACATATACATATATATATATATATATATAATGAAATATTATCCTATATAATAAAAGGGTAATATGCAAATTGACCCTAACAGCAGCACGCCTGGGAATGACTGGTCACTATGACACACACTGACCACCAGGGGGCAGACGCTCAATGCAGGAGCTGCCCCCTGGTGGTCAGTGGGCTCCCACAGGCGGAGCTCTGCTCAGCCACAAGCCAGGTTGATGGCTTCCAGCATAGAGGTGGTGGCAGGAGCCTCTCCTGCCTCCTCAGCAGCACTAAGGATGTCCGACTGCAGCTTAGGCCGGCTCCCTGCTTACAAATGGACATCCCCTGAGGGCTCCTGGGCTGCCAGAGGGATGTCTGACTGCCAGCTTAGGCCCGATCCCCCGGGGAGCGGGTCTAAGCCAGCAGGTGGACATCTCCTGAGGGGTCCCAGACTGCGAGTGGGCACAGGCTGGGCTGAGGGACCACCCTGAGTGCACAAATTTTTGTGCACCAGGCCTCTAGTTGATATATAATAATGAAATAATGAAAAATTTGGCATATATATATATATATATATATATATAAAATAATGAAATATTATTCAGCCATAAGAAATGAAATCTAGCCCTGGCCAATGTGGCTCAGTTGGTTGGATATCATTCTGTGCACCAAAAGGGTGCTGGTTTGATTCCTGGTCAGGGCACATGCCCAGGTTGCAGGCTCGATCCCCTGCAGAGGGCATGCAGGAGGCAGCAGATTGATGTTTCTCTTTCTTCTCCTTTCTGCTCTCTCTAAAAATCATTAAAAATATTTTTTAAAAAATGAAATGCTGCCATTTGCAACAACATGGATAGTCCTTGAGGGCATTATGCTAAGTAAAATAAGTCAGAGACAGACAAATACCATATGATCTCATTTACACATGGAATAAAAAACAAAACAAAACAAAAACCCAAAATCATACAGAGAGCAGATTGGTGTTTGCCAAAAGCCTGGGTTTGGGGGTGGGCAAAATAAGTGAAAAGAGGCAAAAGGTACAAATTGCCAATTATAAAATAAATAATAAAATTATAAAATAAATAAGTCATGGGGATATAATATACAACATGGTGACTATCCTATATAATAAAAGTCCAGTGACCGAATGGCAGAACGACCGGAACGACTGGTTGACCAGTCTCTGTGACGTGTACTGACCACCAGGGGGCAGATGCTCAATGCAGGAGCTGCCCCCTGGTGGTCAGTGCACTACCACAGTGGGAGTGCTGCTCAGCTGACCAGGATGAGCAGCTGCTCCCGCTGCAAACCCTGGGCCAGCAGGCAGGAATCCAGGCTGTGATCATTGCCTCCTCACCCCAGGCTCCTCCTCCTCACTCCCTGCCACCTCTTCTGGACCCCCACAGGCCGTGCAGCGCCGCCACCAAGCTTGCAGAACTGACCCCAGAGGCTGGGAGGCGGGTTTGTGGCCACCGCAGGACTGAGGTCTACTCTGCCGCCTCTCAGTGCTACTGTCCCTGGGCTCGGCCTCAACCAGGTCCCCTGGAGAGGCAACCAGGTCCATGGAAGATGCCAGACCAGGGAGCAGCCACTCAGAGGGTGGGTCCACAGCCGCTGGGGTGACCAGGATGAGTGGTGCTCCCACAGCGGGCCAATCCCTGCAGGCCACGTCCCCCACCAGTGCACGAATCCCGTGCACTGGGCCTCTAGTAGTTCATAATACTGTCTTGCATATTTTAAAGTTGCTAAAAGAGTAACTCTTAAAAGTTTTCATTACAAGAAAAAAGCTTGCAATTGAGTATAGTGATGCATGTGAACTAGACTTATGATCATTTCACAATATATGCAAATATCAAATACTACACTGTGCACCTGAATATGTTTAATGTCAATAAAAAATTTTTAAAGGATCTCATTGACAAAATAAAGCTATTTCTCTACCCTATTTTTAAAAATTGCAATACCCTCTACTCTGCCTCATCATCAACTACCTTACTCAAACAGCACAATTTTTTCCATACACTTAATGCCTTCTACCATACTGCGTAGTTTTCTTTTCTTTAAAAACACGTATTTTTGTTAGACTTTTAAAAAATTAATTTTTAGAGCAAGGAAGGGAGAGGGGGAGAGAGAGAAGCATCAATCGGCTGTCTTCTGCATGTCTCCTACCAGGGATGGAACCCACAACCGGAGCATGAGCCCTGACTGGGAATGGAACCAGCGACCTTTCGGATGGGACAATGCCCAACCAACTGAGCCACACCAACCAGGGCTGCGTAATTTCCCTTTTATGATGATTATTTATTATCTGTTTCTCCACAGAATGTTGGTAGAAACCTAATGAGGATTTGCTGTATGAAAGAATGATCGTATATGGGTAGATACATTAAAAAATAGAAGAAAATACACCAAAGCACAAACTGTAGCTATTTTTAGATGGTATGATTATGGATGGTGATTATTATTTTCTTCTTGATACTGCCCTAGATTGTAAAAGTTTTCTGCAATGAACGTGGATAACTTTTATAATACAGAAAACGTGTGTGTGTACAAACATATATGTTAAAAAGAATATTTGAGGTAGATCTTTACCCCTGAATCATTTCAGACATTCTATGTTTTCAAAGACCTCCTGGGGAAATGATTTTACAATCTTTCTCATCAACCTGCGTCAGGATTTAGAGTGAAGAAATATTTCTCTTTGGCTCAGTCTGCTTGCCACTGCTAAGGTTAAATGGTGCCTGTGGATTCACTGTCAGGCAGTAAGGCATGTGTTGAAGCCAAGAAAAAAACAGGAGAGAGACATTTTTTACAGTGACGGGATAATGACACTGAAAAAAAAGGTAAGGAGAGAGAGGGGGGAGAGGAAACAACAAAGACAAGTGGCAAACGTTTACTGACCCTCTTTATGTGCTAACGCAGGATGCTGAGTGTGACAGTTTGCTTAAAGGTGACTGTAGCAGAGTCCCTGCCTGGAGGAGTTCATAGCATAGCAGGGGAGCTCCCGGTCTAATGTTCACACCTATGTCCTCTCATAGTGCCAGCAGGCATTCACGATAGGCATCCTGTTTATTAGTAGCTACTGGGGATGCATGCCAGACAGCTAAATGTAATTACACCATTTGGATATTGAAAAAATGTCCGACTACTTTCAATTATCCTTCTATGGACTATCCCCCTGCATACATGATCTGCAGCTTTATTTTATTGAATAGTGTTGTTTAAAAGAAATTTACTTATTGGTGTGTGTGTGTGTGTGTGTGTGTGTGTGTGAGAGAGAGAGAGAGAGAGAGAGAGAGAGAGAGAGAAAGAGAGAGAGAGGAGATTGTTGCTGTTCCACTTATTTATGCATTCACTGCTTGGTTCTTGTATGTGTCCTGACTGGGATTGAACCCACAACCTTGGCACATCAGGACAATGCTCCAACCAACTGAGCTACCCAGCCAGGGTGATGGTGTCTTTTTGTCTCATTTTAATCCTTGACTAGCTTTTCCTGAGCCCAATTATGACACATGTTTGGAAGATTTCAAAATAACTTTAAGAGTGGATTAGGGGAAAGATAAACATGTAAATGTGGAATCGGAAAGAGAAGCACATTAGGATTCTAGAGCCAAGCCTCCATGATTTACAGTTTTGTTGTTTGAGGTCCCAGGGTATTCCTCTTACTCCCTAGGAAGCAGAGAGCTGTTTGCAAGGCCGGTGTAAAATAAAACCTCCCTGCTTTCTGCGTGATGGTAAAAAGTTAGAAGCTTATTGTCTGTCACAGAATGTTTTTGATAATGAGCACTGATAGTTTTCTTCAAAAGAACCTGACTTTCTTTGATTTTTACCTCCTATTTGCTGGTTCTTCACACCTTCCTGAAGCTGTGTGGCCCTGTCCTAACATCAGCATGATGAGCAATGTGTGAGTTCTGGTGGTTCTCATACTAACTGTGTCTTGGCTCTGATTTGGACGGTACCAGCACCTCATTTTTACATCCAGATAAAACATCGCTCTTCAGGCACCAGTGTTACCAGTCACTTCTGATCTACCTGACCCATTGCTGTGTGCCCTGTGCTTTCTGCTGTCCTTCACGGGTGGTTTCTCCCTACTCTGGGATCTTAAGCCACTGAAGTTTGGTGATATGGGAACTGAAAGAAGACTTACTGCCTTCTTTCGTTGGCCTTGGTTAAATTAAGTCTTGAAACCCACTTTAGGTTGTAAGCATTAAACACAAGAGCAAATATGAGAATGCTTTGCAAACAGGAATCAGAAATATAAAGACTCTGTTACACTTCTTGGGACTTCTTTGGGGTGTGGGGGGGGGGAGCAAGTAGTTTCTTGGATCTCCCTTTGCTCCTTCCCATAAAAAGGCATTTTCTTCATTTAAAATATTCCTCTATTTAGGTCCTTTGCCCATTTTTTTGATTGGGTTGTTTACCTTCCTTTTGTTAAGTTGTATGAGTTCTCTGTAAATGTTGGAGATTAAACCCTTATTGGAGATAACATTGGCAAATATGCTCTCCCATGCAGTGGGCTTTCTTGTTGTTTTGTTGATGGTTTCTTTTGCTGTGCAGAAGCTTTTTATTTTGATGTAGTCCCATTTCTTTATTTTCTCTTTAGTTTCCATTGCCCTAGGAACTGTATTGGTGAAGATATTGCTTTGGCATATGTCTGAGATTTTGCTGCCTGTGGATTCCTCTAAGATTTTTATGGTTTCCCATCTTACATTTAAGTCCTTTATCCATTTTGAGTTCATTTTTGTATATGGTATAATTTGGTAGTCTAGTTTCATTTTTTTGCATGTATCTGTCCAATTTTCCCAACACAATTTATTGAAGAGAAATGGGCAACAGACCTAAATACTTTTCAAAAGAGAACATAAGGAAGGCCAAGAGATATGAAAACATGCTCAAAGTCACTAATCATCCGAGAGATGCAGATCAAAACGACAATGAGGTACCATCTCACACCTGTCAGAATGGCCATCATCAACAAATCAACAAACGACAAGTGCTGGAGAGGATGCAGAGAAAAAGGAACCCTCGTGCACTGCTGGTGGGAATGCAGACTGGTGCAGCCACTGTGGAGAAAAGTATGGAGTTTCCTCAAAAAACTAGAAAGGGAACTCCCATTTGACCTAGTAATCCCACTTCTAGGAATATATTCCAAGAAACTAGAAACACCAATCAGAAAGTATATATGCACCCCTATGTTCATAGCAGCACAATTTACAATAGCTAAGATTTGGAAACAGCCTAAGTGCCCATCAGCAGATGAGTGGCTATAAAACTGTGGTACATCTACACAATGAAATACTACCCTGCTGTAAAAAAGAAGGAACTCCTACCATTTGCAACAGCATGGATGGACCTGGAGAGCATTATGCTAAGCTAAATAAGTCAGTCAGAGAAAGTTAAATATCACATGGTCTCACTCATTTGTGGAACATAATGAACAACATAAACTAATGAACAAAAACAGATCTAGAGACAGAGAAGCATTGATCAGACTATCAATCCTCAGAGGGAAGGTAGGGGAGGTGGGGGTTAGGAGGAGAGATCAACCGATTGGGGCTGGCCAGCCAGGGGGAGGGGCCATGGGAGGTTGGCCGGCCGCAGTGCGTGTCATAGTGACCCGTCATTCTGGTCGCTTGGCTTTTATATATACTAGTATAGAGAGCCAAGATATGGAAGCAACGTCATCAATAGATGAATGTGACCATCAACAGATGACTAGATAGAGAAAATCTGGTACACACATACAATGGAATATTACTCAGCCATAAAAAGAGTAAAATCTTACCATTTGTGACATGAATGGATGTAGCAGGTATTAATGCTAAGTGAAATAAGTTCAAAGAAAAGACCAATGCCTTATGATCTCACTTATACGTGGAATCTAAAAAAAACAAAATAAATGAATAAACAAAACAGAAACAAACTCATAAATACAGAGAACACTTTGATGGTTGCCAGATTGGGGGGAGAGGGAAGGTTGGGAAACTGGGTGGAAAAGGGGAGAAGTTACCATGTATAAATTGCCAGTTAAAGCACTCACGGGGCTATAAAGTACTGCATAGGAATATAGTCAGTAATATTATAACTATGTATGGTACTAGACTTAATGGGCTGATCACTTCATAAGTTACATAAATGTCTAATCACTATGTTGTACTCCTGAAACTAAAATAGTATTGCTTGCCAATTATAATTGAAATTTTTTTAAAAAAATAAAAAATAATTAAAAATACTTCTCTAGCTGGCTGGTGTTGCTCAGTGGTTGAGTGTTGACCTATGAACTAGGATGTCACAGTTCCATTCCTGGTCAGGGCACATGCTTGGGTTGTGGACTTGATCCCCAGTGTGGGGTGTGCAGGAGGCAGCCGATCAATGATTCTCTCTCATCATTGATGTTTCTATCTCTTTCCCTCTCTGAAATCAATAATACACACACACACACACACACACACACACACACACACACTCCTCCTGTCCCTTTTCACCTAGATGATGCCCACTCCGCCTTCAGATGCCATCCTACATCCCTACCCTGGGAAGCCTCCCTAACCTCTTACGTGGGTAATTTCCTCTTAAATTATGCTTAACAGTGCCATGAGCCTTTCCTCCTGAGCTCCTAGAAGAGTTACTATGTTCAGTGACCTACAAGATTATCTGATTATTGAAAGGGGAGCTCGGGAAGCAGAGGGCATGGATTCGGATCCTGGCTGATCCTTACCAGCTGTATAATGTTGGGCATATGATAAATCCACCTCTGTGCCTGAGATTCTGCACCTGTCGGAAGACATTTGCAGTGCTTACCACGTAGGGCTGTGGGGCGAACTAACTGGGTCGGTGCATATACTGCGCTCCAAATGGTACCCGGTGCACAGTCAGCACCAGCGTGGGCTGGCTGCCACCATGGAGAGCAGTGTCACCTCATCGCCTCCCCCAGGCATGCAGGCTCCTTCAGGGGCTTCTTTCACGTGCCTTGGCTTTTACGTGCAAGCACAGGGCCTGGCTTAGAATAAGGGCTTCCTAAAGATTTGTTGAATGTAATAATAAATATATGACTTTATGGATCTAAATTCTAACACCGTTCTCATCTTAAAATGTTGGGATCGTTTCTATTCCAATATCCGTGTTACATTAAGTCATGTAACTGATAAAAAGCAGATGGCTTAAAACCAAACCTTTGGGAGAAGAATTTCCCCTAAATTGCAGGAAAATGACTGGTAACTATTTGTATACACCATGAACTTCCATTCAATTGGGTCCTGCCTGGTGAGTTACCTGTGGTGTCTAAAAATATAGGGTACCCCGAAATATATATACACACTTAAACAGCTGATAACTCACGTTTCACTCCTCTTTAGGTTGAACAGATTTGAAATAATAGGTGAAGCCAAGCTAAGCTTTGAACAAAGAAAATTTATCCTAAAGTGTCATTAGATTTTTTTTATGGGGATACATAAGAGATAAAGTTTATGGTACAGAACTGGTAACAGTCAATGAATTGAGGGTGCACAAATACCAAAAGGAATAATTCTTGGTGTTTGCTCTTCCATTGCTTCCCATTATCAGCAGTGCCTGGACCATTGACAAAAAAATAAAATAAAATAAATCACTCATTTCTGTAGGTTCTTTTAAATTTTGAAAATGAACTGTATGTTAATAAACACTGACTTTATAATCATTTAAAGTGTGTATACATTTTTGGGACACCGTGTACTAGTATAATCATGAACATTTACCAGGCTAGAAAGAACTCTGCTAGGCATTCTGAGTAACAGATTAAACCATGGGGTTCTAAGGAGGAGTTTGCTGAGAGCTGTGGGAAAGGTTTTTCTCCCTAATTATGGTAATAACAATTAATATACCCTTTTCCTGCCTTGATGTTGTGTGGGTGAATGTGATACCTGGAGCTACAGCAGCTTGATGGGGATTTGAGGGTAAAATCCAACATCCTGAGCATATTATAGCAGAAAGATACAAAGAAGCTGGGCTTCTGATGACATCTCTAACTGTTGCACTCACCTTCCCAGTGGACAAGGAAATAAATGGGCTCTCCAGGTCCATCCATGCTGTTGCAAATGGTAGGAGTATTATGCTAAGTGAAATAAGCCAGTCGGAGAAAGATAAACATCACATGATCTCACTCATTTGTGGAATATAATGAACAACATAAACTGATGAACTAAAATAGATCCAGAGAGATCCAGAGACATAGAAGCATCATCCAACCTCAGGGGGAAGGCAGGGCAGAGGCTGCAGGGATGTATGCAGGGATGTATGTGTGTGTGTGTGAGAGAGAGAGAGAGCGAGAGCGAGAGAGAGAGAGAGAGAGAGAGAGAGAGAGAGATATCAACCAAAGGACTTGTATGCATGCATATAAGCATAACCCAATGGCACAGTCAGTAGGGGGTGGTGAGGGCATATGCTGGAGGGGGGTAGGAATGAGTGGGAAGAGGTCAATGGGGGGAAAAGAATTCATATGTAATACTTTAAACAATATATATGTGTGTGTGTGTGTGTATATATGTATGTGTGTGTGTGTGTGTGTGTGTATGTATATATATGCAAATTGTCCCTTCTGGAGTTTGACCGGGAGACTGAGAGTTCAATTGCTCGCTATGACGTGCGCTGACCACCAGGGGGCGGCGCAGAACAAAGGAAGGCCCCAGCCAGCATCCGAAAGGCCCCGATTGGCCCTGATCACTGGCCAGGCCTAGGTACCCTACCTGTGCATGAATTTCGTGCGCCGGGCCTCTAGTTAAATAAAGAAATGAATGAATGAATGAATGAATGAATGAATGAAAATAACTGTGCTTGTTGCTAATGACCTTTAGTGGACTATTCTGTTACAAGCAGTTAAAACTATGTGACATATCAGTTTCTCTCAGCCATCAATCGCACTGTAAGTCCAAACAGTATCAACTAAGCAACTCACCTCATTTTCAAACTGGGCCCACATGAGCCAGTGAAATCTTTAGAACAGGGCAGAGGATTCGCCTGTGGGAGTTAGAAATTGTGGGTTCCACCATTTCAGTCCTGGTATCAACCATTGAAGTGATTGGTACTGAACAGGTAATTTTGTGTGTAATTTCATTACCTGTAAAATGAGGGATTTGCGTTGAGGAAGCACTAAGGTCCCTTTCATCAGCACTCTCTGATTCTGTGCTTATAGCAGTCAACAGCTGAGTTCCCCCAGGAAGCAGACTGTGAATCTGAGATATGCATGGAGGAGGGTTATCAGGAAGTGCTCTTGGGATTATCCCCTGTGGAGGGGGTGGGACAGATGCAGGATTGGCCAGAGGGAGAAAAGGAGCCACAGTGCAATTTCACTGGAAGCTGAAGCTGGGATGGTGGAGTGAGGAGGCCAGGCCTTCTGACCCCACATCAGGGAGCCACTATGGAGCGTCTCTCTCTCCAGCAAAGACAACCCATGTAAAGGGCTGGTGGCAGAGGGCTCCCAGCAACTAGAGGACCTGCTGTCATTCCTGAAGGGACCTGAATGTGCACCACAGCGTCAACGCTGACCTGGATCAACAAGATAAGATTGATCTCTTCTTTTCCCATTTTAATCCATGAAATTAAAAAATTTTCAGTAGGAAAATTTTCAAATCTTCTTAAAAGTAGAGAGAATTGTATCATGAACTCCCATCTACCCATCCTCCAGTCTAATAATGGCCCACATTCTGTCATTCTGGTGTCATGGATTCCTCACCTCTACTTTTCTCTCTCTGCTGGATGATTTTAAAGCAAACTCAAAATCTACACTAATAAAAGAGAAAAATGGTAATTGGCGTACGACCGCTACCCTTCCCATTGGCTAATCAGCGTATCCTTATGCAAATTAACTGTCAGCCAAGATGGCGGCCCGCAGCCAGGCAGCTTGAAGCGGAACATGAGGCTTGCTTGATCCAGTGACGGAGGAAGCCAAGGTTCCCCGCCTGCTGCCGCCTGCTCTGAGCTCCTGAAGCAACAGCTCCAAAAGATACAATGTTTCAATTATAGAAGCTAAAAGATGGTGGTTAATTTGCATATACCAGTTGCGAGGGAAGACTGAGGACAACATGGAGGCCAAGCAGTACAGAAGGGAGCTAAGTAGAGGCTGCGAGGACAGAAACGGAGCCAAGGCTGCGGAGGTGGGAGGTAGGAGGTGGGAGGTGGGAGGTGGGAGGTGGGAGGGCAAGCCCAGCCACAGAGGCTTCAAGGAGGGGCAGTGGCTCGGAAGGGAATGGGCAGCACCTGGGAGCGGGAGGGGAAACCCACCACGGCGCCTGGGAGCCAGAGGGGAAACCCGCCACAGCGCCTGGGAGCTGAGGGGAAACCCAGCAGGAGTGGCTGGAAAACCTGTCACAGCACCTGGGAGCGGGAGGGGAAACCCAGCAGGAGTGGCTGGGAGCAGGAGGGGAAACCCGCCACAGGGCCTGGGAGCGGGAGGGGAAACCCGCCACAGCGCCTGGGAGCTGAGGGGAAACCCCGCCACAGCGCCTGGGAGCAGGAGGGGAAACCCGCCAAAGGGCCTGGGAGCGGGAGGGGAAACCCGCCAAAGGGCCCGGGAGCTGAGGGGAAACCCAGCAGGAGTGGCTGGGAGCAGGAGGGGAAACTGGCCACAGCCCTGTCACAGGGACAGGCGTCCTCTAGAGGAGCCAGGCGGCTCTGAGCCTGTAGGCCCGTGCATAGGCCCAGAGCGGCCGAAGTCCGGAATGCCGGGCCTACGCTTGCAGGTGCCAAGCGGCCAGGGTTGGGGTGGGAACATCCCCAGGACCCAGGCACTCCAAGCTGGCCAGGAACAGGGCGGGAATGTCCCCTGCAGCGAGTGAGCAGACAGCAGGGCCCTGCTTGCCACTGTCCGTGGCAGTGAGGGGCAAGCAGTCCCTTGCAGGGCCCCCACAGAGAGCAGACACCAGGGCCCTGCTTGCCCCTGCAGTGGCGAGCCAGAGAGAAGACAGCAGGGCGCTGCTTGCCCCTGACCCCAGCGGCGAAGGACAGGCAGTCCCCTACAGAGAGCAGATACCAGGGCCTACGGTGGCGTCAAGCAGGCAGGTCCGCAGAGAGCAGAGGACCATGGGGAGCAGGTCTAAGCCGTCAGTAGGACATCCCCTGAGGGCTCCCAGATTGGAGAGGGTGCAGATAAGGCTGAGGGACCCCTCCTTCCCCGTGCACGAATTTCGTGCACCGGGCCCCTAGTATTATAATAATCACGTATGGTCTATTAAACTCAACATAAGCTAGGGTGTCCACATGTGGCTCTAATATTAAGAGATCTTAATTTATTAAAATAGTTTAAATCACAATATCAACATATAGCCGCCCATCTCCCCACCCCAGCTCTATGAGTTCATTTCAAGGGCTTCTCCTATGGCCCTCAAGAGACACCTTCTGGCCAGGAGTTCTCATCTGCCCCCCCTTTCACCCTGTAGCAGGAAACCAAGAAGAGTTAGACTGGGAGCACTGGGTCTCAGGGTCCCCATTACCAGCCAAGCCAATTAGGGGTCCCAGGTGAACAGTATGTTTTTTGCCACCAGTGTTGAGATGAACAATGGCAAGTTGTGCAGAATTACTTGGTAAATAATGACTTTTGGTTCCCAAGGTCAGTAGATCCTAGTTTAAAAATAGTGTTTGTTTTAGCTATGCCTTCACTTTTCAAAAATTCTTCTACATAATGGCCCCATTCAATCATTCTGATTTCCAAACAACCATGTCCACTGACACGTCTAATAAAATGGAGGGTCTCAGTCCCAATGCCATAAAAGGGATCCCAGACCCAAAGGGATCACTAACAAAATGAAAGGTCCGATTCTTCCTGAGTGAACTGGGAGGGGCAGAAACACAGACACTGGGGAGAAGGTCAGATCAGACGCATCTCCTGGAGGACGTGCCATCTCATGAATTCACATGAGGGGTCTGCTGCTGGCTTTGTTTTCCAGAACATGTAGCTTTAACCCAGTGTTGTTTTCTCCCTTGTGGGAAGTCTGACGGCAAAGCTAAGCAAGTGTTTTTGAATTCTGCAGTGAGAATTGAGAAGCATGAAGGCCCGAGTGAGACACTGCCCACGCTGCATCTTTCTCCAGGAGCATGGCAATGGTCCCTGTTTCTGCAGCACACCCTGCTCTGTGGGCAGGACCGATGAGGACTAGTGCTGGTGACCAATTCCAGCATGTCATGATTTCAAGAGTTTCATCAAAAGGTTGATGAGACTTGGGGACTCAACAGGGTTGTCACACATGTAGTCACCTGTTGGGAATGGCTAAAGGCATTTCCCCAAACCTGAATAGGAAACTGATTGTGGCTGCCAGACAGTTAAAGGGCATCTTAATCTACATGTTATTGCCTCCTGTTGGCTAAACACCTGAACAGCCGTAGGCTAATTCCCCCAAACTTTCAATGTTTCTGTACCCTTTGAAACCTTACCCTTTGAAGTGTATTATCTCCACCTTGCCTTAGGACAAATTGTGTTAATAAAAGCAAGGGTCCTAGACAAGGAGGGAGTCTTCAGCTCCTTTAGCTGAAGGTCCTCTGACCCCCAATGCCTTTCAAAATTATAACTCATCTCCGGACTCTTAATTAGTCTCTGGATTCCTATGTCATCTACGCACAGCCCCTTTTCCAGATTCCTGAACCCTTCTGGATGCTGGGTCATGAACCCGGGCAGACTAGAGAGAGCAGGCTGTCCTAAAAGGCGCATGGCTCAATTACAAGGAAATGCCAGGGAAGCAGGGCAATCTAATGAGGACAGTTATTTGGGTGCACACAAATAAACTGACCATCATCTATGCGGATACAAAATTTGGAAACTTCTTTATGACTAAAGGTATTTGGGAACCTGGTGAGAATACTATAAGTCCATAGATCACCTTTGTGCAGTCCAAGAAATTTAGAGTTTTCTTATGCTGCTTACAAAGTTGTTCAAATAAAAAATTGAAGGCATAAAATTCAAAAGATGTGAAATATACTAGGGGAGTGAAATGCCAACCGGCTATGGTGCTCCCAGGATGCTCATGGAAGATTTATTAGGAAGCATGTTTGAAGTTACAAAGTAGAATATAGTTTTAATAATGCTTCTAAAGTCCAATACTATTGAGACTGGGTAAAGACTGGTGACATTTTTTTGCTTCTAAGAAATAAAGGCTTGGAACATTAGATGGAAAAACCCTGAGAAAAATATTAGCAGACCAAACCCAGAATGTAAGATATATAATATGATCAAGTTGAGGGTGGGTGTTTGTTTGTTTTGTTGTTGTTGTTTTTTGCCTAGATTTCAAGGTTAATTTAACATTAGAAAATCAATTATAGAAATTCATCACAGTAATGGAGAAACACCATGTGATTATAAGAATCAGACAAAGTTGCCTGCTATTATTAATTCTTTTCATCCTTTCTCCAATAAAGATGAGGAAAGAAAAATACATAAAAGGTATAAAAATTGGCAAGTAATAAAACTATCTCTATGCCCAGATAAAAACCATTGTGTAGAAAATATAATTGATAAAGAATTACAAGTTGTTGGATTAAAAAAAATCAACATACAAAAATCAACTGCATTTCTATACTCCAACACTAAATAGTTAAATAGAATTTTTTAAAGGATGCCATTAATATATCATTGAGTATAAAGATTCTAGTAATAAATTTAAGAAAAGATGTGTAAAACTCCTATGAAGAAAATGATAAAGGTTTTTGAAATAGATTAGAGAAACTTTATATCAAATCATATATTATGTTCATTAACTGAAAAGTTCAACATCATTGAGGTATCAGTGTTCACCTGATTGCTACTTAGATTCAATATGATTCCCATATAAGTCCTCAAAGTTTTTTTCCTATGAAACTGACAAACTAATTCTAATATTTATCCTATATAATAACGAGCTAATATGCAAATGGTCGTCACACCCTCAGGCCGTCACACCATAATGGCTCAGACACTCAACATTGGGGAGAGAGGAATGGGAACCAGCCGGGCTGCGGCCCGGGAGAGGGACAAGCCGCCCGCCCTGCGGTCCCGGGCACCAGAGGCTGTTGCCTGTGGCCCAGGAGAGGGACAAGCCGCCAGCCCTGTGGTCCCAGGCACCTGTGGCTGTGGCTGTGGCCTAGGAGAGGGACAAGCTGCCCACCCCGTGGTCCCAGGCACCTGCGGCTGTGGCTGTGGCCTAGGAGAGGGACAAGCTGCCCACCCCGTGGTCCCAGGCACCTGCGGCTGTGGCCCCGGGCAAAGCTGCCTGCCCACGGTCCCCTGCAGCTGAGGCCGGCCTGGGCAAAGCTGGCCCAGGTCCTGGGTGCCTGCAGCTGGCCAGAGGGAGGGAAGCCCGGGTTCAGGGTGCCTGTGACCAGCTGGAGGAGGGAATCCTGGGTCCCGGGTGCTGGATGAGGCAGACGTGGTTAGGGGCAATCAGGCCAGCAGGGGAGCAGTTAGGGACGATCAGGCAGGCAGGCAGGCAGTCAGAGGTGATTAGGGGTGATCAGACAGGCAGGCAGAGGGGTTAGGGACAATCAGGCAGGCAGGCAGGTGAGTGGTTAGGAGCTAGCGGTCCTGGATTGCGAGAGGCAGTCGGACATCCCCCAAGGGGTCCCGGATTGGAGAGGGTGCAGGCTGGGCTGAGCCCCCACCCACGCATGAATTTCGTGCACCAGCCTCTAGTATAGGAAATAAAAGGGTCAGGGGGGAATTTAACTTAATAGATATCAGCATTTACAATGAAGATATAATGACTGGTTCACTATGGTAATGAAATAGGGATAGACAAACGGATCAAAGGAACAGAACAGAGAGCTCAGAAAACACACCCACACTTAGTGTATGATCGTAGCCATTGCATTTCAGAGACTTTTCAATAAACGATGCTGAGACAATTGGATATCCATATGATAAAAAATAAAATTGGGTCTGTATCTTACGAAAATCAATTCCAGGTAGATTGAATACGTAACTGTGCAAGGTAAAATTATAAAACCCTTAGGAGACATAGGATGCTACCTTTATAACCTAGGGTCAGGGAAGGGCTTCTTAAGTAACATGCAAAATACTCCACAAACTATATAGGCAAAGATTGATAAATTAAACTACATTAAAACTAAGAAACTCTGTTCATCAAAATTTACCATTAGGACAGTGAAAGTACATGACAGTATCTTCAAGAGAAGATACTTGCAAAGCATATAACTCACAAGGGGAAAACACACCCTTCCCAGAAGAGGAAACCCAGAAGGCCAAGGAAAAGATGTGCAACCTCATCAGTAATTGGAGAAATGCAATCACAAGCTCACAAGAAGGATCCATTTTGTTCCCACTAAATGGTCAAAAAAAAATCTGACAATATCAAATACGTGAAGGTATGCACAATTTTTATATATACTGCTAGCAAGAGAATAGATCTGTACATCAGTATGGAAAACCCCTGGGCATTATCGGTGAGTGAAGATTCACCTACTTTGTGTGACTTATGGGCACCTGATGACTCAGTAATTCCACTCCCAGCTATCTACCCTAGGCCTAGAGAATTCTAGAGTGAATACCAGGAGAAATATATAAAAATATTCACAGCAGCACCATCAGTGACAGGAGAAATTGGAAATAACCCAAATGTAAAGGCAAACACAGCAGTGAGCATGAATGAATTATAACATGCTACATGCAGCAAAATGGATGGACATAATGTTACTTGAAAACAAAGAATTTGTATATGATTCTATAAAGTACATTTTTACAGATGGAAACACAGTAAAATTACATACTGAAACAGTGAGGGACTAGTTGAAACTTCAGGATGGGAGAAGGTGGGATCAGGAGAGACCCTGGGTCCCAGAGGAGCTCACAGATCTTATACAGGAAACAGTCACGTTCTTTACTTACACTATGTATTCACCATATCCTTTTCTTGATGCCTTATATGTACATTATTTTAAATATTCTTGTGTCTCATCTTAATTGCCAATACATTTTAAAAAAGAAATACTGACCTATAGCAAGCAATCTTTACATTGATTAAATTTGTGGTTTTTAAGAGAATACTTTCCTATAGAAATAACTTCCTGACATTAATATTGGAATGGAAGAAAAAAATAAATCCTCGTTATCCCAATAAACATGACAGAGAAAGCATCAAAGAGGAACTTGGGGCAGAGGAGGAGAGAGAATAAAATAACCAGCCGCCTATACGAAGCCAAAAATCTCCCTTGGAAAACCAGCCAGCCAGACGCACATCCCCCAGCCAGCCGACAGCCCTTCCCTCCGTGATAAGGCTGTAAATTCTCTTCCCCGGCCTGGAGCTCAGTGTAAACACCCCAGAGCCTGAGGGACCACAGAGAGAGAGAAATGGCTTGGCTCTGGCTACTTCTCCTCTGGGGGAATGCTCACTATCAACTGTTGAATCACAAAACCCAAACTCCACTTCTATGAGGGGTCACGGGGGAGGGTGCTGTGTGTCCCTGCGGTGGGGCGACCATCGGGTGCAGGGAGAGGGCAGGAGGGAAGGGTGGGGGGCAACACCAGTGTGTCCTTGGGTCCTGGGGTCTGGGAGGGCCACAGCTAGGGATCAGACTGCAGCGGCTCCTCGGAGCTGCCCACCCAGCCTGGATTCCGTGCACCTTCCTGCTCCATATCTAACCGCCTCACTGCCAGTTGGGAATGGAAAAGAAAGACACCCTGGGCACGAAGTTGATGGATACTTTCTTCCATGTTCATGGGGGAGGATAAAGCACATCTTGCAATTCTTTCGGGTGCCTTGCGATCCATCACGGAGAATGAAACAAACCACCCACACCACCATGCGCAAGGGAAGCGATGTGCAGCCTGGGGGAGAGCAGGCAGCGCGGCCAGAGCCAGGCCAGACTCCTCCGATAGCAGCTGGCAGCAAGCAGCCCAGCCTGTCAGCCGCGGCACTTAGAGCTGATGGATATATATTATTTTTGTTTGGGGGGAGGGATCCATTCTACCATTAATGACTCCTGGAGTGTTAGCTCAACTATTTTCTTTTATATTAAAAGAAAAGATGACTTAGAAAGGTTTCTCATGGCTTCTCAGCAACTTAGGCCAGTCTACATGTTTTAAATCAACTTTGAGGTGTAAATTACGTACAATAAAATGCACTCAAGTTAAGTGTACAGTTTTTATAAATTTAATTTGTGCAACTGCTATAATTAAGATGTAGAACATTTCTACACACACACACACACACACCCTGCCCCCTTCCCAGTCCATCCTCCTGTTCCCTGTGTCCCTGGCTCAGGCTATCTCTGATCTGCTGGCTATCACTATGGATTAGTTTTTCCCTTTTAAAGCATTTCAAATAAATGAAATCAGCCATAAATTTTAAATGCAAGGCTTCCCCCAATCGGGGTTTCTCCCGATTCTCATGGCTCACAAGGGCAAGGCCGCTTTGTCTTGTCCCCCCTCCCCCGCTGCTGGTTTTTCCGGCTTTAATGCATATGCATGTGCCCCAGAAGGCAACATTCCTGGTCTGGTTTTAAATGAAAGAACCAGAAAAGCTAAATATTTCTAACTTGAAGTGACAATGCGTATGACTCAGATATTAAAAAAGAAAACATTTTTTTCTCGCCGGTTTGGCTCAGTGGATAGAGTGTTGGGACTGTGGACTGAAGGGTCCTGGGTTTGATTCCGGTCAAGGGTACATGCCAGGGTTGTGGGCTTGACCCCCAGTAAGGGGTGTGCAGGAGGCAGACCCCTTTTTAATATATATATTAAAAAGAAGAAAATTCTTAAAGAAAAATAAAATAAAAAAAGAAAACATTGCCCTGGCTGGTTTGGCTCAGTGGATAGAGCGTCGGCCCAAGGACAGAAGGGTCCCGGGTTTGATTCTGGTCAAGGGCATGTACCTCTGTTGCAGGCTCGACCCCTTGCCCTGTTCTGGGCACGTGTGGGAGGCAACCAATTGATGTCTCTCTCTCTCACATCGATGTTTCTCTCTGTTTCTCCCCCTCACTTCCACTCTCTAAAAATCAATGGGAAAATATCCTTGGGTGAGGATTAACAACAACAACAACAAAAAAAAAAAACACACTCCATCATATCTGGTCCACATGAGTTAACAGGATACGTTGCCCAGCCCCATGGCCCTAGCTGACTGCAGGCATTGGCTTCTGGGAGAATGTGACAAGATCCATTTACAACATCCACAAATAGGATGAAAATGCAGACAGATCAGCCAGTTACGAAATAGTGAAAAATGAAAAGCTGCTAATTGGAATTACCTGTGAATATTTCCTCTCTGTACAGTCACGGGTGGGGACCACAGAAGACGGTGGTTTCTCTCTCCACATTTCTGGGGTTCTGGGCTAATTTAATGGTAGCCCAGCCCAGCAGTACCGAGTCTCTCCACACCGAGGCGCCATCCTTTCCTAGCAAAGTCCTCCTCGGTACAAAGATTCTTAGGAACTCAGGGATGGACTCGTCTCCTAGCACAACTTTCCCCTTGTTCCTCTATCTTCCAGGCCATTAGCTCTGGAGACTCTGAGAGGCTGTGAGTCACAGGACCAGAGACCTTGCTCCACCGTGGCCGGAAAAGAGCACGCAGACAGCTCTCCTCCCTTCTATTTTTGTTGCCCACCAGATCTACTTTAATGGCAATTCAACTCTGGTGCCCCCGCTTATCTCTGTTGGCTAATGTCTTTAATTTCACCACTCCCAAAGGGAATAATCCCAAATCTCAAGCCTGTGCTGTATTAAAGGCCCATGAATGCTTAATCAGAGCAAACAGGGGATTTGGTTTGTATATACAGCAAATCTCATGTCTTTTATGTTCAGAGAACAGGACTAAAAGAAGAAAATGACGATAAATCATTTCAAGAAACAGCATAACCTAAATGTATGTTTATTCAAAGCGTCATACAATCATTTGTCCAGAGCTACAGCCCAGCTTCAGAAAGTGACTTGCCATAATGAGGCTTGGAGGCGAGCAGTGTTCAAGAGCCAAAAGATGTATTGCCTCCTCCCTAGCCTGGCTTATGGGGGAAAATGATAAGCTCTTAAGTAGAACCAAAGTGGCCACGAGGGTAATGCAGCAGTAACACATAGCTTTGATTTTTTTTTTCTTCATGGTTCTTTGTTAAGGTATCGAGTTACACAAAAATCTAAGATGGTTTTAAACAGAATAAAAGATGCGACTTTTTTGGTCTGAGTTGAAGTGAAATATCCAAGTTGATGTCATCCTTAAGTTTACTTCCAACAAAAAGAACATTAACAGTATGAGTGGGTGGTGAGGTGGGGAGATTTGGTTGCCTGGGAGTGTGTGTCCCCTCTATGGATAGATAATGATGAAGTAGGAGGATGTGCTAAGATTTAGAGCTGGGCAGGCTCTGGCTTCAGGCTACCTGGGTTTGAATCCTGACTCCACCACTTCTCAGCTGAATGGCTTGGGCAACACTTCTCTTTCCCTCCGTCTCCTCCTCTGTAAAATGGGCTGATAAAAGGACCAGCCTCAGAGAACGGTTGCAAAGATGAAACACATACGTAATGCTTAAGTAGTTAGTGCCTGACCTCTAATGAATAAGAGTTGGCGTTTTGGAGGGAGAGCCTGCCCATATGTCTGTGGACATAGCATGAAGCAAGCCTCGGTCATGGTTTCACTAGGAGGCGGTGATGGGTAGGGACTGACAAGGAGTAGCCCTGAAGACTAGGTTTCCTGGAGAGAAGGAGTGAAATTATTCTCACGTTTTTTCTAATATGAAGGGTAAATACAATTCTGTTCCCACATTGCCTCAAAACCTTGATACATAAACCCAGAATAAATGCTTACTTCATAAGCATTTATTAGATAAGCATTCTTTTTAGATAAGCATTCTTTTCTCCTTTATTTAGAACACCATGGAACCAGTGAAGCCATTGTGAGCTTTTTTAAGATACTGTGGGTTGTCATGATGGTGTCACACATATGAGCACACAGAAAGCCTGGTTTCCATAAGAGAAAGAACAGTGCCAACACCCATGAGCTCAAAGTCTGACCTGCAGCAGTATCTTAAAAGCTGCATTAATTTTCCCACAATATCCTGCAGACAGCTGATGAAGGGCTTACTAATTGTTAGCTAGTACTCATTCTTTTAACTAGCAAGTATTTATTGCCTACTGTGTACCAGGTATACACACACACACACACACACACACACACACACACACACAATGGAATACTACTCAGCCATAAAAAGGATAAAATACTGCCACGTACAACATTATGGATGGATGTTGAGAGTATCAGGTTACATGAAATAAGTCAGATGGAAAAGGACAATAACTGTATGATATCACTCAAATGTGGGATATAAAACAGAAAGCAACAATGAAACAAAACAAACTCATAGACACAGACAACAGAGGGAAGGAGGGTGAGGAGGAGATAGAAGAGGGTAAAGGGGGTCAAATATATGGTGATGGAAGGAGACTAGACTTTGAGCACAGAATGTCATACACAGATGATATATTGTAAACTGTACACTTGAAACTTATATAATGTTATCTATACTAATAAAAGAGAAAGATGCAAATTGACCATCCCTCTGTGATGCCCACAAGCCACGCCCACCAGCCAGTCAGGAGTGAGTATGCAAATTAACCTGGCAAAGATGGTGGATTAATTTGCATATGCAGGTGTCAAGCGCCCTGGGAGGCAACGGCAGCCACGGGCTCCTGGGACCTTTGCTGGCCCCAGGAGGTTTGGCCGGCTGCACCTAGCCACACCCGCGGGCTCCCGGGACCTTCGCCAGTGGAAAGCAGAGCGGGAAGTTTGGAAGACTTGGCAGAGCAGGAGGTCGCTGGACATAGAGCGGAGCAAGAGAGAGGGCAGCTTGGAGGGCGTGGCTCCCTCTGTCCCCCCAGCTTCCTCATCACAGCTGTGGAAACTGACAGCAGGGAGGAGGAAGTCCCACCCCCACAGAATCAGCCGTTGGTCAGACAGCTCTCAGCGGTCTGACAGCCAGGACTCTCATTCACCTGCATTTCAGACCGTGACAGGAGAGAGGTGGGACTATGTCTAAAGAACAACTGTTGATACAACATAGCTCTGCAGCCGAAAGATGCCGGCGTTATTGACAGAAAATGTCTGCAGAGCAATGTGCATCTGATCTTGAAAGAAGGCGGCGCCTGTGACAGAATGTATCTGAAGACCAGGTACTGGAAAAACGTCTCTCTGAGGCCAAAAAACACCGGCGTCATCGACAGAAAATGTCTGAAGACCAACGTGCCTTTGAAGCTGAAAGAAGGCGGTGGCGACGACAGAATATGTCTAGAGAACAGTCATCAACAAGTACTACCAATACTGGTAGGAACTGCCTTCTCAGCAAAAATGGAGTACACGAGGATGCAATTCTCGAACACAGTTGTGGTGGAATGACTGTTAGATGTGAATTTTTCCTATCACTAAATTTGTCTGATGAAAAACCATCTGATGGGAAATTTACTCGATGGTGTAGCAAAGGAAAAGTCTGTCCAAATGATATACATTTTCCAGATTACCTGGCATATTTAAAAGGATTAATGACAAACGAAGATTCTGACAGTAAAAATTTCATGGAAAATATTCGTTCCATAAATAGTTCTTTTGCTTTTGCTTCCATGGGTGCAAATATTGCATCGCCATCAGAATATGGGCCATACTGTTTTAGAATACACGGACAAGTTTATCACCATACTGGAACTTTACATCCTTCAGATGGTGTTTCTCAGAAGTTTGCTCAACTCTATATTTTATATACAGCCGAAGCTATAAGTAAAAGACTAGCAGTGCCAGAAAACCAGGGCTGCTCAGAAAGACTCATGATGAACATCAACAACCTCATGCATGAAATAAATGAATTAACAAAATCGTACAAGATGCTACATGAGGTAGAAAAGGAAGCCCAATCTGAAGCAGCAGCAAAAGGTATTGCTCCCACAGAAGTAACAATGGCAATTAAATATGATCGTAACAGTGACCCAGGTAGATATAATTCTCCCCGTGTAACCACGGTTGCTGTCATATTCAGAAACACAGATGGAGAACCTCCTTTTGAAAGGGACTTGCTCATTCATTGTAAACCAGATCCCAATAATCCAAATGCCACTAAAATAAAACAAATCAATATCCTGTTTCCTACATTAGATGCAATGACATATCCTATTCTTTTTCCACATGGTGAAAAAGGCTGGGGAACAGATATTGCATTAAGACTCAGAGACAACAGTGTAATCGACAATAATACTAGACAAAATGTAAGGACACGAGTCACACAAATGCAGTATTATGGATTTCATCTCTCTGTGTGGGACACGTTCAATCCTATTTTAAATGCAGGAAAATTAACTCAACAGTTTATTGTGGATTCATATTCAAAAATGGAGACCAATCGGATAAATTTCATCAAAGCAAACCAATCTAAGTTGAGAGTTGAAAAATATAGTGGTTTGATGGATTATCTCAAATCTAGATCTGAAAATGACAATGTGCCGATTGGTAAAATGATAATACTTCCATCATCTTTTGAGAATAGTCCCAGAAATATGCAGCAGCGATATCAGGATGCTATGGCAATTGTAACAAAGTATGGCAAGCCCGATTTATTCATAACCATGACATGCAACCCCAAATGGGCAGATATTGCAAACAATTTACAATGCTGGCAAAAAGTTGAAAACAGACCTGACTTGGTAGCCAGAGTTTTTAATATTAAGCTGAATGCTCTTTTAAATGATATCTGTAAATTCCATTTATTTGGCAAAGTAATAGCTAAAATTCATGTCATTGAATTTCAGAAACGTGGACTGCCTCACGCTCACATCCTCTAATTAATTCCCTTTCAATGTGCACGAATCTCATGCACCGGGCCACTAGTTAACCAATATTACCCCAGTACATTTACTTCTATAAAAATACCCTGCAAGCTGTCCAGGTTAGTAGTTCCTCCTCTTAGGAAGAGATGAAGCAGAAGGGCAGAGAAGGAAAGAGCCATCAGGGTCCCGGCATCGAGAAAGAGGGCTGAGAATGCAGCCCTGCTACCACCACAGTGTGGCAGGCCCTGGCTAAAGGAAGCACTGCATACATCACAGCCCTCCTGGGACTCTCCAAGGAAAAAGTAGCAACCTCATGCAAGGTGATCGATAAGTCACTGTCACATCATGAGCTAGGAGTGCAAGCATTCCAAACCTTTCACATGGTGTTTCATCTTTGACTGCAATGCTCTTCCCTTACTATGTTCCTCTTCTGAAGCCCTCCCCTCCCTAAGTGAGCCACCTGATCTTCCATTTGGTCTTCTTCGGAAATTCGTCACATTTCCCATACGTTCTGATCATTCCTGTGCCTGACCTCCCACTGGATCCAGGAGCCCTGGAAGGGGGCGGGCCAGTTCTGGGGTGAGGGATCTTTGGCTACAGGTGATGGCATTACAGGCATACCTTGGCGATACTGTGGGTACAGTTCCAGACCACTGCAATAAGGCGAGTTGTAATATTTTTGCTGGCAGAGAGATTGGCCTTCAATTTGTAAAAAACACAACATCTGTGAAATGTAATAAAGCAAAGCACAATAAAACGAGGTGTGCCTGTATAGTTTCCAACCCTCCCTCCAGCTTCTGAGATGCGTTTCACAATTAACAGGTGGTGGTGCCGAGATTCACACTCAGGTCCTTCTGGTTCCATGGCAGGGGCCTTCGATCACCACACTGTGCTTGTCTTGTCATAACATTTTGGTATACCCAGTGTCAATTCCTTAACCCAAAAGAATGAATGAGGAACTTGCTTAACTAGCAGGGAAAAGAACTGCAGGAAGAATCCCAGGTCCCAGCACTCAGTAGTTCCCATACTTGGGCTGGGTATAGAACAGGTTTCACTGAATTTTTTGTGTGTGTTATTTTTAAAATATATTTTTATTGATTTCAGAGAGGAAGGGAGAGGGAGAGAGAGAAACATCAATGATGAGAGAGGATCATTGATCGACTGCCTCCTGCACACCCCACACTGGGAATCGAGCCCACAACCCAGGCATGTGCCCAGACCGGGAATCGAACTGTGACCTCCTGGTTCATAGGTCCACACTCACCCACTGAGCCTCGCTGACCTGGCAGGTTTCACTGTTAAATGAAGGGCCAGACAAGGAGGAAGGCAGTTTCTCCAGAGGAATCCTGGGCTGTGGTACCTACAATCGTGGAGACTCCAGAGGCTTAGAGACTGGAAGCATCTCCTTCAGTGGCTACAGGCTCTTGTCCCCCCTAATGGAGGACGTTCAGGGCCCTGATAAGTTAAGTCTCTGATCTGTGATGACTATTTGAAGTCTACCTGTTTTCTGTTTTCTCCTCTGTCCTACTTATGGCATCCTTCCTATAGAGCCCACCTCCACAGTGCGGCTTCCCCACAGCATGGGAGCTGGTGGGTTAATAAAAGCTCTCAGTGACTACTTTCAAATTCGTAAATACAGTTTTTCTGGACCACTTTACCAGGCTTCATAGCTGGGGCTTTGCGTTTTCTTGAATGGCTTTTACACTTTGTTTGAAAATGTCTTTCCACACACACTGTAATGGAAAAAAAAATCCACACAAATAAGAAGTTCTGCTGGCAGGTTCCTTAACAGCTCTACAATTATAGAGCCAAGAGCTCATTCTCATATCTTTAAAAATGACCAGGCCCTGTGGGCCCCCGTTATTGTTTTCACAGTTCTATTTATAGACTTCCTTGGCGGGTGCCCTGCAATGTATAGTACATGGCATGTTTTATGGAAACACTAACACAGACTATTTTAGAAGTTTCTTTTTCTTTCTTCCAGACTTGACATTACATGTAGGATCAGAAGTAATCATAATTTATACCTTTTTTTTTTGGGGGGGGGGCAGGGGAGGTGTACAGCTACTTGTTTGAGTTTCTCAAAGTGGGGAATGTCAGTGCAGAGAAAGATCTATTTGTGAGTTAAAATCCTTTGAAACCAGAACACGTTTGATACTTAAAAACTGTTCCAAACGTCTGTTTGGTTTCCCTCTTCAAAGTGGTCAAATGCAAGCTGAAAGCGATTCCAATGAAAACCCACTGCTGTCTGTCATCCCCCGGGCTCGATAAACACGGCCGAGAGCCGAGAGCCACGGCTCAGCTCTGCAGCGTCACTGACAGCCAGTCCGTCCACCCCGCTAGCCAAGGAATTAATCTAATTAGTTTATTTTTCTAAAAAGTAATTTATACACATCGCTAAAAACTCAAAAAGCACCACTGGTCCGCAATTAAAAGCAAATCTATCTTTCGCCCTAGCCCCTTGGTCCTCCAACTTCCTAGTTTATGTATTCTTACAATAATACTCCATGCATATCATAAACATTGTATTACACAGATGGTAGCCTACTCTATATGCAGTTTTAAATCTAGCTTTCTTCACTGCACGACATATTTTGGAGACGATGTCTTGTTAGCACACATAGCTCTACAGAAATACACCAAAGCTTTTATTTAGAAGGAGAAAATAAATCACAGGGCACAAATTTTTAAAAACTGCCAAATACCACTAACATTGCAAAATTCAGAAAAATAAAATATTTGTGTTAGCTCACTGACATGCCTCTCGAATACTCATGTTGTTGTTGTTTTTTTATTTCAGTTCACATTCAATATTATTTTGTATTAGTTTCAGGTGTTCAGCATAGTGGTTAGACAATCATAAAGGCTGCTCAGTGGTCCATATTATAGTTAACAAACCCCCCTTTGATAGACATGGAGGTCATTTCCAGTCTTCTGCTGTTGTAAACAGAGCTTCAGGGAAGCCCGATTCCCTGGGAGGGGCGGACAGACTTCTGGAAACCCAGGGGCGAAGCACTAAAGCAACAGGAGAGGAAGCCCGCAAAGATGAAGGACATGGCGAGGAGGGGTGGGGGCACACTTTTGTTTACAGGCTTCATATCTGTAGCTACATGGCTACTGCACCAACATGGCTTTAAAATAAATGAGAAAAGAAGGAATTCTTGCCATTTGCAACAGCATGGATGGAACTGGAAAGCATTATGCTAAGCGAAATAAGCCAGTCAGAGAAAGATAAATACCACATGATCTCACTCATTTGTGGAATATAGAGAACAACATACACTGATGAACAGGGACAGATCCAGAGACAGAGAAACAGCGATCAGACTGTCAATCCCCAGAGGGAAAGTAGGGGAGGGTGGGGGTAAGGGGAAGAGATCAACCAAAGGACTTGTATGCATACGTATAAGCCAATCCAATGGACACAGACAACAGGGGGATGAGAGCATGAGTGTGGGTGGGGGGGGAGGTTGGGGGTTAATGGGGGAATGAGGACACATTTGTAATACCTTAACCAATAAAGAAATTAAAGATAAAAAATAAAATGAAACAAATGAAAAAAACAAAACAACTTGACTCTCTGTGACTTGGAAGGTCTATGATGGTCCTGCCTGCGGCCAGGAGGATCTGGTCCAGGGCAGATTTTTAGTGAAAATGGAGACCTTTGCATCTTCTTCGTTTAGTTCTCTCGTTTTGTTTTCCTTTCTTTATCTGGTGTTTGATATGCCAAATCACTGTCTCTGCTGGTTGCAGTTTTCTGTGTTGTTCAGAGTATTTCAAATAGGGAATGTCATTGGTTTCTCTAGCATTATTAAATTCAAAAGCATGCCCCAATGAAGCAATCTTAAAATATTGAACCTCAATCTAATTATGCCTCTAAATATAGTTATCAAGTTCCAGAAATACCGGTGAGAAAGGATCAAGTTAAACTACACCAGGAAGAAGCAATCAGCCAAATCAGAATGTGAGGTATTCTACAGGACAGATAGATAATTCAGCTTTTCCCATGAATTTATATCACAGGAAAGGGTAGAGACTGAGGTTATAGAACAAAAGAGTTAAGAGAATCAACAACCAAATACATGAATTGGATTGAATTGATTAAAACTACCTGTAACCATACAAACTTACACCATCTTTGAGACAAGCGGGAAATTTTGAATATGGCCCAGGTGAAAAACAAAAGTTGGATTCCTTACATGAAATAACAGCCTTCAACAGAGGTGCGTACTGAAATGCTTGTCAGTGAAATGATGTCTGAAATTTATTTTAGAACACTCCAGGAAAAACATGAGAGGGTAAAAATGAAACACGCTTAGCAAACTATTGACTGGCAATTGTCGAAGCTAGGTGGGGGATACCCGGGATTCATCACACTATGTTTTCATGTTGGGGTACTGGAGTAGCTGACTAGAGCTGCCACAACAAAACACCACGGGGGGATTAAACAGCGCAGTGGCTCAAACAACAGAAATTCATTTACTTACAGTTCTGAAGGTCGAAGTCTTAGGCCCAGGTGTCAGCAGGGCTGGTTGCAGTCTGCGGCCTCACTCCGCAGCTTGTAAAAAGCTGCCTTTTCCCTGCACCTTCACGCGGTCTTTCTTCTGGGTGTCTCCTCCTTTCTTATAGGCACAGCAGCCCTCCTGGATTAGCGCTCACCCAGATCACCTGATTTAACCTTAACTCCCTCCTTAAAGGCCCTGTCTCCAAAGACGTCCACATTCTAAGGCGCTGGAGGTTAGGAGTTCAATATATGAATTGGGGCGGGGCCCCTCAATTCAGCTTACACTAGGTGCCTATGAATACTTCCGTAAGAAAATGGTTTTACAAGTCAAAGACTGTTAGTGTGTGCGGGAGAGAGTTGATTATGGGCAGCTTTTCTGCTAAGGCACAAACAAGGCCAGGTGAGGCTGATCTCTCGCCGCCCCCTCCCACCCTTTTCAGCAGAATCTGGCAGCCACTGACCACAACCCAAATCAGCTGAGTTTTTTTGGTTACTTGATAAACACAACCAACCTCAAACTTGAGAACCCACTTTCGGAGGATTATGTGCTTTATGAAGTGCAAGGGTCACTGCACGCCTGGGAAGCGTTTACCTTCCGAGTGGAGAGGAGCCAAGCTGTTTCCCTGGAGCCTGGGAGGTGGGGCCAACCCATGTACTAAAGGGGGTGGTTGTACCTGTTTAGCTCCCATTTTTCTTGAATAAAACTTAATAGACTTTACCTTTACCACCCACTCTTTTTACAAAGTACCCAAGGACCATGTGTATATAATTTATGCTACCGAGGAAGGTCAGGCCTCCAGTGTCAGTCCCTTAGAAATGTAGAAAGACAGAGGTTTCTCAGGTTAGTTCCATAAGCCACGGTGCACATTTCTCACTCACAGTCCCAATTCCTCTAATTCTCTCTTTGGCCTTTAACTCAGCCCCCACTTGTCTTCACATCCCTCAAATCCTTACATGTGCCACCTGGAACTGTCCCACTCTGACCTAATGTCTCCCACATCCTCAAAGTCTTCTCTGATGAACCTCATTCGCTTTCCCGCCATCATTAAACCTGCCTGTCTTGCCAGGCTTCCCCATCAGGGCCCTCAAGGGGAGGTTGCTTATTCCCTTGGGGCCTACCCATCAGGCTTACATTGGCCTCTCAGAACATTGCCACTTCCTAACCACTGACTCCTTCTCAGCCCAGACCTCTCTTCTGACCTCCAGACCCATGTATTCTACAGCCCTTGTGGTACCTTCTAACTGGGATATCTCACAGGCACCCAAAACATAAACTATCCCAAATCTGATCCTTTATCTTTTTCTTACAAGCCCACTTCTCTAGTCTTTCCATCCTGGTAAAAGGATCTATTTGTGCCAAAACCCACGGATCCCTTTGATGATTGCTTCCCCCTCACTCCCATATCCAAAACATCACCAAATTGTATGGATTCTTGTCTCCTGCACACCTCTCAAGACCACCATGTCAGTCCAAGTCACTCTCGTCTCTCACACAGACTGTTGCAATCACCTCTACCGGGTCTCCCCACATCTTCTCATGCCTCTTTCCCAGCCAGTCTCCACAAAGCACTTCTCTACACATGAGATATGATCACATTCTCCTTGAGACCCCTCAAATGTATGCCTTCACTCACAGGATGAGATCAGACCCTATCACATACTCTCATATCTCCCATAGGTTTCATTGGTGGCACCTGCCACAGCAAACTGATTGATTACACGTGTGTTTGTCAACTACTCTATTCCAAACCCTGGGTGCAAGCCAGTACTTTAAAAATATGCTTACATAAATGAATGAATGCACACATTAATGAGAATTGAGGCAAGCTTATAATTTGTTTTTTTTCTGAGGCTGACAATGACCATAGAAACTTTAAAGTTGGAAGAGATTTGGAATCCATTAAGCCAAGCCAGTTGGTTTGTTGATGAAGGATGGGTCCAGAGAGGAGAAGCCACAGGTCCACAGTCACTGAGCTCACCAGCAGGACCCAGTTCTGGACCCAGAGATAGGCCCTCACATTTTTCTCACTACACCCTGTGGCACATGACTCAGGTCCTGGGGGAAGTGAATTCCTGGAGACAGACTTTTTCTGGCTGCTAATAACTGACTAGGAAAGGAAAAATAATGTAGACAGCATTAGTGTTCCACTGATGGATTTAGTTACATAGATTAAAATGTCAGCTTGGTAAGGTTCCAGCATGTCTCTGGTCTGACACTAGCTTTAGAATGAAGGTAAAGACGTCCAGAGCTGGCTCCCTGACGAGTTGGGTAGCAGCGTCCCATGGGTCTCTGTCTCAAAACTTTGGTTCAGTTTGTCACGGTGGGTCTGGTTGGCTCCAGGGAGGCCCACAGCTAGAAAGAATAACAGGGGCGTGCAGTTCAGGCCCGAGACCTGTTGGCACCAAAGTGTGGGAAAAGTTCTCACAAGGCCGGCCCACAGTCCGCCTGGTCCAGACCGAGGTTATTAATCTTTCATGTCCCCAAACACTCAAGTCACAGAGCTTTGAAAAGGGAAAATGAAGTGGGATGGCAGGGAGGCAGTGTAGCAGAGTGGAAAGAACAGCAGAAGGTGACTTGGGAGCCTGGCCACCTGACATTCCTCTTCTGAAATCAAGAGGGTTGCACCAGATGATGTCCAAGCTGCCTACCGGGTTTATGATTGGCTTCAAGGATTTTGAGTCCTGTTCAAATCTGACAGATCTGAACACATTTTCAGGCAGTGGGAGCACTGCCTATACTCGTGGAGTCAGGCTGCCTAGATTTCAGTCTTGACTTTACCATATAGTGTTAGCTTATTCTCTGAAGGTCTTTGTGCCTCAATGTCCTCATCTGTAAAATGAGCCCCAGAGGGTTGTTTTGAAGTTTACAAGGAAAATTCTATTAAAGTGGTTAGCACATAATAAGTGTTCAATGAATGTTAACTATTACTATTATCTTCTGACATAGAAAAAGCATGCCCAGAGAAGATATGGACCACAGAGAGCCAAAGGCTCATGGTCACTTGCACAGAGTAGGAGAAAGATAATTCCTTAGCTTTCAACTACATTCTAATGATGTCAAAGGAAATAATACTCAGGACATCCTATATAATAAAAGGGTAATATGCAAATTGACCCTAACGGTGGAATGACCAGGAACGATTGGTCGCTATGATGCGCACTGACCACCAGGGGGCAGATGCTCAATGCAGTAGCTGGCGGTCAGTGCGCTCCTACAGGGGGAGCTCCGCTCAGCCACAAGCTGGGCTGATGGCTGTGAGCGCAGCAGCAGTGGCGGGAGCCTCTCTCACCTGCGCGGCAGCACTAAGGAAGTCTGACTGACGGCTTAGGCCCAATCCCCTGGGGAGTGGGCCTAAGCTGGCAGGTGGACATCCCCTGAGGGGTCCTGGACTGCAAGAGGGCGCAGGCCAGGCTGAGGAACCCCCCAGAGTGCATGAATTTTTGTGCACCAGGTCTCTAGTAAATAAATAAACAAGATCCCAAACTGTTCATACAACTTGATCTCATTTTTGCAAAATTCCATGCAAAACCCATGATATACATACAGATAAAGGCTTGGAAGAAAGCCCAAAAAAAGGTTTGCAGCAATTATTTCTGGGAGGAGATGATGGCACTATCAGCGGTTCATATTTTCTATTTCATCTCTTATTTGCCTCTTTGTGTTTTCTGAATTTGTTCAGCAAATGTATGTTACTTTTTTAAAATGGTGTTTTAATGTTTAGGTCAGAGAAGAGAGAAAATAAATCAAATTTTGGTCAATGGCTCAATTATATTTATAGATTATTCATCATTGGGGACCCTCAATCGATCTCATTCTGCATCTTTCTATTTGTAAGTGATTCTTACCACTCTTTCTGGGCCTCTAGTTGCAAAACAACATGGAAACTGGAGAAGCGTCAGTGAGAAATTAAAGCATGAAAAGGGTGCACATGATATTTATTTGTTAAGTGATTGAACAAATTAGATGATACTGTAGGTGGAATGTCCATGACATGAAAACTGATGACACAGAGAGTAAGATCCATGTTCTTTCATAAAACTCACCAGATGATTACAGTTTTGCAGGAATACAAACACACACACACACACACACACACACACACACACACACACACTGAGTTTCCCCAGGCCTTAGCAGCTGCTTGTGGGTATACATGCAGTTACATTAATGGTAATAATTCAGATTCCACTGGCGCTTTTCCCTACCTGCTTAACACAGAATCCCCTGAATGTAATAAAGTCAATGGACAATGAGAAAGCGGAGACAGATGTAAAAAGAAAATTATGTTCTGTTGTCTTTGAAGTGGTTTTTCTTTATTAATTTTTAACATATCAAACTTTTAAAATAACCTTCAAAGTGTATTCTTTGGAAAGGCTATTACATACTGGCTTCTTTGAACTCTCAGGGTGTGTGAATGTGTATGCGTGTGTGTGTTTCCTTTCCTATACAGTGTGTGCCAGTCTCTTCCTGGAAGGAAATGGATGGTCTTAAATGTTTCCTATCTTCCATGGCCCCAGGTCAGCACTGGGCACATATCACAGAATAACCACATTTTTAATTGGGATAAAAGCTTCAAAGTCTCTCCTGCCCTTTGGCCCAGTGGGGTTTCCTGGACTCTCCAAAGCCAGTCATTCCACGGCGAGGCTGGCGTTCTTTGTGCTAATACTGGGCAGTTTTCTTTTCTCTGCACCAAATACTTATTCACTGAAATGGGATCCAGGAGCAGTAGCTGGAAATGCCCCAAGTAATTTCTCTCACAGCCCCTCAATCCTTCTTCCCCTCGGTAATCCAAGAAGTAGAGTGGATCACATTGAATTTAAAGATTTAACGAGTAAAAGAGGATAAATCCAAAAGCACTTCCGGCTTTCAACACCTCATTCTTTCTGAACTATTTGATATAGTGCTTTGGGGGGAAGAAAAGTTGCAGATGGGTAAATAAAGAGTTGAATTAACTTCTTTTCCTATTTATTCATCTGAAGAATTTTATTAGATTGCCGCAGCTTATCTAGAAAAACCTAGAGACCTCCAGGGCTCGCTCTTTGTTTTGCAATGGCTTCCCTGTTGCATCCTCACTCTCCAGCGCTCACTCACCACCACTTATCCCTGGGAGAGACCTGTCTTAGTGCATTAATGAAATCACTAATGTCTGGCCATATAGACCCCAATACCACTGCTTCTAGAATGACATTTATATTACGCTCTGCCTCCTGTATCTTTCATGAGGGAGTTTTTATGTGTCACTAAAAAATACTGGATAACACTCTTTATGAGCCCCATGATACCTTAGGCCATCAATACTTGTCCAGGCCCGATGAGATCATGCTATGGTTCTTAATCAGAGTGAAAGAGAGCAAGAAATACCTTTATTAGAAAATCAATTAAAAACCAGTTGGCCCAGGTAAACAAAGAGCATCATCAGGGCATGAAAAGGGGACCAATAGTGAAGTGGCCGGGCACTGGTCAGGAAAGGGCCTGGAGGTTACTGGGCACTTCCACGCACAGCAGTTTTCTTTTTATTTGCTTTAGATAAAAGTCTTTCCTTCAAACACAAAAGCATTCTCACGTGCTTTGAAAGATTTTTTCTGGGAGGAGGGACGCATTTTTAGAGAACCAAAAAATAGACATACCTGGTCCTCAACATACCCAGCCACAGGAGGCAGCCTGACTGACGTCAGCAGGGTGGCGCAGGCCTTGGGTTTTTCCTGCAGAAACAGTGGGGGTGATAGTTTCATGTCCAGATTTCAGGGTCCCATTCCCAGCGAGTCCTGTTTAGTCATGCTGAGAAGAGCCCAGAAATCTGCATTTTAAGTAAGAATTCCAGGTGGGTCTCATTGAAAAATAAAGGCTGAGAACCACTGTTACAAGAGGTGTGATCAATGGGCCCAACCTTAGGGCAGAAAGTTCACCAGAAAGCCATGGTGCTTGGGTCTCCCAATATAACCACCCAAGACATGGACCATTCTCCTCCCCGCAAAATCATCCCTCAAGCCCCATTGGAGTCCTGCCTCACTTCCTGTCCGAACAACCACTGATCAGATTCTAACCATCACAGGTTAGTTTCGACTGTTCTAGAACTTTGTATAAAGCATGGAATCCTACTCTTCAGTGTCTTGTTTCTTTTGCACAATGTCATGTCTATGAGATTTTGTGCTATAATGAATGTATAGCCCTAGGCACAGTGCTAGGTCACATTCACCTCATAGTTGCAATAGTTATCACCATTATCAATATCATTTTGTCCTCTGAAGATTTATTATTTTGGTTTTCATTGCTATTCAAAAATAATGGTAATAAGTATGGTGACCACACAGCCTGGGAAAATACTCTTTTTTGCAGGCTGACAGACCTCCTGTTGGAAGATCCATCTACATCAGGGAACCCCTGAGGCATCAGACAGGAGACAGCTAACTTGACTGACTGCCATGTGGCTGTCACATGGACACCGATCACCATAGCTCCATGACTGACCACAGCAATTTATCATGATTTCCTAGAGAGCCGGGCACAGTCGTTACATGAATATTCCTGCTTAAGAAATATGGTTCACAAAGCTCACGCGTAATGGAGCCACATCCCTCAGACCTGGGAAGAAACCTTTACTGTGAGAAGAGCTCTACCTACATCTCAGCTTCTAAACTGGCCATGGAGTCAGGCGCATTCTCTTTAATTGCGTGCCGGCTATAATGATGACACTTAGAACATAGTTATTTAGCAAAATAGGGAGCATATGACAGGATACAAATATGTCTTATTGTTGCGTGTGTTTCTGGTTTAACTGGGGTTCTTCGTATGGGAATGTAGAGAGCAGAGAAACTGGCATTACACTGACTTTATTATTTATGTATTATTTTTGTCAAGAAGGCTTTCAACCTGAAGTCCCTCAAGAGCAGATTAGCAACTCTTTCCAGGAAAATTACATCCAGGCCTAAAAAAACATATGGCACTAAGCTCTCTTTAGCAAGGTATTCCCCTGGCAGAAAGTCTAATATTAGACATTATGCCCTGTTTGGAAAAAATAACATTCATATTAAATAATTTGCATTTGGAAGAAAAAAGGGATATCAAGAGACATACACACAAAATGCAGAAATCCAGAGTAAGGGCAGCTGTTCTCTGTCATGCGGATGATACAGAACAAAGTGGCTTGTGGGAAGGACATAATATTCTAGTCCAGCAGTTCTCAACCTGTGGGTCGCAACCCCTTTGGCGGTCGAATGTCCCTTTCACAGGGGTCGCCTAAGACCATCCTGCATATCAGATATTTACATTACGATTCATAACAGTAGCAACATTACAGTTATGAAGTAGCAACGAAAATAATTTTATGGTTGGGTCACAACATGAGGAACTGTATTTAAAGGGCCAGAAGGTTGAGAACCACTGTTCTAGTTGATGGCAACCCAAGCATTAGACAGTGATGAACCTGAAGGAGGAAATGAGGAGTAGAAATCTTTGCTGAACTTGTAAAGTGAGAACTCTGTGCCCCTCCAGTTAGCTTGGAAGAATTCCTTTGCTTTGCTTTTAGTACATAACGTTGTAGGTAGTCCTATTCATTAATTTGTTCAATAAAATTTTTCAGTGCCAATTTTGTGCCAGGTGTTGGGCAAGCTACATGCTTCAAAAATATCCCACTTTAATGTGGAATGATACACATGCAGATACCACGAAAATGTTGTTTTGGCTCTATTTTTAAATTTATAGGCTCATCATTTCCTTCAAACAGATAAAACTGAAGGGTTGCATTTTTGTCTAGTTCTGACCTGGTCCTCACCACATTCTGTGCTGTGTCTTGTCTCCCTTGTGATATGACCTCCTTGAAGGCAGGGCCCTGGTCTTATTCATCTTCAGTCGATCCAGGGTTAGCACAGGGCCCAGGAGCCAGAAATGACTCAAAAAATTCTTGAATAGATGAATGAACATGCAAAAGAGCTTTTCTAATTTGTTTCAGAAAGAAAACTTACAGAAATGAACACTAAATAGAAGGTAATTCAAGTAGGAATTACTTGGAGAGTTGTTGTTAAATACTCATTCCCGGGTAGTTCCTGGGAAAACCTTAATCAGGTCTGGGTGGGTTTCCAGGAAAGCAAGTGTTTAATCAGCTCCCAGGTGGTTCTCATCATCCTGCATGCACGTTTGGGAAACTCCGCTGCAGAGTAAAACACGGCAATACAGATAGAAGATAAACTGAAAAATAAGGAATAATGTTTTAGCTGGAGACCTTATTTATATGGACAAGGTCTATATGAACCACTGGACTAGACTATTATGTCCTTCCCACAATGCGCACTGATACCTTAACATACTTTAAAAAATAAGCTAATGCTAGTATTCATCTATATCACAGTTCTGTCTCAAAGCCAGCCTTCGAAGCCCTGCATTGTAGTTTATCACTAAATGATTTGACTTCGTCCCTCCCCCACTTCTGATTTTGTCCAACCTTGCAACCCCATTGTTTCTGCTTCCATTTCCCTATTTCAATTCCTGATGTAAATGAGGGCCATTCTGAGGTTGCCTGAGAGGTAAATATACTGCCCATTGATTTTCACAAATCCGGTGGGTCCTGTGAAATCCTCTTAAATGAGTATCAAATACAGGAACAAAACTGGAATATTGAATAGGAAACGCCATAGCTCAGAGTGAAATGGGAATGTTTGTCTGTTCTGCTGAAAAACACAGGCCCAGTGTGATCCAGCATAAGCCCAGACCAGTGCTGGTTAGCACATATTTTAAGGAAAAACCTCAGACATGCCCCAATTATTGTATAGATGTCCAGGTTAGAGCAAGACAAATGGGCCAGTGATTCTAATTGGCTCCTTGGACAAATTCGAATTTTGAATAAGCCAGAGAAAGAGATTGCTATAGCATTATTTAGTAATGTCTTCTTGTAAAAGTATTACTTGATTGACATCCTAAAATATAATATAGCCCCTCCTAGAACCAGTCACCAAGTGCCACTTGCAAGCTTATGAAGCCCCAGTGATAAGAATGATGTCTTTGCCAGTGAGTGGCTGGTGATGTGAGTCAGTCACCTTTCTTCCATCCTAGATCCTAATGCAATAGGCCTTCATGCAAATGTGCTTATTTGTATGTTAGTGTCCGTTGAGCACATTGTATATTTATTCTGTTAGGGTCTCCTCTGCTAGGTGCAAGAAGTATAAAGCAAAAATGAGTCTTGGTATCAAATCATGCAAGGTTCATAATCTGATAGAATAATTGCCTAAAATAAATAACATCATAAGGTTAGAATATGCTAAATCCCAACTGTGATATAGACCAGGGCTTTTCAAACTTTAATGTGCATATGAATCTGGGGATCTTGTTATAATGCAGATTCAGATTCAGTTAATCCATGATGGAGCCCAAGGTCCTACACTTCTAACAAGCTTCCCGATAATGTAATGGTGTTGAACTTTGAGTAAGCAGACATTGGAGATCTGAGTACAGGTGTCAAGTAGGCAATAGGGTACATGCCTTTGAAGTTTAGGAGAGAGATACAGATATAATTTGGGGAGTTACAGGCATGTAGATGGCATTGAAAGCCACAAGACTGGCTGAAGTCACCAAGAGAATGAGTGTAGACAGACAAGACCCAGGAGTGGACATTTGTGGAAAATAATGAACAACATAAACTGATGAACAAAAATAGATCCAGAGACAGAGAAGCATTGAACAGACCATCAAACCTCAGAGGGAAGGCAGGGGAGGGGGGGTCAAGAGATCAACCAAAGGACTTGTATGCATGCATATGAGCATAACCAATGGACACAGACACTAGGGGGTTGAGGGCATGTGCTGGGAGGTGGGAGTGCTGGGGAGAGGTCAAGGGGGTGGGGAGGAGACATATGTAATACTTTAAACAATAAAGAATTAAAGAAAAAAAAACAAGCTGTGAAGAAATCAGAAAATTTAATTTATGTAAAATATATGATAGTGTGATTTTGGACTGCTTTATGAATCTATTGTGAAAATTAATTAATGTATTTCAGTACTTGAAAAAATAAATAAATAAAAAGCGTCTGCACAGCAAAGGAAACCAGCATCAAAATAAAAAGGGAACCTATTGTATGGGAGAATATATTTGCCAATGATATATCTGATAAGAGGCTAATTTCTAAAATATATAAAATACTCATACAACTCAACACAAGGAAGACAAAAAAGCCAATTTGTTTTTTAATTTATTGTTTAAAATCTAACAAAGCATGTGCAGAATGTGCATGCAGAATTAATTTTCTTAATTTATATTTATTGTTGAAAGTATTGCAGATGTCCCCTATTTTTCCCTCATTGACTCCCTTCACCCTGCTCCCCCTGCACACTTCTTCAAAGAGGACATACAAATGGCTAAGAGGCATATGAAAAAAGGCTCAACATCACTAATGTCAGAGAGATGCCAATTAAAATGACAATGAGGCACCACCTCACACTGTACAGAATGGCTACCATCAATAAATCAACAAACAACAAATACTTGTGAGGATGTGGAGAAAAAGAAACCCTTTTACACTGTTGATGGGAATGCAGACTGGTACAATCACTATGGAAAACAGTGCAGAGTTTCCTCAAAAAATTCAAAATGGTACTGCCATTTGACCCAGTAATCCCACTTCTAGGACTATTCCTAAGAAACCTGAAACACCAATCAGAAAGAATATATACACCCCTATGTTCATAGCAGTATTATTTACAATAGTTAAGATCTGGAAACATTCCAAGTGCCCATCAGTAGAGGAGTGGATAAAAAGCTGTGATACTTTCACACAACAGAATACTATGCAGCTTTAAAAAAGGATCCCTTACCCTTTGAGATGGCATGGAGGGACCTGGAGAGTATTATGCTAAGTGAAATAAGTCAGTCAGAAAAGGCAAGTATCACATGATCTCACTTATATGTGGAATCTAGTGAACAAAATAAACTGATGAACAGGGTGGATCCAGAGATATTGAAGCATGCAACAGACTGATGTATTTCATAGGGAGGCGGGTGGGTGTGGGAAGAGATTAACCTTGGAACTTATATGTATATATAGATAACCCAAGGACACAGAAAACAGAGCAGTGAAGGCTTGGGGAAGAGGTGGGAGCAGGGTGGAGTGGTCAATGGGGGAAAATAGGGGACATCTGTAATACTTTCAATAATATATATAAATAATAATAAAAAAAAGGCCAAGGAGTGGGGTGTACACAAATTTGGCTGGATCAAATGGCTCCTTTCGAGGGCAGTGAAAAATAGGAGTTCAAAGTTGTAGTCTGGTTGTAAAGGGTCTCAAATGCCATTTAAAAGAATTTTAACTTACAGGGAACTCATACTACTTTACAAAAGGAAGATAAATAATCCAATCAAGAAATGGGCAAAGGACCTAAATAGACACTTTTTAAAAGAGGACATAAAGAAGGCCAAGAGATATGAAAACATGCTCCAAGTCACTAATCATCTGAGAGATGCAAATCAAAACGACAATGAGGTACCATCTCACACCTGTCAGAATGGCTATCATCAATAAATCAAGAAATGACAAGTGCTGGCGAGGATGCGGAGAAAAAGGAACCCTCGTGCACTGCTGGTGGGAATGCAGACTGGTGCAGCCACTGTGGAGAATAGTATGGAGTTTCCTCAAAAAACTAGAAAGGGAACTCCCATTTGACCTAGTAATCCCACTTCTAGGAATATATCCCAAGAAACTAGAAACACCAATCAGAAAGGATATATGCACCCCTATGTTCACAGCAGCACAATTTGCAATAGCTAAGATCTGGAAACAGCCTAAGTGCCCATCAGCAGATGAGTGGCTATAAAACTGTGATACATCTACACAGTGAAATACTACGCTGCAGTAAAAAAGAAGAAACTCTTACCATTTGCAACAGCATGGATGGACCTGGAGAGCATCATGCTAAGCGAAATAAGCCAGTAGGAGAAAGATAAATATCACATGATCTCACTCATTTGTGGAATATAATGAACAACATAAACTAATGAACAAAAATAGAGCCAGGGGGCAGGGGGGAAATATTTTAGAATAGAACTAATCCTGTTATTTGTAGATTTTTAATATTTCCTACAACTTTTGTGATTTGATACTATGTTAGTACAGTTTGGTAATATTATACTTAAAACTAGAGCCCGGTGCACAAATTTGTGCACGGGTGGGGTCCCTCAGCCTGGCCAGTGATCAGGGCCAATTGGGGCCATCTCGCCCAGTCCCGGTGGGGGCTGATGGGGGCCGGCCAGCCGGAGAGCGACTGCAGGAGGGCTCCAGGGCGTGTCCAGCTCTCTTGTCCAGTCCTGATCAGCCAGACCCCAGCATCTGCCCCCTGGTCAGGGCACATCATAGCGACTGGTCAAGCAGTCACCGAACAGTTGACCAATGGGTCGGACACTTAGCATATTATGCTTTTATTACATAGAATCATTTTTTTCTTGAAATATTAATGTTTATTGCATATAATATTATATTTAAGATAATTTTTCTTGAATAATTGGTGTTTATTGTATGTAACATTATTATATTTAAAATCATTTTTCTTGAGATATTATTTATTGCCTGTAACATTATTATATTTAAGATCATTTTTCTTGAAAAAAACCAAAAAAAATAAATAAAACAAAACAATAAAATAATTTGAACTTGAAGAAACAATTTTTGTTCTTGATGGTCTTGGTGGACGCTAGCAGCTCATGTAGCTGTTGGCAAGATAAATCAGCCTTATGTAGTCACATGACCTGGTACTTATACAAATAGAGTCGTGTTAAACAAGTTAGGCTAATATGCTACTCTGGGGCTCTGATAATTCCACAAAACATTTAGGAAAGCAATTTTGAGTGACTACTCAATGCTGCAAGCAAGTTATTCCTGTAACAGAGGGCAGACTATAAATATGACACATCTCTGTTTGGTAATTGCTTTATTTTGGATTAAGACGAACAATTTTCTTGTCAGAGACAGGCACGCAGTAGAAAGGGAGTGGGGACGACATTTGGACAGCTCAGGCAGTTTTTGCAATTTGAAAAGCCATCTACAGTTATTTTCTTTTAAATTAACATGGCAGGTTCGGCATTAGCACCAAATTTGTTTTCTCTGTGGTCCCTTTGATTTGATGCACTTTAGAGCTAAAAACTTTATTAATCCTGTTAAGTACAGACCTGTTGTGTCTTGTTATTTCCCTCTGAACTGAACTGAGTCTGTTGTGGGAATTCTTGGAGGAAGTGGGTGAGGAGGTTGGAAAAACTGGATGCTGGTCATGGATGTCCAGGTTTACCAATCCCATCCAGCCTAGTCATGAAACATTCCTAGGCTTGTACTTGGCTCCGTGTAACCAGCTAGTCACTGTGTGTTTATGTGTCTTTTATATGTTGACTAGAGGCCTCACTCCCCCCTCTCCCCCCCGCCGGCCCCGCCCCCCAGTCAAACTCCCAGTTGAGGGGACAATTTGCATACTACACTTTCATCATATAGGTATGTGTGTTGACCTGGTCTTTCCAAGGGCAGCAACTATAGAGATGTGTACCCAATGATTATGAGATAAATGTGACTAACTCATTCCATTTACTGAAGAGAGCAGCAATAATTGTCCCCACGTTTCTTTGTCTATTCTAATTCTTTTTCAAAATTGTTTCTGGAGGTAGTAGAACTTGCTAGGAAAAGAGAACAAAGGAAACTTCACCTTTTAAAAGTTCTATATTATTTACATATAAAAATCCAATGCAAAAACAACAAATTGTTAAACATTTGTTAATTCTTGGGTGTGACAATTCTGGTGTTTGGTTTTCCTACTTTTAAAATATTGTAACTTTCTGCAAAATAATTAAAAAAAAAAAAGGTCTACAGAGAACTTGCACAAACCTTGAGGTACAGTTTTCCTCTGGCTTGTCTTTTTGCCTCCCCTGGCCTCCAATCAGAAATCATGTCAAGAGATTGGAAAAAAAAAAGTAGAGATGAACTTTTGCACCTTAAAATTAACTTAAAACTACTTTAGGTGATAAGGTGATTTTTTAATACTGAAATTTTTTCTAATTTCCATGCACTAACACTGACTCGGGTTTACAGGTCAATGGGTTTTGACAAATGCAGAGTCAGCAACCACCACCACAATTGAGATACAAGTTTCATCACCTTTTGTAGTCAACACCCCGCCCACCTCGACCCCTGGCACCCACCCATCTGGGTCTGCCCCTATAGTTTTATCTTTCCAGAATAATATTCTTTTTTTTAAGTATAGTATCTTACTTAGATAGAATTTTTATTTTCAGATGACTTTTATTTACTAGCTTCTAATTGTGATAGGTTCTTATTGTTCGATAAGCACAACATCGTTTTTTATTTTCCAAACCAGTTTGAAGTAAACAGTAACAGTAAAATAGTTTCTTGTCATCAAGCTCTCACATTATTTTTCAGGCCAAAAACATCAAGCCCCAATCTTCTGTAATCTACTGATCCTTTTGTGTAAGTGGATTTCACATGGCTTTCCCATCGAGAGCTAATCGCAGCTCAAGTTCAGTCATTAGAATCTCCCATGCAGTTTCTGTCAGCATCCTTAGGAAGGGTGCAGAATGAACCAACACCAAATGTATTTCCCTCTCAAGGGCTCAACAGCACTTCCTTTCCGGTTTCCACTTTGTGTCAGAACCCACAGTAAGCTGATTTGACACGAAGGTGACAGCTTTTCTTTTCTTCCTCTGTTCCATTTAATTATTTTTAGCAGAGTCATAAAGAAGTTTTAAAATTGCTTTCAGCACCTTCTTTTCAAATACTACATTCCAAGTTCAAGCTCAAACTTAAGCGTAATGAGCCTCTTATCAACACTTGACCAAAAAAAGAACATAATGAATGGATATATGCAAACACCCTCTTGACAAGACTGCTTACATCTTTCCTATGAAAGCACAGTGTAGGTTATTTCCATCTACTTTTTATACATAGCGTTTTCATAATCTGCCCTGGTGCCTTAGCAATAGGAGGAGTTCCTGAGAAAAACCGGTTCACTCTGCAGACACTGCAAAGAAAAAAAAATCAAGCGAGAAGTGGAGACACTCATTTCACCCCTGTGCTCACTTGCAGAACTAACTTCAAGTTTTCACCCAAAGCAATTAGCAGGCACATTTAGATTTGGGAAACACACATGATTTATCAATGAAATCAGGAAGCAACCATTATTATTTTCTTTACTGTAAAGACACGACAATTTTATAACATGTACTAGGGGAAAATCACAGAGATTCTGAGACCATATGATTTAGCAAATAGATAGATAGATGGACAGTTAAGATAATCATATAAGACTTCTTATGGAACTTCCATAATTTTAGTATGAATTATTTTAAAGCGCTTACTGTACATATTTACAGGGTTGTGTAACTGACCATAATAATTTATGATAGCAAATGAACAGAAAGCTAATTTTTGTTTTAGTTCATAAGGACCAAACCTAACATATACGCATAAAAATTAATTTCACAGCATAAAATGCCAAAATGGCAAAAAGCTGTGTGGTCTGTCATCTTTTAATTTAATACATATAGTTTTACATGATTTTTCAAGATGAGAAATGTGTTTGGATGTATTCTTTAAATAAAGCAAGGAGCTGCTTAATATATTTGAATAACCAGCAGCCAAAATAATCAGCTCCTAATCTATGTTCCCCATTATAACACGTTGGACACGTTTAATTTATGTATATGGTCTGCTTGAAAACACAAGCAAATACACCCCAGCAAAAAAACAAGACAAATATTTATGTAAAAATAAATAGTGTTTTAGCAAACAGGCATTCCGGGTGAGGGCTGATGTTTTATGACTTGACTCTTAGCCTCGATAAAACTTGCTCACAAGGCAGCATTTTTCTTTGGGGATAAGTCATAACTTTGCCACGGAGGGCTATTAGGGGACCATTTACTGACATGGGACTGAACCTACAATTCCCACACAGAAATGCTATTTAAAAAGAGAGGCTGATAGAGGGGATTTTCGGGAAAATCCCCCCAGGGGGCCTGAAAGTCTCCCGGTGCCAGACATGCCAGGCACTTTCCTTCTTGGGACAGAGAATATAACCTGCGGCGATAGCTCCTGAGTGAGACATGGCAGGAGCACAGCACTGCACGGGAGGGATCTGCAGGTTCACACTGACGGGAAACTGGTGCATGAGAGACGGTTTCACTGTCTCCATACGGAGAGACGTGTCCTTTGGTTTAAGCCGTAAACCTTCCTAATGCCGCGACCCTTTAGTACAGTTGCTCATGTTGTGGTGACCCCCAGCCATAAAATTATTTTCGTTGCTACTTCATAACTGTAGTTTTGCTACTGTTATGAATCGTAATGTAAATATCTGATATGCAGGATGTATTTAGGCGACCCCTGTGAAAGGGTCGTTTGACCCCCAAAGGGGTCGCGACCCACAGGTTGAGAACCACTGGTTTAAGGTCTAATAATATTTCCTGGGGGAGGATTTGAGAAAAGTGCTAATGGACCAAGTCCCGGGAGGTACTAAATCAATTTCATCATAAAGCACTGATGAAACCCTCTGATGATCCTGAATGATGTAAAAGGGAGTCCGGGCCCTCTCGCTCCATGGGTTCCTGGAGCTGCGGTGAGAACTCGGCAGCATGGATTCATCTGTGCGCATCGGGCACCTGCATGCTGTTGGGGACCTCCGCCTCCTGTCTTCACGCAAACAGGGAGTCAGGCTCTGTCTAGGAAAGTTCACCATTTTCTGCCCCAGGACGAAAAGCAATGTGGGCGATAACTAAGCACTCCTGCACATTGCATTTAAGATGGACTAAGACAGGTGAAACTCCTTGCCAGGTCCCTCTGTAAGACTTGGTCTCCGGAAATTGTTTTCTTGTGCCATGAAAATAGCCAAAGCACAGACGAGCTGGAGAAGAGAATCAATCTTGGTTAGGAGCTGGTCCAAAGCTAAGGCTTACACATTCCCTTCTGCTCTGTGGCCAGGTAGGAATAGAGGGCAGGGTCCCCAACAGCACGCAGAGTACCAGTCTGTCAGGTTTTACTGAAGAGTGAGCAAAAGAACATGGGCTGAAGTCACAGTATAGATGTTTGCATTGCATATAAGACACAATTGAATAATATCTTATATTTACATACAAGCTTCAAATTGCTTCCAAATTATTATTGATTCAGCAACCCACCATGGGGAGAAAGGGTCTTACTATTACTACTAATTTAAAAATTGGGGCACCCAAAAGATTATCAACTTTCTTCTCAAGTGGACAGTTACTGGGAAGTTCATCTCCCCCTCTGACTAACACCCCAGAATCAAAGCCAACATTTATGAGTGTTCACTATGTGAAAGGTATTCTGCTTAGTGTTGTACATGTATTTATCTAATTAACTTATCCAAACCTATGAGCTATGCATATATTATATACACTTTATATTTACTTCTATTTATCTAATTTACTCATCCCAACCTATACGATATGCATATGATGACACAGCAGTAAAGATGGCACAGATGAGAAAAATGATGTACTTTGGTAGAAACAGCCCTGGATTTAGAGTCTGATGAAAATTCCAGATTCATAGATAGTGCAACTTTGAGGTAAATTAGAGGCAGCCTGGAGAAGCCTGTTAGCCGGGGAACCCATTTCTCTGGCCTTGGGCAAGTTGCTTAATCATTCTTCCCCTCCCTTTGCTCTGCAATTTAAATGGGGGGAAAACCTCATTGAGTTGTGTGTTTTAAAGGAGTAAGTGTAATTAACCTCCTTAAAGCAGCAATTTTTAACTGGTGTGCCACAAGAATTTTTAAAATGTAAAATACCTGACTATTTAGTCAGGGGCACTGACCTCTTTCCCCTTACAATGTCAAAAAAATGACAACTGCTAACACAACAATAGCCGTTGGTCAGACTGGCAAAAAAATATATTTTTGGTGTGCCGCAGAATTTTAGTAAGTAGTTTACGTGTGCCATGAGATGAAAAAGGCTGAAAAATCGCTGGCTTAGAGCAGTGTCTAGCATAAAAAAAGTCCCATAAGTGACACTTCTTAACATTGTTTTTACTTCCTAGCTATTATATGTCATTGGACAGGCCACTTCATCTCTCTGCACTTAAGAAAATGCTTGTGATAATACCTGCCTTCCTCACAGGCTTAAGAGAGATAATAGGTATGAATATAAAAAGGTTTTGAATGAAAAGAGTCTAGAGAAAGGTGGTATCATTTTTATGACTTCTGAGCTTGTCCCCAGCCCTGGCCAGTCTTCTGAGAACCATTTCTGACCATTTTGTGTGGAACTAAAAGGCATTAATTCCTTAATTCATTCTCACGATAAATACTAAGTATTTCCTCTGTGCTAACAGATGGGATATGGATAAGGAACTGTGGTTTAGGCTCTCAAGGAGTTTGCAGTCTGGGAGGCGAGACAGATAAAAACAAGCATCCTAAGTACGGGAACTGAAGGGGCTGAAGGAGGCAGAGCCACAGCCTCGCCCTGGGCTCGCGTGGGCAGGGCCAGGGGAGGCCTCAGCGGGGCACAGTTCACATCACCGTGGCCACCAGCAACTCATAGTCCACATATTCCACCGCTCTTTCCCTATGTATTTTTTTTTTTAAAGAAGTGAATTTATATCCATCTCAGGTGTCTTCTGAGTTTGCTATATGATAGGGAGAATGATTAAAGGCCTCTCAAGCAATTTCTTTCTGTTGTAACTCTGTTAGGGTTGGGCCTCAATGACACCAAGGATTGTGGAACTCACCATAAACCTGCAGAATAAATTTGTTTGACAGGGAAAAAGTCTGGGTTTCCTGAAACATGGTGCCTATAAAATCATTCTTTCATTAGATATCTTAATAATTTGATATCATTAGCCAGGAAGAGTTATGGAACCATAATTATTTTAACACCTTAGATATCTAACTGCACCATTTCCGGTCACCCCAGTGCTTCTCGGTCTTTCTCTAAAGCAGTGGTTCTCAACCTTCTGGCCCTTTAAATACAGTTCCTCATGTTGTGACCCAACCATAAAATTATTTTCGTTGCTACTTCATAACTGTAATGTTGCTACTGTTATGAATCGTAATGTAAATATCTGATATGCAGGATGGTCTTAGGCGACCCCTGTGAAAGGGTTATTCGACCGCCAAAGGGGTCGCGACCCACAGGTTGAGAACTGCTGCTCTAAAGGTTCACTAATGGCAGCCAAGAGGAACCAAGGGCCTTTTTTGAAGTTTCACATTTTATCCTAAAAATTAATAACAATTTTGCAGTGTGAGTCATAAGCTAAATATATTTATTTTAAGAATACTATTTTATATCTTACATAATAAGATTATATTCTCTGTCTTGTTTCTCTCCAAATTTTCTCTCCTCAAATCCCCCCATTTCTTTTTTTTAAGATATTTTTATTGATTTCAGAGAGAAGGGAGAGAGAGAGAGATAGAAACATCAATGATGAGAGAGAACCATTGATTGGCTGCCTCCTGCACACCCCACACTGGGGATTGAGCCCGCAACCCAGGCATGTGCCCTGACCAGGAATCAAACCATGACCTCCTAGTTCATAGGTTGACACTCAACCACTGAACCATGCCGGCTGGGCACCACCACTTCTTAATATTCCTCTCTTCCCAATCATAAAAGCAATGCCATTATTGTAAATTAGAAAACTATATCAAATCACAAATTAAGAAATTAGGCTCACCTGCAATTCCCAGACTACCATCCATATTAGTACTTTCCTGCCTGGTTATTTTCACATATATGTACAACATGTAATACACAATTATGGAAATACACACAATTTGAGGTCATCCTATCTCTATCTTCAAGACTATGTCCTGCTTTTCTTACTTAACAGTAACTATTTGATAAGCATCCTATATAATAAAAGGCTAATATGCAAAGGTGGAACGATCAGTCACTATGATGCACACTGACCACCAGGGAGCAGGTGCTCAATGCAGGAGCTTCCCCCTGGTGGTCAGTGTGCTCCCACAGGGGGAGCACTGCTCAGCCCAAAGCCAGGCCAAGGCTGGCGAGCACAGCAGCGGTGTTGGGAGCCTCTCCCACCTCTAAGGCAGCACTAAGTATGTCCGACTGACGGCTTAGGCCCGCACCCCATGGGGAGCGAGCCTAAGCCATCAGTCGGACATCCCCCAAGGGCTCCCGGACTGTGAGAGGGCACAAGCCAGGCTGAGGGACCACCCCCACCTCTGAGTACACAAATCTCGTGCACTGGGCCTCTCGTTTTTATATAATCATTTGATGAGTATGCGATTTTAAAGTACAAGATCTGTAGCTTGGGTTTGAATTCAAACTCTGCTTTTTTATTGGCCTCAGGTATAGTATTAATTGAGGTTAGTAATATTATTTTCTTCAGAGGGTGCCTGTGGGGATAATATAATTCAATCCATGAGAAAAACTTAGACACTGCCTGCCACATAGTGAGACTATATTAGGGTTTAGTGTTATTTCTTCCCACTAATTCAAGAGGCTACTTTTGCCATAGACTGAACTCCCTTATTTATTTTGGTCTGAGAGCTCCTACATCTTCTATTTTATTCCACTGAGAGCAATCTATCTATTTATGTGCCCAAACTACCTTGTTTAACATGTTGTCTTTGCACAAGGAGGCCGAACTAATTAGGCTAATTTCCCTTATTACACTTATTTTCAGAATTTTCCTGTCCATTCTTTCTTGTCCACAGGAACTTTAGTCTAGCTTGCTTAGTCAAATATTTTTCCTTATTATCTGCATTTAAATTGCATTTGCTGAATAGTTGACTACATGACCCTTTACACTCCTTCTATGATTGTCCTTCACCTTTATTAGATGCTGCATTAGCCGTACCTTAGTCTACTCTACTCATAAGGCTTTTCTCTACCACAATCTCCCTTAGCCCTGATACCTATTTGGTTATTTTGAAAGACTTTTTATCTCAAACTTGGAATAAAAAGAGAGAAGAGAACAGAAAAATAATATCCTGGCACTTCAAAAGCATTATCTCTATACCTGCATACCTGGGAGCATTCCCAAGCATGTTCTGTGGAACACTGGTGCTATAGGATGCTAAAAGGTTTTATTACATGGTTGGGGGGGGGGGGAGGGGGCTGTGTGGTTAAATTCATTTCAGAAATTCTAAATTAAGCAGAATTAAATATGTTTTTATTCTGTAAGAACTCTCACTAACTTTCCTATTGCTAATGGACTTTCTGAATCTCCAAAAAGAGATATATTTTGCAGAAGTGCCCAAACTTTTGACCATGTGCCCTCTCCTAGAAGGAGCATCCCTTAGGAATTAGGCGTCTAGATGCACTGGTTTGGGAAACTGCTATAAATGGGTTGCTTCCAAGATTTTGCGGTTGGTACCAAGGGAGATTTTTTTTCCCCTCTTTCCACAAGCACTGTTCAGGAAGGTGGACTATTCACTTTAAAATCTAGAATAATTGGTCTTGAATCTAAAGGAAATTCCTCTCTGATTTGGTCTGTGGGTTGACTGTGAGTTCCACTTTTTGGCAATGGTGAGTGTTTCACCTCTTTCAATATCTTCACTTGTGTTTCAGTGGGCAGCTTGGATTGACCCAATAAGCCAAATGCTACTCTAAATGAGAAGATTGGCCCAATATGCTATTAGTTACATTCGGAACTGACTCAACACTAAGTCAGAATTGTTGACTAACACAGAGCAAATGGTTCCTAAAATACATATCAAATTTATTTTTAAAATTCTTCATTTGGGAGAGAATGATTTTTCTCCTTCAGGGAATTTTTATTATTTAAACAAAACAACACTCGGCACAAGTATTGGGCTATGTACCAAAATAAAGTGTACTTTTTTTTTCTTTTTTGGCAGGAGTGAAATCATTTTCATGTAGTCATTTGTTGGACCTTGGGGCAAAATTATATTTCATAGTTCCCTTGTTCCCAGGCTATGGTAAAAAAGAGATTGATGTCTGAGATTTCAACTGTATTTGTCTTACAAATTTGTTTGATTCTCTAGGGAATAATTATCTCATATCTTTTGAAGGTTAGTAATTCCTAAGGAATGACCTCTCGGTTATAATTAGAATAAGGGTACTTACATGCAGCTAGGAAAAGTGAAAGCTAATGGCCCTAGTATCTGGCATGACTATGTTATTAAACAAATGAAACAGTAATGCAGTCACAGGGACACAGTTCAATCAAGTAATCATTTTTTCTTTCATTTTCTGAGAACAGATAATGTTGGAATACATGATAAAATAACAATGTTCAGTAAAAAATATCTCATCATAGAATACTAAAGCTATATAAACTTGGGAACGGTGTGTCCAGTAGCTTTTGAGAGGGATTTCTAATAGTTCCTTCTTTCCCCAATTTGCTACCAGTAGATTAGTTATACCCAGACATTAGACTTATGACTTAAAGAAAGGAAAACAAAACAAAACACTTAGTTTAGTGCAAGCCACTCAGAACTTTAGTGACTATGTGAGCTAGAAAAAAAAATGGCAAGGGAGTATAGAAGAAACTTCAAGTTCTACCTTCCAACATCTCAAAAAATGGAAGATGGGAACAACTCCGTTTTAGGATTATTGAGTGAAGTGGTTCTTTCCCTAGACTGAGAAAAATAATATAGTTTAACCAGTGTCCAAGTGCCCGGATTCATGCACACTGGAAGGAAATTAATTAGAAGAAATATTTTAATATCGCTATTCACCCTTTCTCTATAATAGAAGTGTCAACCAAATTCATGATCAACAATGACAGATCGAAACACACGCGTGCGACTGGCGCCAGCGAGAGCTTTATATGTATCTCATGCACGAATCAACTTAGCCTTTATATAGAGAGAATAAACTTGCTTAATTAGACCTGTTTTCTGATGTAGCTAAACTTTTTCCAGCCCAGTGAAGCACCCCAACTTGTCTTTCAGGTAATGGTCAGCAACACAACAGTAAATATCAATATGAAGGAGATTATTATTGTAGATCACGCAGGGAGAACAAAGGGTAAAATATTTAACTGCAGCAGTGTTTGACTATATTCTGCACAGTGAGAAAACCTGAAGTCATTTTCAAGGTCCACCATTTCTTACTTCTTTTCAGTCGGGTCAAGTTTCTAAGCTTTCTAAATCTCCGTTTTCTGGCTAATGAAAAGAAAATAGGATTCCACCGAGTCTCCTATCTACCTACTCCAGGACTTCTGTGAGGATCAAATGAGATGAGGCACAGGAAAACATTTCACAGACATTTGGTTAAAGTGTGAAATGTTTGCACCTGGCAAGGGAGAGGAAGCCGGGCACTGCTATGTGATGTCATTACCTGGCGCCCACAGCCACCGTGTCGGGGCTGGGCTGGGCTGTGGGCCGCATTTTGTGCCATGGGGTCTCGGCAGCTTTGGCTGCAATTTGGTGGGCTGTCACTCCAGGGTGGTGGCAGGGCCACTTGGGGGAAGGCGAGTGTTGTTTTGTGGGCACCAGGTCCGCAGTGCTGTTTCTCTGTGCACATCAGGGCAGCTCCTGCATTGAGCATCTGCCCCCTGGTGGTCAGTGCACATCATAGTGACTGGTCAGACGGTTGGACACTTAGCATATTAGCCTTTTATATATATAGATAGATGTTAGATCTTTGCAAACATTGAGGTTTCCCCATCATCACAGGCTCTCTGTTGTCAGATCATGTTCAAGACACAAAGACTCTTTAACCAAGCCTCAAGATATATGAATTCTTTCCTATATATCCTTAGATTCAAATCACAGCTCAATTATGAAATGTATATTATTCACTGTTGTAGGGTCCATAAATAATCCCAATCATTAGAGTAAAAACCTAGTCTTAGTAGGAACATTGATGGATGCCAACTATTTCCATCTCCTACTTCATATGGGAATTTCCTTTCATGCCAGACAGATACTAGCCTACTGCACTTGAACTGATACCATGGTGACCAGGAAAAATATTATATTTGGTTGTAGAATCTAACTGCTATAATAAGTTTTATTTTATTTTATTTTAAAATATATTTTTATTGATTTCAGAGAGGAAGAGAGTGAGAGAGAGAGAGAGATAGAAACATCAATGATGAGAGAATCATTGATCGGTTGCCTCCTGAATGCCCCACACTAGGGACTGAGCCTCAAACCCCAGGCATGTGCCCTGACTGGGAATTGAACCATGACCTCCTGGTTCATAGGTCAACACTCAACCACTGAGCCATGCTGGCCGGGCTAGGATGAGTTTTTAAAGTCCATATATTGGTCTACATGAGTTGAAAAACAATTAGTGAGAACCTATTATAAAACTGGGACCTCTAGGGGGACTGTCTCTCTATTTTTCTTAAATGCCTTTTCTAGCAAAAAAAGGTTTAGAAAACTCAAATGTCTCCCACTAAAAGACAGAGACCTGAAGCCTAGGTGACTTGCAAATGCTGAGTCTGAACTTTTATCACCCTGCATTCTGGACTATCAGTATGAAAATTTAATGTAAAAACTGGTCTAAGGGCACCCAACAGAAGTAAACTGCTTTATAAAGACACTCTCATAATCTAGGGTACACTGGATTCCCTTTACAAATCCCTACTAATGAGGAGTCCCTCCTAAAGAATTACAAAGCAATGAGGAAATAATCCACAATAAGTGAGAGTCAGCAGACTAACTAATAGGATAATTAGAGCTTGATGATGTTGACAGACTATAATATACATATACTCTAAAATGGTTAATGAAATAAAGGAACAGAAACCATAATGAAATATTGGTATAGAGTGAAATTAACTAAAAGATTTTGAACAAAACCAAATAAAACTTTTTTCGTTGGAGGTACTGAACTTAAAAATTTAATGGCTGCATTAAGAGATTAGCCATTTATAAAGAAAGCATTAATGAATTAGGAGACAGATTTGGGGAAATCAGAAAATAGCACAGACAGATTAGAAAAGAAATATAGAAAATACGAAGTTAAGTTAAAGAAGCATGCAGCCCTAACCAGTTTGGCTCAGTGGATAGAGCGTCGGCCTGGGGACTGAAGGGTTCCAGGTTCGATTCCGGTCAAGGGCATGTACCTTGGTTGTGGGCACATCCCCAGTAGGAGGCGTGCAGGAGGCGGCTGATCGATGTTTCTCTCTCATCGATGTTCCTAACTCTCTATCCCTCTCCCTTCCTCTCTGTAAAAAAATCAATAAAATATATTTAAAAAAAAATAAAGAAGCATGCAGAATAGAAAGCAAAAGTCCAGCATACATAAAAGTTCTAGTAATATGGAATAGGAAAAATGGGGGCATGGAACTAAATTATTATAAGCCCTGGATAATTTTAATAGAACATTTGTTACAATTATAGTTCAAAACTAGAGGGCGCATGTTTCAGTAGCAGTTAATGAAGAACATCAGGAGACTGAGAAGACGGCACCCGTAGAACTTTCAAGAATGTAGAGTCCCAGGTTAGCCATTAGTCTTCATTTAGATAAATAAGAGTATAAAACTAATTATCCTCACTCAATTCCTAAGAAATGCAAAGAACTTTCCTGTATTAAAGTTTCTTTTTAGTATCTTCAAGAACTGATGATTTGTAACCTTGAGACCATAAATGTTTGTTTTAGGGAACTACATGTGTTGGATTGTTTGTAGTAGGGAATTGTTTTGCTTACTTTAAATTGTATACTATGTCATAGGAGGTTCTGACTATAGCTTCAGTGGTCTTGACATTTCCCATTTTCGTGTTAAGTCAGGAGAAACACTCATGTTACCATTACTAGTTAACATTTTGAATAACCTCTGAAAGAACAGAAATATATACAAAGGTAGAAGAAAAAATCACCTAAAGATACAACAACCCTCAGACTAAAAACATAGAATAAGCATGGATAGCCATACAGTCTCAAGATATATGAGACAAGAGAACAGAACTGCAAGATGAAATTAATAAATGCACACTTCCAGTATGTGGGTTTTGTTTTTTATCCTCACCTGAGCATATCTTTCCTATTGATTTTTAGAGAGAGTGGAAGGGAGGGAGGAGATGGAGAGAGAGAGATAGAGAGAAACATTGACGTGAGGGAAACACATCGATTGGTTGCCTCCTGCATGGGGCTGGGGAACCTGCAACTAGGTACATGCTGGAATCGAACCCCCAACCATTCAATCAGCAGGCCGATGCTATAACCACTGAGCAACTGGCCAGGGCTCCAGTATGTGAATTTTAGCACACTTCTCTTAGAATCTGATAGACAAAGAAAGTAAAAAAATTAGGAAGATATAGGATAGACGAACAATTCAATTAACAAGCTTGATCTAATGAGCATGTAGAGTCCTGTAACCACCAATACTCTGCATTCCTTTCTAGCACACCTTTTTTACAAAAACTGACCAAACACTCAGCCCCAGAGCAAGTGTCCAAAATACCAAACCATCATGATCAGTCCCGTCCAATAGCACGATAGCGTGAGCCATGGAGGTAATTTGTGTTTCTAGCAGCCACATTTGAAAGTATGAAAAGAATCAGGTGAAATTAATTATAATGATATATCTTATTTTATCTAATGATCCAAATACTATTTCTTTTTCAAACTGAGTCTTAGAAACATAGCACTTCTTGATTTGAACCAGCCCTGTTTCAAGTGCTCATTAGCCACACATCGCTAATGACAACTGTAATGGACAGAGCAGCCCCATGTCCCAGAGGCTACTGTCAGACCTCTATGTAATACAGTGGGAAATCAAAATCAAAAGGTGGCTTAAACAATAACAAATTCTGATGTTTGGAATTTTCAATAACAAATGTAAACAAACCGCAAATTTAGACGTTTGAAAAATTTCAGAAACGCTAAATAATTCATAGCCAAAACCAAACAAAAATTATGAAATATTGAGATCTGAACAAAAGTGAAAATGTAAATATAAAATGTGGGGGATAAAATGGATAGCTTTAACTATCCAGAGACGGGCATGTAACTTCCACGGAACGTGGCGTATGACACAAGTGGCTTTTCACATTTGTGGGGCAGAACAGGCTGTTCACTCAATGGCACTAGACAACTGGCTTTAAACACGGGGAAAACGTACATAATTGGAATCTTATTTCACACCCAACACAGAAAATTAATTTTTGTAAGAGAGTCGGAAAATCTTTCCACTTGGAAACGGGACAATCTTATCAAATGGCTTAAATTGCGGATCAAAAATATTAAATCAGGACAAAAGAAACTATCTCTACCCCAAAATACCTTCAATGATTACATTCTTATTTCTCACATTGTTATTAAACAGGTAGATGAAAAGGGCCCTAAGTTATAGGCTAGGAAGGATCTAGGACTTCTGAACAGGTAACTGAGAGGAAAGGGCTCAGTCCTGGGATCACCTGGAACTGAGCGTGTGGCCTTGGGCAAGAAACAGCCTGTCACTTAGCCTTGGTTTCCTCGGTCAGATGACGGTAAGAATACCTACCCCTCAGGGTGCCAATAGGGATTTAAGTGGACCAAGTACATTAAGGGCCTCAAAAATGTTGATTCATTTTTGCTACAGTGCAAGGTCCAGAGTGCATTGAGGGCCTCTGTCCGAGTGCCCTGCACTCTCTTGCGATACTGGGAGGCCTGAGGAGTCTCACAGGGGCACTGAGTACCCCAGGGCACTCTGTGGTGGACTCAAGGGCAACAGCTCTGACATAGGCACACACTGTTTGCATCTCTTAGCTGTTAGACCTTAGGAAAGTTAACATCGCTAATCTCAGTATGAATATCTGTCAGCAGGGTTAATAATGGGACCCATGTCTCAATATGGTTCTGAGTTTCAGCAACAGACACCAACTCTGGCTAATGTGAGCAGAAAGGGATTGTGTTACGGGTGTTGAGTCATCATAGATGCCCCAGGTTGCAGAGCCAGGAGTCATATCCAAAGCCATGCCTTAAACTGGTCCAAGGAGATGCCACGGCTCACCCCAGAGCTCGCTGGCTGCTGGCACTAGAACAGCTTCTGCTGCTGGAACCTGGCTGTGGCGCTCTTGACCAGGACACGGTCCGGGCAGCCCCTGCCTCTCTGTCCTGAGTTCTCCGGTCCAACTGTAGAACAGGTACATGCGATGGATAAAGCCTGCCTCACCTGTCCGCATCCTAGCTGCACAGGAGGCTGAGAAAGTACATTTTCAACATCTGTAGAGGGAGGAAATGGATCTCCGACACCACTCAGACCTCAGGCTGGGAAACGCTCCAAGAGAAAGGGAGTTCAGAGGTTTTACTGTGAGGATAAAATGAGCTCACGAATATGTAGCAGCACCCCAGTGCAGAGCAGGAGTTCAGGGCTGGGCTGGGAGGCTTACTGACAGCAAACGAGGCATGAGAGCATTTTTGGAAGAACAAGAAAGCATATCCTGACCAGGAAATGGGGTAGATGTGTTAGAAAAGTTCTTGTGCTCCCACTGGCCAAGTTAACCAATGTTTCCAGAGATTCTGAATAAAACATGAAGGGCCTTGAATAACGTTGTACGGTGTAAGGTTAGGGAAGAAGTCACAGAAAATCCTGTGTTGGGCTTTCTTTTGGAGGGGACTCATCTGGGATGAGCCGACAGAGAGAAATCCTGTTTCTACTGGTCCCAGACTGCCAGGCAGATAGGATGACATGGCCGTTCTGAGCACAAGAAGTATTCTCTTTATTCCTCTGAGTTTTCTTTTCAAAACAGAACTTACAAGATTTTTATGGAGATATATTTAGCAGAAACATAGAAGCTTCTGTAATTGAGCTTTTTATTTTCTTTTTGGTGAAAGAATTGAATCCACAGAAATGATACTTCTTTCCAGATGCTGTTCTTCCTACAAATAAGCTTAAGTACACATTCACTAGTGACTTTTCACTGCCAGTTCTTCAAACACTGTCCTGCATCATGAGGGAACAAAGACAGGGGCCCCGCAGGGTCATAGTGAAGGGTCATGTGGATTTCTGTAATTTTTATTAACATCCTTCCTGTTGAGACATATTTCTTCAGCTCTGGTCTGATTTTCTGCAAATTCTGGGATTCAGCTTTCTATTAGACCACAGTAGGTTTAAGGGAGAGGACCATACGTTCTACTTTTCTGTTAATTTCCCCAAAATCTGATGCAGAGTTGCACAACCCAAAGAAGAGTTCAGCAAATATTATGTGCTACGGGCCGTCGGTGGCTGTGTCTGGGGTCACAGCCGGCACTCTGGGGCCTGCCCCATACACTCGTGCTGCGAGAGTGATCATCATTAAACAATATTTATTAAACAGCCCTATGCATGGGGCACTGGGCTCTGTAAGTAAGTAGAGCAGTCACAGTGCACAGCCTTTGGGAGCTTACAATATCAAACAGGAAATGTTTCATAGCCGGCAGGCACACTGGTGAGGCGTAACCCTAAAAGCATCCATTCACACCACAGGGCCCGGCTTTTTTCCCAGCCGGTGGTTCACCCATCTGCTTCCCAGGCTCTAGGCTGTCATTTAGAGGCAGCTAAACCCAAGCTCACTTAAAAGGACCATTTTGGGGGGAAATTCATTAAAAATTCCTGTGCTAAGTCAGCCCTTACACCAGAACCTCCACAAGCCCAGTTATTTCCCTTCCACAAGATCCAGTGAGCCCCACACAGGTTACAAAGGGGATGTCACATTGCTCTCCATCTGGAAGCTTACAGAGGCACGCCCAGGTACCCTGGATTGCAATAGTGGCCATTGCAATAGAGGTGTAACATTGCAACACACGTCTTAGTACATAACACAGGACATGCAAATGAGCCCCTGGAAGAGAACACCTCATTCTGACTTGTGGGGACCAAAGAAGGCCTCAAGGGGAAGAGGGCATCTGAATTAGGTCTTGAAGTTGAATTAGGTCTCTGATGGGCAAAGACCAGGGGCAGGGAGGCACTGCACACTTTTGGGTGGGTGCTGGAATAGGTGAGGGAAATGAGGACTCCACGGGTCAGGATGTGGAGCGACGATTTCTCACACAGGGCCTATTCCATCCACTTCAAAACCCTCAGATCTGCAGGTTGGAGGCAGAATTGGGGCGTATTTCTTGCAGGGCCAGGAGTCACCCCTGTTTGCCTTCATCCTGCTGCTCCTGCTTCTCCTGCTGTTTCGTTTGGGAGACACTCCACCCCAGGAGCTCAGGAATAACTAAAAGCATGGCCACAGCCCAGCCTGCAGCAGTGCCAGATGAACAAAGACTTTGGGGATTGTTTGGAAATTCAAAACCATCCAGCCATCCCTGCCGTTCTAAGTCACAGTCCGATGACCCAAAACAAGGCATGGTCACACGCTATTAAACACGTGTGGCCATTTTCTCCCGTCCTGGGAGTCGACGGAGGGGCCTCTGGGGGATTTTGTCTGCCAGGTGTTTGGCAGTGGCATTGACAGGAAAGGAAGCCTGCGTCAGCCTCAAAAAGTTTGGAGGGACCTCAAGGGGCGATACAGCCCAGCCCCTGCCTTTAGCTGGACAGCACACAGGCAGACATCAGAGACAGTGGCTTCTTAGAGTTTCTCGGAGAGATCCGGTTTACACACTGATGTGTCCAGCCTGCTCCTGGATGCTTCTCTCTTGAGCCTCCCCTGCCACAGGTTATGCCCCCTTTACTCTGCCCATTGATTTGGGGTCACACCTCCAGGAGGCACCTGACTGCCTCCACTCCACATTGCCATAATCATCAAGGAAAAGGGTGACCTTACGCAAGGGTCATCGTGGAGGGAGAGGAAATATCCGCTCGGCACCAAATTCCTATTTAGTTATATCCTACAATTTCCTCTGCCCCTGGTGATCTCAGAAGAAAGCACACAATCATAGTAGATACATGTTTCCACCAAAAGGAAGCTATTATTATCTCTCTCTTTTTCTTAAGAAAAAGGCAAGTGATGCCTTAGTCCAAAGGATTTCACAACATCACATACAAAACCAGCCAAGTTTGAAAGAAAACATTTCAGCTACATAAGATGAGGCCTCTACCATGTGAGCAGCCAAGTTCAGGAAGGACTCATTCTTGGGTGAGTTACTCGAGATTCTCCCTGATTTTGCCGTAAGTCTGCAGTCTTCAGCATGACTCACAATTCCTTTTTTAATGTGGTCACTTATTCCAACCAAACATGTTCTGCTTCTAGCATGTGGTAACAGCACGTTTGGATTACATGTTATTTAGAAAAAATTGGATAGTGTTATTATAAATGAAATTCTTCTGGAAGCCTGGTTAGTTGTATATGGTGATTTCATCCGTCCGCCTACAAAACTGAAACAATTCTAAAGCTTTTGTGACCTTCAATGAGGAGCTGTACAGAAATCGCTTGGAAATTATCTGGTTAAGAACAAGTAACATTTGGGGATTTATTGCTATTATTGTTATGATTTTTTAAAATAATTATTCTGGCTGAACTTGTTTCTTCAGTCTATAAATTAAAATCCAGACAGGACGTTCTCCACCAGTGAATGTGGAACTCAGACCTGCTACCCAAGATTTTAACCACCAATAAGATTTTTCTTCCTTTGAGAAAAAAATGGGTACGGATCATTTCATCCGGGACAGCAGGAACAGAAGTGGGTCTCTCATCATGATTATAATAATAACTTTATGCTCTTTACCTAGTTAACTAAATAATAGTCTATGGCAAGTGAGTAGTCAAAAAATCAATCATTAAAAAAAAATCAATCATTTAATTACCTTAACAGTCAAGTGCCCGCCCACATTGGACGAGTGAAAGAAAAGATTAGGCTAAGATGATTCATTGTTGGAAAAATCAAATTTTTCCTTCACTGTGAATATTGCATACTTACTATAGGAAAGTATTAGAAAAAAAACACACCCATAATTCACACACCCAAAGAGCAACAAGTTACAATATTAGTAAATTTGTGTCTGTTGTTCTCTCTACTCATGGTTATTGGGTTGTGGATGTTTGCAATCTGTATTCAAATTTTCACATTATGACTTAACATTACACGACAACTTTCCAGGCCTTTATGAATTCTTTGCACATTTTATTTTAAAATGCAAAATATTGCAAATAATTTACTTAAAGGCATTAGATGGTTTTCCTTGTTTTCAAAATGGCATTGGACACGTTTGTGCATAAAGCTTCCTCCATCTTCAGGATTAATTTTCTTTGGATAAATTTTCCAGAAGTGAGAATAAAATACTGATGTGTTTTTCATCTTATTACAAAACTGTTTAAAGTCCCTAATTATTTTATTTAAGTGGAATCATTATCCCTGCTATAGAGAGCACTCCCTCCTGTGCCATAAGAGAAAAAATGATCTCAAGGTTACAATGTATAACTTCATAATTTCAGAGGCTTCTCTCTCCAAACTGTCCCTACTTTTAGGAAAATCACATATTAATATGACTGCACTGTTGTTTTCCAAGATCAGGATTCCAATATTCGGTTTTAGAAATATCTAGGTTTTAATTCAGTGTCTCCTGTAAAGGAGGGAACTCATTAAAGACTTGAAGGGGAGGGGGGAGGAGAGAGACAACTTCTCTTGGTGGTATTAGAATATTATTTATGTGGTGGGCCCTGAGTAATTTCATTTTGTTTTTGCACCATTGTGCTACACAGTTCCCTGGGAGGGTGTGACACCGGGGTATGGGAATGTCTGCGTGCACACAGCTCACATCTGCGGGGCCGTGTGAACAGAGCGGCGCCAGGGGCCCTGGGTGTCAGCTGGCTGCAGAAATCATGCTGCTCAGATTTACTTCCTGAGCAACTGTAACAGAGGTTCCAGAGGGACAGATTCAAGAATGACTAGAAATTATAGACCAGATCACACAACTGTCATAAAGCTATCATCAGTTAATAAAACCAGGTTTTTTTCAATAAAAAAAAAAAGTTCGCTTTTTTCCCCCTTAAAAAAAATATTGATGTTGGAGGCCTCTGGAACTTTATCTGATCCTCCTTCTGTCTGCTGACTTTTTCATTTCCTGTTTCTTTCCTTTCTCTTTTTGCAAATAGTGGAGATATTTAAAACAAGCTCCCAGTGTGTTAAAAACAAATAGACATTTCCTAAAAATAGTTGAGCGTCAATGTCCTCACTCCCAGAGCCTTGCTTCTGTGAACAAAAACGCAGTCGCCCTCCTCTTCCCCTCCTCCTCTCTGCTACCACAGAAATCAGGCAGGGGGGACATTTGTAGGAAGATGTCCAAGAATTAACATGAGACTATTCTGAATGGAAAGCAAATCTGTAGTAAGGATGACTACAACGGTGTCTGTAAAATGCTTCCTCCATGAGCTTGGTTTAAAAGCAAATCCTTATTTATAACTCCACAGGGAAAAATGAGGGCACAGGTAAGCCAGAATAGAAAATCTGTCTCTCTCTTCCACCCTCCCCTCCACACACAATCACTCCAGCCTTTCTGAGCACCACATTACCTAATAGCAAGATGATACTCTAGGGCCGTGGTCTCAACCTTCCTAATGCCGCGACCCTTTAATACAGTTCCTCATGTTGTGGTGACCCCCAATTTCATTGTTACAAATTGAACATAATTAAAGCATAGTGATTAATCACAAAAACAATATGTAATTATATATGTGTTTTCCGATGGTCTTAGGTGACCCCTGTGAAAGGGTCGTTCGACCTCCAAAGGGGTTGAGACCTACAGGTTGAGAACCGCTGCTCTAGGGCCTTATCTGAGGCACCGAGAAAGTGGTATCAAGTAGCAGGCCCCACACCATCAGCACCATCAGCACCATCAGCACCAGCAGCACCAGCACCAGCAGCACCAGCAGCACCAGCAGCACCAGCACCAGCAGCACCAGCAGCACCAGCAGCACCAGCACCAGCAGCACCAGCAGCATTGGCACCATTGGCACTCTTAAGGAACTCACAGACATTGAACAAGCCTACAATGTGGTGCTTTCTGCATGACAGGTGAGGAACAAGCCTACAATGTGGTGCTTTCTGCATGACAGGTGAGGAAGGAGAGGTACAGGTGCTACTGTGAGATCCCAGAAGAAGAGGATCACACCTTGTGGGGGAAAGGGCAGCCCCCCAATGAATGCATATTTTAATCCAGACCTGGAACTTGCTAGCAGTGAGAAGATAGGGGAAGAACATTCCAGGCCCAGGACCAGCGCATTTAAAGACCCCAGGCCTGGTTGACGGCAGACTGTTCAGAATGTCTGAGATAGAGGGGAGAGGGTATGAGAGGAGCTGCAGAGGTCAGCAGAGATGACATCATGCAAAGGTCCCCAAAACCTTAAGAGACATTTGAACTTGATCCCAAGGGCAACAGGAAGTAATCAAGTAGATACGTGACACAAGCAGATTTGCACGTGGGGCCCGAGAGTATTTTGAAACAGTGGTTAATTTCTTTTTCATCCTCACATTTTCTTTGTTATCTTTTCCCTTCCCAAACAGGTATCTGACTGTGCTTGCCATTATTTTAGGGGAGTTGTTTACTTGCAGGGCAGTAAGAAGATACACCCTGCAAGAATTCTGGCTTTTATTTACAAAAATTTAAGCACTTAGGAGAACGCAAGATTTGCAAAGGAAAGAGGTTGTAGGGAGAAAGAGGATAGAGACAGTGGCTTCCCTCCAGGTAGAAAAATATAGATACCTTTGGAGATGGGGAAGAGAGGGGAGTATTAGTAGTCCGTGGAAGGGTGGGTACATGGGGATAAAGTTTCAGCAGCAGCAGTGAGACCTCAGAGAGCTCCTGGAAGAGAAATAGAGATGTGGGCAAGGGTCATCCCAGAGAACCCCTGTTGGATGCCTCTACAACCTTGACCACACAAAGCCCTGGAAGCTTGGCAATTCCAGAGAGTCATCAAAACCTCAATAATACGTTCTATCTGCCCAGAAAGAAAGATCTTCAAAAAGCAAGAGAAAGGCGCTCCATTAGAAGGAAAGTGCTACCGTATTCCTTGCACTGCTGATGTTGTGGACCATGGTTCACCAGGGGGACATATGGGAAGGCTTAGCCTGGCTGCTGTGTGGAAATGGATTGGAAAAAGGCAGATGAAAGATGACAGTGGCCTGTATCAGAGTGATGGGAGTGAGAATGAAAAGAAGTGGATGGATCTGCAAAATATTTAGAAAATAGAAGAGCAACTACTTGGTGATTGGTCAGACGTGGCGGTGAGTGAGATGGAGGATTTAGGGATGACTCCCAGGTTTCGGGCCTGAGCCACTGGGTGGGTGGTGGTGTAACATATGAGTCCATTTCCTGTAGTGACTGACGGAGCACTTGGAGATTTTACCGTGAGGTTGTGCAACAGTCATATAGGGGGTGGAATATTTTACTAATCGCATATGAACAAACAAGTAGTAAATGTTCCCAAAGGCAGAAACTGTAGTTATTGGTTAAGGATAGATAGTCTCAGATGTCAACACGTTGCTAGAGATACCACCAATCAAAGTCCTTTCCCTCCACTGTCTCAGACACAGAAAATGAAATATCAGTGTTGAAAGAGGCCTCAGGAGTCCCATGGCTGGAAGGGTTTCCTAAAGCAGGAATCTTCTTTCAAAGGTATGTAGCAGCAGCCTCTGCTTTTGCAGTCCCAGCACCTCAGCATTTGAGATCTTTAAAATGACACTACATGTGGGATTCATTCCAAATTATAAGAAAGTTCGCCTTATCTTACATGGAACACTGCTCCATGCACTCGCTGCTCCCAGTTTTGCCCTCTGGAAAGGAGCTACACAGGCCAATTCCTCTGTCACACTACACTTGAAAGTTGCTGCCATGTTTTCTCAGTCTTCTTTACTCCACGCTAAAACTATTCATTTCCTTCATCTATTATTTTCACCGTCAAGTAGTAACAGAAATAGCAACGAATATGAGTTGCATGTTGTGAGTGCTGTAAGAAGTGGGGGTGTCTTCCCTGCTGAAAGAGGGTGTCTTTGCCCTCTGCCTGCTGAATGAAGAGGATTCTGAAGACCAAGAGGTGGGTGGAGGCAAAAAAAAAGATGCCTGGAGCCTGGCCCCTGTACAGGGATGGCCACCCCACCATGACTGTAATGTGAATAAGAAATAATTTTCTTGTGTTAAGTCATTCAGGATTTGAAGTTTATCTGTTATAGCAACCTGTTTTGCCTTAACTCTACAGAAATTGGTAGGAGAAGTCAGATGCGGCCATAACAAAAACCTAAAATATGTGGCAATGGCTTAGCAGCCAGTTCTAGGAGTTCAAGAAGTGGTAGGAAGGGTCAGAAAGATGGTACATGTTGGCTACTCACTGGCTTTAGCGAGGTATTACAAGAAAGAGATGAACTCATCTCTTTGGAAGAACTGGCCAATTTTCAAGCAAGGTTGGAGGGAATAGAGAAAGTCAAGGGATCAGAATAGAAAGGTCAATTGCTTCCAAACCCCAAAGTATAAGAGATGAAATTAAATGCTTTGGTGATAAAGGCCAAATACGACTTCCCAGTTGAACAAAGAGACTCAGTCCTAGTATAAAAAATAGATTAAAGGTTTATCACCCAACATATTGTGACCTGAACAAACTGCCATGTAATTGAGACAGAGAGAGAGAGAGAGAGAGAGAGAGAGAGAGAGAGAGAGAGAGAGAGAGAAAGAGAGAGAGAGAGAGAGAGAGAGAGAGAGAGAGAGAGAGAAACAAGAAAGCAAAGAAATATGAAGTTTTGAGAATAATATCTAAGAAAGAATTCTGAGTGTGGTTACTACTACAAGTACCTGACAAAAGCAAATAGACTGGACATCTCCTAAATTTCTAAGAACTTTATATTGGCAACGAAACTCTGAGCCTGGACCAAGAAATAAAAACTCTTGACTATTTAACCTTTAAAACATCCTTCAGGTCCCTGAACCTTCACTATCAGGAAGCAAAACGACCTGTAAGGGAGACTCCGCAAGGCCCAGTTTAGGGGAGCTCTTGGAGGTTAGTGGACAAGGAACATTTTCAGAGGGTGGAGCCAGAGTGCTCAGGTGGAAAACAAGGGTTTCTCATAGAGAGCAGGACCACGAGGACCCTCTTCTAGACCTGGTAGAAAGCATTATCCATTACCCAGAGATCCTGGGCTTTGAGCCAGATGCTGTCACTGGATGGGACTCAAAGTTATCTCCTTGGGAAAGAGGTGACTATGGAGGAAGAAGGAAGTGGGTAAACTAGTGATCAGAATGCTGGCCATGGCAGAGACCGCCGTGTGTCCACCAAAACTTATTCCCTTTCTTCCTGGGCATATTTCCCAGAATCCCTTGAATTTAGGTATATTTCCCAGAATCCCTTGCATTTAGGTGTGGCCACAGGGTTGAGTTCTTGACAATGGCATATGAGTGGAAATGAGAAAAAAGTAGTCTCTCTCCTTATCTGCAGGGATAGCCATAAGATAGAAGGATGTTGGGTCCCTGAATAACTTCACAGAAGGTCATCTGATGGTAATACCTACCAGCAAGATACAAACTTTAATTGCCTTGGGTCTCTGAGAATTCAGTTTTTTTTTCTGTTGGTAGGTCTTACCTTCAGTAGACTTACTTGAACAGCGAATAGGTCTTACTTTAACAAACACAATGCATCATCTCATTTAATATGCATCTAATAGGTAAAGAAATTCAAGAAGCTAAATAACATGTTCAGGAAGACTCACTAAGTAAGAGGGGCATCTAATGCTAGAACCTATGTCTATCTGGCTCCGAAGCTCATGCTTTTTATCAACGTGTTACTCTGTTTTCCACGGAGCAGGCTTCTCGGTGCTGCACCTCCTGGCTCTCCCTCCTCAGGATGTTCGTTAGTCCACACTTTTTCAGAACTGAGCACGATAATTTATGTCATAATTAAATTAGGGGTGAGTTGACCTAAATTGCTTCTCCCTTCTGGAGTCATCATCTATGAAAGCAGTCCAGGAACTCTCCAGTTACAACAGTGACCACGCCTCAGCCAGGACCACTGACTTGAGTCAACCAGCCCTCGCAGACTTTCTCACCTCTGCAGACCCCTTCCACCAACTGGCACTTGAATCATTATTTTTAATCTACGGGCACATTTTATAACCAGCCTGCTTGATTTCTTCTTGGTAATTTCAGCCCAGTGTTTTAGCTTGTCCACATTTTTCTTGAATCATCCAGATGATGGTCCCGTCTGGGACCATCCCACACTTTGTGAGAGAAGCAGAAACTTTGGATTCTTACCATGACCTGTCACTGTGCTGAGGACTTTATGTGCTCCCTTCAATTAAACCTTTCCTCAGGGCCACTTTACAGATGAGGAATGGACGTTTTAGAGAGTGGAGCCCATCCTCAGCCCTAATCACGAGCGGTCTGAATTGGTAGTTTATATTATTTTTAAAGTGGAAGAGAACTAGAATTTACTAAGCACATACTTTTTGCAAGGTGCTTTATTCACCCCATCTCACTTAACCCTCACAGCTGTCTATTGGCACAGCGAAACTTGGAGGGAATAATTTTAAGAGATTAGTATTATTTTAGGAGGGTCTCTATCTAGTAAAAGAGTATTTATAAAAAAATAGTGGAAGCAGAAAGAAGCTACTGAGATATCTTGAGCCCAAACTAGCTAGACTGGGAATCTATAAAGTAAAGAGCTTTTTCCCTATGGATACTGCCTGGCACAGAGTAAGTGCTCAATACTCTTTGTTAAATTGAGTAAATGGCCCTGGCCAGTGTGGCTCAGTTGGTTGGGTGTCATCCCGTGCATGGAAGGGTTGCTGGTTAATTCCCAGTCAGGGCACATGCCCGGGTGTCAGGCTCGATCCTCTGTCATACTATTCTTTATTAGTCTCTTTCTAGTCTAGAAGACAGTGGAATTTCGAAGCTCCAAGGAGCAGTTAAGTACCCCCTTGTCTTTACTTTGGAGGCTGAGATTAAAGCTGGCAGGGAACAATTAGAATGCAATTTTAGGAGCAGCCATTCACAGCCTACATCATACTTCCTGCTCACAAATCTACCAGCTGAGCTATTCACATGCTGTCATCTCAGGCAAAATTGTTTATACATCACATAATGCTAGTCTATGTTGTGTCTGTCGGAGCCCTGGCGAGGACTCCGTCCTGGATTGGATGGTTGGACCCAGGCACATGGTCAACACCAAACATGAGAGATCCATATTTGGGCATGAGTATGCCTTAAACACTAATGGGGTTTGGCACTACTGTGGCTCTGGAAATCCAGCCCACAGATCAAGTCACACATCAGGGAAAATCAAAACAGAATTAAGTTGGCAACTATTTCTTTGCATAGACACAGGAGGCATTTTGAGTTAAGTCTGTGAAACCCTGTTTTTCATGTTCACATCAGCATTTGGGCATGGCCAAATGTTATCAGTGCTCTATTTTATGCAACTTTTTCCCATGCACAGATGGAGGCCCAGATACAAACCCAAAGCATGGGAGCACATGATCAAATGGTACATTTTTTTCCCTAAAGAACTTTGAGATGACTGGATAAACACCCATCTGCCTACGACAGTTTGCATATGTTCCTGCTCAGTGGAGGGGGAATAAACAGGGTGGGGCCCGTGCTTCTCAGAAGTAGAAGAACAAAGCACTAAGTCTCGGGCTAGAATGTGGATTACTGGCTCCTCATTATCCTTGGCCTGGCCTTCCATGGACCCTGAAACTTGAACCTTCTCAGATGCAGCATCCATATTCCTTTTTATGAACTCAAAATCTCAATCATCATGGTTAACTCTTTGTTCACCTAATTCTCTTTCCTTCTGGTCTTAGCTAGTGTGACCCTTTCTCTTTCACTCTCCACATGTCCAGACTCTAATCACCCTTCAAGTTCCAGGTCACAGGTCACTTCCAAATGGAATCACTCGCTCCTCTCTCTAACCTTGTAACACATCACGCCTCCATGAGGATGCGTGTCATCTTTACTCTGTGCCCAATTGTATCCTAAGAGAATTCCGGTGTCACTAGAGGGAGTGCTAGACAAAAGGAATGCAAAGTTCCAGGACCTGCTGGCGCCTCTGATTCCAGAGAGAAGAGTTTGTGCTTCTTGGTGCTCCTGAGGCTCCCACCCACTCCAGCATCTACCCTGCACTACCTTTTTCTAAAACATACACTTTTTCCCTCTTAGATTTTGGAAAGGGGTGTGGGGAGATACTGATCTGAACTGGAAAGGAAAATAAAATAGGAGCAGCTCTGGAATGAAGCTGTAAGAGTTTTCTCCCTACCATCTGCTCAGCCTAGGGGCTTGCCTAGCGGCCAATTTAAAAAATGAAAGGATCGAGGCCACCCAGGAAGGGAGTGAGTACAGATCTTAGATGAGACCAACACTGAGTCTTTGGGCATTCCAGGCAAGCTAGAGAATCAGAGGCGTGGCTACTCAACTGCAGCTGCAGTAACTACGTCAGAGGTCTTGACTGAGAACCCTGGATGGGAAGACCCCTTCCCTCCCCAGCGATGGGGAACAACGCTGATGGACACTTAAAGTGGGAGATCTCTGTAGTATTTCAAAGACTTGATATCTACCTATCCCCACACACATGTCCTGTCAGCTAATCCCATCTCTTTACCCAGTGCTACCAGTATGCTTAGGAGGTGAGGGTCTGATGAAGGGAAGGGCTGGTATTCAGGCAGGTCCAGGGTAAAAGCAATTCGCCTGGCCTTTGTCTCTGGTTCCTGGGAGGGAGCCTAACAGGAGGATGTTATTCGGGTGGGCTCCCCCAGAACACATCCAAGTTTATGCCAATGAGATGGCTCAAGATGGGGCCGATGATGCCAGAAAGACCAACCATGTGATTAAAGGGTCGGGGCTTTGAGCCATGTGCTATCAGCCCCATCAATGAGGACGGGGACTGGACATTGAGCCAGGTGGATGATGATTTGCTCAGTCATACATAGTGAAATGCCAGTCAAAATTCTGGACATGGGAGCTGGGGCAAGCTTCCCTGGTGGTCACTCCTCCATGTACCCGAGCACGATGCTCACTGAGAACACAAACACTGCCCTTGGGCACCTCCCGACCTCATCCTGTCTATCTTTTCTTTTGGCTGGCTCTGACTTGTATCCTTATACTGTATAAAACTGCAATTCTAAGAAAAGCACTTTCCCGAGTTCTGTGAGTCACTCTACAAAATTATCAAACCCGAGGAGGTAGTGGGAACCCTCTGATTTGTAGCCAGTTGATCAGAAGTGCAGGCGGCCAGGGGTCCCGAGTTTGCAGTGTCTAAAGTGAGGGTAGTCTTGCGGAGGACTGTGCCCTGGACTGTGAAGTCTAATTCCAGGTAGCTGGTGTCAGAAGTCATTGCAGCAGGAGAGTAGATATTCACAGGGAAGTCTGGGGACCGAATGATACTATTCCTAAATCTAGAGGCCTGAGTTTCTCATAAAAGAATCAGGACCCAAATAACAACTCCATGTTCACATCTGTCAGAGGCCGGGCTGCGTCTGAAACACATACTGGTTCCCGGTATAACCAGTGCACAGTCCTAGTCTGTGTTTGTTGACTGAGGTAAGTAAATCTATTACTTTCACTAATTTTAATGTAATCAAAGTTTTCTAAAAAGCCACATGGCTGCTATACCTGTTAAAAATAGAGTGGCAATATATACATCAAAATATTAACAATAGTTATTTCTGAGTAGGAGAGTTGGAATTTTCCAAAATATATATTGTTTTTTTTGCTTGCTGGTCTGTTTATATTATGTTTTGCTTTAATAACCTATCAAATAAGGTTAGTTGGGGCCAGGTAGTGGCAAGTGTCTGGGAATAGAAGAATGTTTTCCAAAGGCTAAATAAGGCATTGGGCTCTTTCTAGCACTTCTTATGCATAACTTATGTAATAGCAATTTTCTCCTGTTGGTGTCATGTTGGCTCTGTGATCTTGGACAAGTCATTTCACCACATGTTAAATTGGGGCTTAAACAAGATGCCTGCTAATATTTCTTCCCACCCTAAAATTCTAAGTGCATAACTGAAGACTTGAGCTTATGTGCTCAGATCTCCAAAACATCCACAGATGTTGGAGGTGAGGGAGAGGAGTTCTTGAATAGGTGAGCCCCTGTCGGGGACATTTGCATAAAGCTGATTTAGCAAGTGAAAAATGGGCTGTGACAGATTAATGCTGGGAGGCTTGATCTGCTCAGTATCTGGCCCACACAGCCTGGTCTGATCAGATCTTCAAAGTCATATGGTCCCTATTTGGTTTCACAATAAATAACTCAGACTTATGAGTTAGACATCAATTAATGAAATCATCTAGCCCAGAGGAGAGCAAGCCTTTGGGGCAGTCATTTTGGAAGCATAGACCATGCAGAAGTTTTGCCAACCCTTGGGCTTTTAGTCCTACCGGCAATAAAAATGGTAGGATTTCTCCCAATTCCAGATGACCTTTGCTCTGAAATATACCAAGAGCTGCCGTGGAGGTCAGGGAGGGATTGGCCCTCACAGACTTTACTGATGACAAAAGGCAATTCTAATTCTAGTCAGGGGTTGGACTCAGTAGTGGGAAGTATAGGGGGGTCCACAGGTAAAGAGCAAGAAACTGCTGATAAAACGAGGCTTACTTAATTTTTGTTTCCAGCCATCGTGAGAGGATATAGGAAGGACTCCAGGTAGAATTGTTTTGGAAACAATTAAAGCAGCATCTTGAAGCATCATGTTTCTGGTCGAGAAAGAAAATACTGACGTGTTCAGATATACTGAGAACCAAACCCACCACGGGTCCTCAATAAATATCAAGCAATCAATCAATTCTCCAGCCACAGAGAAGCGTCCTGTTCCAAGCATGTAGTCATGGAAGGGAGCTTGGCCCAAGACCTAGCCCTCTTTTCCAAATGATGTGGCTCTAAACTCCAGGAAAAGTTCTGGATGGGTGTTTTTTTCTTCTTCTTCTTCTTCCCACAATAACTGAAGGCACAATCCTTGGCAGCCCTGGCAACAGCGATTGCCAGATCAGGACACCAAAGCAGTGAAGTGCTGCTGTGCCCTGGTCAAGCTTTTACAACCAATGCAAAGGGGATGGTCAACGATCACCAGGAGGCTGTTTGGAAGGGGCTGTACCTGTTTTCAGAAATGCTCTACGTAAACATTGATGTGACTTGGAAAATGGAAATCTATTGTACAGTACTCTTGAGCCATGGAAGCACTTGCTGGAAGATAGCTATAAATTGCATTTATCTGAGTTAATTTCACACCGTTCAGTGTGCTTCAAAGGTGCCATTCTGCATTTTTTATTTCGTGATACACAGATTATAAATTTCACTTCTAAGTGTTGGGAAAGAGAACATTAACAATCCACTGTAATGGTTGACAAGCTACTAACAATTTTGAAACACAGGCTATTGCAAAGACGAATACCACTGGAGCTGAAACATGTGGAGTTACTCACTTTCCAACGTGTAATACTGAGGTTTCCCCAAATGTGAAATCACTTCTGAGGGTTCCACTTTCACGTTGCCCTTTAACATGATGCATGTTTTAATGGTACCTTCCGCACATGATTAGAAAGACTGTTTCAGTTGTAACTTTATAGACCTTTTGATGGACCATTTGTCTTTGGCTTTGGAAAAGGGAACTAAAGTTATGTGATCGTGTATGTTTTGTATTTAATAGCCATGTATCAAATCTCTATATACTTCTTAGTGTGGAGGGAGAATAATGTGATATATTAACTATGTGAGGGTTTTTTTTTCCTTTGCATTTTTTAGCCCTGTGATCCTGTGAGCATCTCCCATTAGGACCATTAGCCACATGGCTTGCACTGGAGGGCAATTTCAGAGGGGACGGGTGAACAAAGGGGCAACTTATGAGGTTTTCCGTTCAAAAGCTGCTTATGCTTGAGTGACAGAAGAAGTGATGGTAATCAGACTGAATCAATGTCTCTGGGGCCCTATCCCTCACCTCCACCTAAAAGAGTGATCCCTAGAGTTGGGGAGAGAGAGAGAGAGAGAGAGATTCGTGAATGGCCAGAAGGTGGGGTTGGATACTTTGGCAGGGTGGAGAATGGGTTTCCACTGGGGGTACTGAGAGGTGACCGCCCCCCACAAAACTCCTTTCATCACCATGCCTCTGGACAGCCAGCGGGATGGGATGCAGCCATCGGTGGGATCGAGAGAGGGCAGCGAAAGACATTGTTCCGGGTGTCTTGAGACCAGGGCAAGCAGCCACTGCAGCAAGAGGTATGTCCTGGGGTTTCCAGCCAGAGGTCTGATCATTCATTGTAGCAGATTGTAGCCAACTTGAACGGTGCAGACCAGCTAACACCCAAAACACACAGTACATCGGAGCAGATGCCAGAAAATATAAAAATACAAAAAGGTTCAAGCAACTCCTGCCTCCTCAATATTTCACCCCCTGAACCAGATACCATGTTGCTAAAAGAAAGACCCTCTCACATCAACTCACATGCTTTATTGCCTAAGGAACACTCCCCCCGAACCTCCCCAGATACCTCGTTGCTGAGGTAGGCCCCTGGACCCAGAAGCCCTGTCAGGAGAAGGGGTAGTGGGAATCCTCAAATCTGTAGCCAGTTGGTCAGAGTGCAGGTGGCCTGGGGACCCGAGTTTGCAGCTGGTCGACCCTTAAAATCACGGATCAAGTATTAGGAGGGACTAGATTGTGTTGGCTGTCAGATGAAGAGAGAAATAAAATCTAAGAACACAAATCCGTAGCCTGGTTAAATTCCCCCTCCACCAGCGCAGTGTAAAACAAATACTGTCCTTATTGTCTGCACAAACATAAGCAGGGCAGGAAACAGAGACATCGTAAACCTTGACGTAGTTAAGGTCAAACACTAAAGGTTTGCCTGTGGAGCAGAAAGTCATTAGAAGGCTGGCCTCCAGTCTCAGCCCCACTACTCACTAGCCATTAATTAGGTGAGTCGCCTGGGCTTTCTGAGACTCTGTTTTCTCATCTGTAAAGTGGGACTAAAGCTACTCTACTTCACAATGACTTGCACAGGGTCATGGTGAAGGTCAAATGAGAAAAAGTATGTGAATGCTGCTCTTAGGTATTTTAACTTTTTTTTTAGCAACAGAAACATGGAGAGGTCAGTCCCAAGAGCCAACAAGAATACGGGGTGGCATGCACTTAGGTTATTCGAACGGTCTGTCCTCAAGATCTAAGATGCAAAAGCTCACTTGAGATTTCAAATAATTTTCTTAACTGGCATACAAGGAGAACGGTTGGTAGTTTGACCATTTTCAGCATAAGATCTAAACCCAGTGAGTGTGGAAGGTGTAATGTCTCCTTCCCCCCAAATGCCAGGAAAAACCCCTCGAAATTGGTATTAACCTATTTGTATTTCACTGGTATTAACCTATTTGTGTTTGTTTTTATTTTACAAGGCTGATTTCTGAGTCCTTTTCTCCCTTTTTCAAACTAGTCCTTCATACCAGAAAATGTTTTAAAAAGACGACGTCTAACCTAAATAAAAGATGTCAATCCTCTTACGTTTTATCTCATGGAAAGTAAGTTCGAGTCCAAGAACCTACGAGATGCTGCAAAGAAATAGAACCATAAAAACGAGGACTGGTGATGCATAAACACACTCTGGGAAGGGCGTATGTGAATACGGAATGATTCAGGATTGGCCCCATGGCCTGTGTGGCCCACACAGACGCATGCCTGGAAGAGGCCACATACACTCAACCAAAGTCTGTGTTTTCCTACAATTAGAAATAATACAAAATTGTTTCTTGCATATGTAATCTTTATAATCTATTTCATTTTACTATATAATGAAACTTTGGCACATACATATTACTGTACTTTATATGTATTACAAGGGGTTTTCAAGGATTGGACTACACACATTTCTTGTCTTAAATACTGACTTTGGAATCAAATCTCCATATAAAATGGATCTCATTACATATTTTAATTGTCAATTCCTGCTAAGTTAAAGAAAATTTAAATAGGAAAGAAGCATGCAACCCTCTAAGGCAGCATCATCTTATCTATATTTATCTATCTTTGGAGAAGGCTATGATTCCAAATGCATTTGGAAGTGAAAATACACTGGGTTACAGACCTTTTGATGAGATTTGTACCTCCTTTGCTAACCTGCTTATTTCACGTACAGCCAACCCAGTTCCAGGGCTCACACTGTATTTTCAAAATCCACAGGCACTTGGCTTCCAGAGGTGCTAGCTCCGCACGTGGAACAGAAGGTAAGGTGAGTAAGGCATCAGACACACAACTAAGGCCTGACATGGGCAGAGGTGTCTGATTTGAAAACCAATCCATTTTAATCACACCCCAAATTAGAAAGATCGACACGCCATCCTTGGGAAGGGATAATGCTCACAGGAAGTCCAAAGATAATCTTAAATGGCCTCTTTGTTTTTGCTAACAGTCTCTGCAAACACACATGAATTTTTGGTGAGAACAGTTTTTGTAAGCGCAAGGAAGAAATTATTATTGACATTTTCAACATGCAAGGTTGTGATAAAATCCATTTTTCTGAGACCTTTCAGACTGCTTACTCCTACACGCCAATTCTGGAATTAGAGAGTAGCTGGGACAGGTCTTCCCAGCCCGGGGGAGACTTGAATGAATGGAACTCCCACAGGTTTCATACGTTGGGTGCTGGTGCAGAGGAGCTTCACTAGCAGAAGGGAGGCAAGTGGACAACGATGGCAGCTGGTGGCACTCACTTGGTCCCTGAAGGCGTCACTCGTGGCAAAACCAAGCCCAGAAGTTTCGTCTCCAGAAATGCAGAGGCTAGAATCCACCCACTATGTCCCCTTGGGAACAGGTGTGTGGAGGATACCTGGTCCAATGCTTCCGCACTGATGACGTTTTACAAATAACTACTTAGAACACACATTTCCACACTCTCTTCTATGGAGCCCTCAGTGTGTTTCAAGAAGCACGAAGGAGGCCAGTGTCCCCCTCCACCAAAACATTTCCACTGTTATCTGTTTTATATATTGTGATATTTTAAAAATATATTTTTTTATTGATTTCAGAGGGGAAGGGAGAGGGGGAGAGAGAGAGAGAAATATCAATGATGAGAGAGAATCATTGCTTGGCTGCCTCCTACACGATCGCCACCAGGGATTGAGCCCGCAACCCAGGCATGTGCCCTGACCAGGAATCAAACAGTGACCTCCTGGTTCATAAGTTGCTCAACCATTGGGCCACACTGGCCAGGGTATATTGTGATTTTGTTTAAGATTTTCATGTTTCATAGGTTCCACTGTTTTAGGAAGTTTAAAAAAGTACTAATCTAAACTGCAGTCCTAACTATTATTTTTTCTTCTTCTTCACTTAATACCCCCCAGGTGATGCATTTCAGAGGTTGGTGATGCATAGACAGAGAGATTCCTTGAATCCATTGTCAATGGAGCCTTTCCACTTAATACTGTCTGGGCCATGAATTATGTGAACAAACCAGAAACACCTGTGTGACCAGGCATTCCTTAAATGTCTGTCATTTCTCCCCTGACACGTCTCATTCTGGCCAAATACTATAAACCAATGACGTCCAATCGGTCTTCTGCAGTTTCCATATCTCTATCCTTGAGTGTCCTTTGCATAAGGTAAGTCTTGATAAAGTGCAAAGTTAGCCTCCTTCTAATTTTCAATCCAAGAACTTCCTAGCCTTCCCTCCTGGCTGGTTGGAAACTTCTTTGTCAGCCCATTTTGGATGGTGAATTAGAAATATGAGAGCAATCTGCACAATTTTTCTAGCCCAAGTAAAACTCCAAAGTCCCTCCAAAGTCGTGGCTTTGCATTTTCCCTGCAGCAGGATGATAAAGGTCTCTGCGCATGTACTCATCGCTCCGAGGGTTGGAGAGGGGAGCCCAGCCATTGCTGGCCAGTTTTACACCACTTTTGTCCTTCCGCTTCTAACACACCACTCTGGGCGCATGAGGAGTCCTGTCCAATGTTGAGACTTATTGTTCTATGGAGTGACCCCTTGAGAGGCAGAAAACTCCGTATGTACTGGCAGGGGTGGGGAATGTCCGGCCGGCCCTTGGGCCTTGTTAGGATTGCAAAATCCTTTGGTCTGGCCCTGCCAGGGCATTAGGGGTGAGTTAATTAAATGTTTGACCAAATAGAGCAGGTTAATTTTTAAGGTGATAATTTTGTATGGCCCAGGAATGATGTTATAAATATCCAAATGGCCCTTGGCAGAAAAAAGGTTCCTCACCCCTGCAAGGGGAGCGCTTCCCCCAGAGGAGACCAGTTCTCATTAAGGAGATGCTCTCTGGCTTTAGTGAGGGACATGGGCACTGCCCCTGAGCTAAGTCACCTACAGGATTCCCCCCACCAGGCTTGTTCAAGAACATCCCATTCCAACTACGGAGCGAGCGCCTGGGAATGGAGGCATGCAGGTGTGGCTTCCACAGCGGGTCATCCTGAAGAGGAAAGCGTGGCCAGGTGGAGAAGGAGGGGTGCCGTCTTATCACCAAGGCTCTTTGATAGAATCAAGCACACTTGACTGGTCGATGAACCTCAGGCCTCCCGGGGCCACCCTCAGCACAAACAGGCACCCACTCCTGCTCTCTGAGGAGTGGCTGTCTGAGAGCCTCACAGAGCTGGAACTTACAGCATCCCAGCATTGCTTAGGGCCCCTGGCTCCGCAAGGGCCACAGAAGACAGGCCTCTACTCTAGCAAAGCCGGCAAGACCCAGGCTCCTGACCCTCGCAGGGATGGAGCTGACCCCGCTGTTCCCACCCACCAAGCCAAACCCAGAGAAAGTGTTTGGCTGGATGAGGTATTGAGTTTTTCTGTTGGCTTCTCAGGTTGACCCACTGACCAAACATGCTACCCCACCCCTGCTTGGGATCTTGCAAGTTTATAATCCATACAGAAGAAACGTTGTTATATAAACCTTGCCAAGACTATAGGCCTTTTAAATTCTCAACTAAGAAGCCGGAGAAATTTATGGCAGTGTTGCTAGATGGGGAGGCCAAGTAAACGCACAATGTTGATCTTAGGTCTGTTTAAACTTCTCCTGCCTCCTGGCACTTTAAGCAGTAGTGGAGAGAAATCATTTACTCATAGGTGCATTAAGCATTTGGAAACACAAGGGTACCGGGGAGCCACATAATTGATGTGACATGTGTGGTCCTGGTCTGTGGAGGGCAGGATTGCATGCCAACCCTGTAGCCACGCCTGTCACGGGTGGCACAAAGGCCCAACAGCACCTTCGTGGGATAAATAGAGGGAATTATATGAAGGCTCAGTTTTCCTACCAGTGAAGTCTTGGTGATTAACCAGCCCTCCCCCTGAGCCCCCGTAAAAGGACACACAGTTTGGAGATGGAGCGAGTCATCCTGTAAGGAAGATCCAATTGGCCCCAAAATATAAGCACGTGGCTTTTTAATGCAGGTTTTCTCTGCTCCTTTGTCATTAGTTATGGGTCTCCTTCTGCTTTTTGTGTCCGCACTGACTGCAGGATTAGCCACAGGTGTCACTCAAGTTCAGATCCTTTTAGGACAGTAGTTGGAAAAGAATGATTTGAACCCTAAGAGGAAAATCAGTACTTAGCACACGATTCGGCCTTCGTCTGCTCATCGCATGTCTTTGTGGGAGAATCTGAGAGTCAACCCACAAGCATACTTTCTGCCAGAGGTTGCACATCTCCGGGTTTCCGGGAGGAGTGCGAGGCGAGATGCTGTGGGAAGCTCCTCTCCTGCCCGGAGTTGGAAGTGCAATGAAGGAGCCTATTTCACACGCCAGGTTACCTTGATTTAATATGAGAGGAAATGCAATCTGATATGAGAACTGGTAACGGACTAACAAATGACTCAAGTAAAAAGTCATTTTAATGTAAGGTCCTGGCCATGAGGTACCGCCTCCCTGGGAAGCCTGCTGACTGCGCCCCTGAGGTTCATGGCTGCGGGACTTTTCTGGATGGGACGCCTAACCCTTCTCTCTCCTCCCCCAGCCGTCTCCGCTTTAGTGCTCACTTGTGTGTAATCCGAGTATTTTATATAAGGAACACTTGCTGGAGTTGAAACTGGAGGAAAATATGCCTCAATAGAATTTATAATGTAACCATCCCACACGTCAGACTAGGATTTATTGGAATAACATCTCCTACTACGGATCTTCCATATCCCAACGACCACAATCAGTGACGGAGATCTTTAAAAGAAAAAGAAAAAGATGCCTTAGAAATGTTTTCAAGCTGAAGAAAGCTGAACTTATTTAAAGGCGATAGGATTATTTGTAGATACAAGGAAGAGAGAGAGAGACAGAGAGAGAGAGAGAGAGAGAGAGAGAGAGAGAGAGAGAGAGAGAGAGACGCCTTGGTTCCCCATTCCCTGCAGCAGGAATTACTTTCTTCTGCTTCCCATTCCCTCAGTCTCTACCCTCCTCCCATTAAGTTTCTTAGATTTGTGTATCTTTAGATGCAGACACTTTCTTCACTCAGGAAGTTGTTCTCCTCACGCCTTGTGAGGTCTTGGAACAAAAATTAGTTGAGAAAGAAACAACTGCTCCTTCTCTGTCCAGAAAAAAAAATCCACATTGCATCATGTAGCTCAAAAAACATTTGTTTGGGGCAGGAAGGGGGGGGGGTCAGGCGGGGAGAGATAGCATTGGGGTGGGGGAGGAAGGCGGAGGGAGGAGAATCTCATTTCCTACATGTGTAATTTTTCTCCTTAGGGGCACACATGAGCCAGCAGTCACTGTCTGCAGACGTGGTCTGCAGGGGAACACAATGAACACGGGCAGTTGACTGGGCCCAACCTCGAAGTCAGAATGGTGTTTGTGCCGGGGAGGGGTTTGAGTCTCACTTTTTGTCTAATTTCTTCATGTTATTCCCTCATTCTCACTCCCATAACCCCCTCCCCACCCCAAATGTTCAGGCTTTTCTCAACCGTGCACACGCAAAATAATTGATGAAAAGTCGCTTTTACACTCAGAAAGTTCATGGCTCGCCCCGTTGAAGGCGGGGCAGCAGGGTTTGGAAAGGCCCTGTTTATTGGTCTATAAATCATGGTCGCCACGTCTGACCCAGCCGCCGGGGTGCCTGGGGTCAAGGGAGCCTTTCGGGGCTCAGAAGCTCTGCAGCTCCTCTCTTTGCTGGGCTCTTAATCAGCCCTCCGAAGGCAGAAACAACATCAAACAACCACGATGTCGGAGAAGGATTGGCGGCGTGAGTGACTCAGCCTCTGCTTGAGAGAAAGAATGTCTTAGAGATTCTGCCCTGTGGTAAGCGATTTTCCTAATTATTTGGAGGTAGATGGGGTCTGACAAGGGAGAAGGAAGAGATCATTCCAAATAATACAAATGATTTAAAAACAAGAGCAAAGGCATACATATCCACCCGTCTGAGTTCTCTCCTCGTTAAAATAAAGATGATGATCACTGCTTCTGGCATCCCCGAGGAAGCAGGGCAGCGCCCAGCGTGCTGTGGGTGCCGTCTCCCAGCCGCCTGCCCAGGTCCGATCCGAGATCTTTGTGCTTCAATATTTCTCATCAGTAAAATGATGATAATTACAGAGAAAAGACATGCACTGTGTTTGGAATAGCCAGGTATGTACTAAGTGCTCAGTACAAGTTAGCGATTATCTTAACACCTGTCAAATGGCTAGTCTGATACCTAGGCACTCAATGAAAGCTGGTTTCCCTACCCACAATTTTGAATTATCCAGGACAAACCAGTATGAAATAATTATAAGAACATGACTTTTGATGCCAATCAAATCTGGGTTCAAATCCTAGCTTCTCCACTCACTCACTAACTTTGTGATTTTAGACAAATTATTTTCTATGTGCCTTCGTTTTCTTATCTTTAAACTAGATAACAATGCCTGTATCACAAGGCTGCTATGAGGAAAACAATCAGCAACTCCACAGGCAAATGTTTCATTGGATGGTGATGTCTGGGTTAGAAGCTGCCAGAAGCCAAAGCTACAGGCTCCGTGTTCATTGGTCTTAGAAAAAAAGCATGGACTGAACTCCCACTACAGGCAGCTGCTAGGTACTGAACATACAAAGGTGATTATCACACAGTCCTGCCACAAGGAACTTCATGTCTAGGGAAGGAGACTCGTAGGAAACATCAATGTAATTCTCTGTAGCTCATTATTGTCAAAGCATGTTCAGAAGACCAGATAAGACTCAAAAACATCCTGTTTCCTGATACATCTTTCTCCAAGTCTTCACTAAAGCAACACCTATTGTCCTTCAGCTTCCAGACTGGATTTCACTTGGTCAAGGAACGTTCTCTGAACCCCAAGCTCTTACACACTATGAGGGCACCCCATGTTTCTCAGTTTCTAGCATTCATCAATATTCAATGGCCTGCTCATTATACTCCCTCCTACCTCAGCCCACTAGCATTTCAGGGACGTGTTAACCCATTCATTTGGAAAATACAGTATAAATCTTTCATACAGAAATCTTTTATCTCCCCCCCCCCGAAAGCTGCTCATGGGTAAATGAACTGATTATGATGGTGACTCAAGTATTCTAAAACATCCTGGGGGCCAGTGTCTAGCCTCTGGTCTGAAAGACTTCTGTGATCATCAACACAATCTATTGAGTCAAGAATTACTTTGAGAGCCCCCATATAAACCCTCACATATAAAGTCAAATAATTTTCAGCAAAGGAACCAAGATCACTCAATGGAAAAAGGGCAGTCTTTTCAACAAATGGTGCTTGGAAAACTGGATATTCACATGCAAAAGAGTAAACTTGAACCCTTATAACCATATATAAACATTAGATCAAAGACCTAAACATAAGAACTAAAACTATAAAACTCTTAGAAGAAAACATAAAGAAAGCTTCATGACATTGGATTTGGCAATGATTTCTTGGACATGACACCAAAGACACAGGCAAAAAAGGAAAGAAATAGATAAAGTGGACTTCATTAAAATTTTCAAATTTTGTGTATCAAAGGACACTATCAACAGAGTGAAAGGCAACCCAGAGAATGGGAGAAAATATTTGCAAATCATATATCTGATAAAGGGTTAATATACAGAATATATCAAACTCTTATATTTCAACAAGAAAACTAACCTGATTTAAATATGAGCAAAGGGCCCTGGTTGGTGTGGCTCATTAGGTTAAGTATCATCCCATGCACCAAAAGGCCACCAGTTTGATTCCCCGCCAGGGCACATGCCCAGGTTGCAGGTTTGAACCCCGACTGGGGATGTGCATATCGGAAGCAACCAATCACTCTCTCTCCCTCCTCCTTCTTCTAAAATCAATAAAAACAAAGGACATAAGTAGATGTGTCTCCAAAGAATATATAACAAATGGCCAATAAGCACATGCAAAGATGCTCAACATCATTAATCCTTAGGGAAATAAATGCAAATCAGAATCACAATGAGATCCCACTTGATACCATTGAGGTGATTATTATTTTTGGAAAAAACACAGAAAATAATTAGTTTTAGAGAGGATGTGAAAAATTGTAACCCTTGCCCCACTGGCGTGACTCAGAGGTTGAGCATCGACCTATGAGACCTATGAACCAGTAGATCACGGTTCGATTCCCAGACAGGGCACATGCCCAGGTTGCGGGTTCAATCCCCAGTTGCAGGAGGCAGCCAATCAATGATTATCTTTCATCATTGATATTTCTGTCTCTCTCTCCCTTTCCCTTCCTCTCTGAAATTAATAAAAATATGTATTTTTAAAAATTGCAAAACTTGTGCACTGCTGATGGGAGTGTAAAAGAAGGCAGCCATTATGAAAAAAGACATGATAATTTTCCTCAAAAAATTAAAAATAGAATTGTTGTATATACCCAAAAGAATTCAAAGTAGGATCTCACAGAGATGTTTGTACATCTATGTTCATATCAGCATTATTCACAATAGCCAAAAGGCAGAAGCAACCCAAGTATCCATCAGTGTATGAATGGATAAAGAACATGTAATATGTACATACAATGGAATATCATTCAGCCTTAAAGAAGAAAAAAATTCTGATATATGCTACAACATGAATGAAACTGGAAGATATTATGCTAAGAGAAATAAACCATCACAAAAGGACAAATATGCCCTGACCGGTTTGGCTCAGTGGATAGAGCGTCAGCCTGCGGACTCAAGGGTCCCAGGTTCGATTCCAGTCAAGGGCATGTACCTTGGTTGCGGGCACATCCCCAGTGGGGAGTGTGCAGGAGGCAGGTGATCGATGTTTCTCTCTTATCGATGTTTCTGGCTCTCTATCCCTCTCCCTTCCTCTCTGTAAAAAATCAATTAAAAATATATATATATATTTTTAAAAAGGACAAATATTGTATGGTTCCACTTCATTTGAGGTACCTCAAGTAGTTAAATTCATAGAGACAGGAAATAGAATGGTCATTGCCATGGGTTAGGCCAGAGAGAGAGGGGAATGGGGAGTTATTGGTTAATGGGTATAGAGTTTCAGTTTGAGAAGATAAAAGTTCTAGAGATGGAATAAGGTGATGGCTGCACAAAAATGTGAATCCACTTGATGCTTCTTTACTGGACACTTAACATTGATTAAAATACACAAATATATTATGTGTATTTTACCACAATTTTAAAAATAAAATTAAAGATTTACTCTGAACTAAAAGCATTTTGGTAATGAAAAGAGTCCAAGAATCCCACCCAGCTTTGAAGTGTGAGGTTACCCATATGGGGTAAGTCAGGTTTCTCTGAAAGGCTGAAGGCAGTGTCGGTTCAAGTAGACAGGTGAGAAGGCAGGATACAGCCTGATGGTGTTTGGAATGAGGCTGGAGTTTGGAAAACCGAAAGACACTGGTCTGCAAGAGTTTCCCTTCCTGCTTCTTTAGATTCTTGTCTTGTTCAGGGAAATGGACTCCATCTGATCTGAGTCATCAGCATGTTTGGAAATGTTGCTTTGAAGCTCTTGTCGATGTGCAAGAAAACCTTAGCCTATTCCCGTCTCCTTTGTTTTAATGAAGGAGGCTTTGTGATTGGCCAGATGACTGCAAAGCCAATGACTCAAGTTCATATCCAAAGCTCAGGCCTGTGGAGTTCGAGCACTTTCAAAACTTGGGCCAAAAGTAAAGAGCAGTAAGGAAATACTGCCGAATGAACGCTGCAGAACTTGGGGTCCTGGAAAAGTGAGCAGTGATGAGCTCTAGCTCCTTAAGGCTTCTCCTGCCAAAAGCAGGGGGAGGGCATGAGAAGCCTCTGGGTTGCGTGGCTCATATTCACGGAGACTCAGCCTATGGAAGAGTAACGTGCCCTACCAAGCGAGTGCCCAGCATGCACATAAAATGACTCAGTCCAGGAAAGCCATCCTAAAAGGAAAACAAGCTACAAAGTGGGAGGAAGACCAGGATGCTGGACGGATGCTCTTAACTGTGAGAAATGGTCTTTTACTCATAAACACAGACGACAGTATGGTTACCAGAGGGAAGGGGGTTGGTAAAGGATAAAGGAGGCCAAATATATAGTGACAGCAGATGATTTTACTGTGGGTAGTGGGCACACAATGCATTATACAGATCGTGTATCATAGAAATGTATACCTGACACCTACATAGTCTTATTAACCAATGTCACCCAAATAAATTTAATTTTTAAAAAAGAAAAACGAGCTACAAAGGAAGACCAGGATGCTGATGGGATGCTCTTAACTGTGGGGAAATAGCCTTTTAAAAGAAAGTAAACCAAACCTATTAGTGATTCTTTGCACCTCATTTGGTAAGACTCAAGGAACCTCTACACGGAATCCAGTTTATTCACCTCATCTGAGGGACTCATGGCCTTCTGTTATTTGGCCCAGAAAAAACTCATCTAAGTTTCCCCTAGTTGACAGCAATGGAGATACCATTACCTCTCCCACAGACAATGTCACCTTTTAGAAAGTGAAATAGTTCTAAACCTGAAAACAGAATTCATCCAGCTGTAGATTTTGGCTTATTTTCATAAAGATCCATCTAAGAATAATTGCTCTTACGGAAGTTGCTTTCTGGACTGTTTCATGTGGGTGGTACCCTCATATTTGGGACTCAATGGATCATGCCCCTTCTTGTCCTTAAAAAGGAGTACTCAGCCAAGAGGCACTTTAATACTGTGAGCCAGGAAAATTCTTCATATAGGAGGTGCCATTGAGCCCTGGGAGTCTGTGAGGGAGACAAACAGCATAGTGTGAAGAAGGGCTTTTTCTACAGAGTCAGGTACAAAAGTCACTTAGAGGAGCAATAGAGCCAAGAAACAGCAATTCCTATCACCAGCTTTAGGAAAGCTGATGTTTACACACTTGAGGCTGCCCCTAAAGGGAGGCATATAATTGCCCTGTGGTTGCAGGACGATGAGCTCTCCAAGCCCCGAGCAAGATGAGCATTGCTGCCAATGACTTTTAAGAAACTTCTCCTCCCTCTTTCAAAGTTTCAGCTGATTTCCAAGTTCTCTTTGCTCTGGACCCAGGCTATTGCTATTATGAAAGTCCCAGAATAAATCTCTGTCAATGGCTCAAAGGTTAAAACATTAGACCTTTAAGGAAAAAATGAAGAGGCTAGGATTGAATAATCTAGATATACATATTACAGAGGAATTTTTCTGCAGATCTTTGGTAGTGACGAGAGTTCTATCAAGGGGTCAGTGGCAGTTTAAAAACATGGCCGGCTCCCAAATTCTTTGACATTCCTTCCATTGAGAAGTCAAGGGTCCATGTCCCCTCCCTTGAATCTGATCAGGTTTGTAATAGCTTCAATCTACAGAATATGGTGGAAGATATGCTGGTCCTTTTGAGATGCTCTATTGGGGGGAAACCAGCCACCATGTAATATATCAAACTCCCCCAGGACTGCTAGGGACTCTGGTCAATAGCCCCTCTGAGCTCAGAGCTGACAGCAGGCATCCACTGCCAGTCACACCAGAGAGCCATCTTGGACATGCAGTCACAGCTCAGGTGACCCAGCCCCACCCAAGTGCTGGCTGCAACTTGTTGAGAGATCCCAAACAAGGACCGCCTCGCTGAGCCCTTCCCAAATTCCTTATCCACAAAACTGTGAGCGAAGTAAAAAGGTTGCTTTAAGTCACTAAGTTTGGGGGTCACCGGTTATGGAGAAACAGTAGCCTGAGTGTGGTCCCTTGGTAGTTTGGTGATTTCAGCAGAAAAGGTGAGGAGACAACTTTGTCTGCATACATGTCACAAATTTACAATGTTAGGTTGATTATGGTTTTCAAAAAATCCAGTTCTGTCCTCAGTAACCATTATAGTCGTAAAAGTGACACATGCACTGTTAAAATTACACATAAGGTTGTCATGGCTAACTTGCAGCTAACAGGATGCAGTTATTCTTTATATTTGCATGTTGATGTTTATAATAAATTTGTACTTTTCATCTTTGTTATATAGACATTTTTATTTGTTAGGTGGCATAAAAGCACTTATATGCCAGATACTGTTCCAAGTGAATACATTTAACCTTCAGACTGATCCTAGGAGGTAGGTACTATTACTTCTATCTCTATTTTATAACTGAGAAAACTGAGTTACAGAGAGATTAAGTATCTAGTTCATGGTCATATAATTCTTAAGTGTTGGGTTTGAAACTTGAGCCCAGGTAATCTGGCTTGAGTCCATGAATGATTTGACCCCTGCTGCATCATTTTATTTCCAAGTCTCTCTCTCTCTCTCTCTCTCTCTCTCTCTCTCTCTCTCTCTCACACACACACACACACACACACACATAATAAAAAGATATACTTTGTGTCTGGCCACAGTGTATCTCAGTGTTGAGCATCAACCTATGAATCAGGAGGTCACAGTTTGATTCCTGGTCATGGCACATGCCCAGGTTGTGGGCTCTATCCCCACTAGGGGGTGTGCAGGAGGCAGCCGATCAATGGTTTTCTCTCTGTCTCACCATTGCTGTTTCTCTCCCTCTCCCTTCCTCTTTGAAATCAATAAAAATATATTTTTAAAAAGTTGTTCTTCAAAATAATGTACCTTTAAAATATGTATGTGTATGTGTGTATGTCACACATACACATACATATTTTGAATAATGTCATAAATTTAAATGACCACCAGAACTCAAGTGGAAATATAAAGTATGTATTATATGGGCTGGGGTATGTAAGAATCCAAGTATATGATACCTGAAAATTACATTTTATAAGATCACCTACCCATTTATCCCTTATCTCTAGTTATGAAACATTATGTTATGAAACTTTATCATGTCGGGTTAGCAAACACTCAAGCCTTTCCCTTATTTTTAAACACAGCATAATAGCCTTCGTGGAAAACCAACGAAGTATTCTTAATGCTCTCCATTAAGAAATGTCCAATCTCCTGCTGAGGGACAAGAGAGATGAAAAGTACAGAGGCCTCATTTAACAAGTCACACCGTTGCCAATACACTTGTAAAGCCAGCTATATATTTACTGGTTGATATCATGTTTGGCAAGAGAGCAGAACAAGCTATGGGAGAAGCTCCCTCTTCAAGTGGCACCGTGGGTGTTACATCATAACCATGACAAAGTGTGGAGGAACAATGACTTTCATGTGTAGCGGTGAAGAACATAGATTCCAGAGCCAGAACGCTGCAATCCACACCCCAGCTTTGCTACTTGCTAGCAGTGTGGCAGTGGGAATGGGACGGCCCCTCCCCGTGCCTCAGTCTCCTCATGTATAAAAGTGATAATAATAGCACCTCAGAGCTGCTAAGAGGATTAAGTAAATCAATAATATAAAGCACTTAGGATAGTGCCTGGCAGAAGGCACCTGCCATATAAATGTTTGTCAAATAAGTAAATAAAACGTGTGCTACAGATAATTCACCCTGCAGTTGGCTAAAACTGCTGCTGTACAATGCAGTGCATATATGGCCACATATGAGGGAGAAATGTGGGACGGCTGTTGTTCTCATTAACATGGCAAGGGAATACTGGACAGAACAGACACTTCTGGTTACTCATTATCTGATGGGCTGTGACAGAAAAGGAAAGTTAGTTTGAGTATTGACGGGGTGCTAAACTATGTGTGCACCAAGAATACAAGAGTAAAATGATGGTCCATTATTAAATAAGTGTCACTCCATACCCAGCTTTATTCACCAAGAACAGCCTCCAAATCTTAATTAAATGTTGAAGGAAATAATGAAAATTGTAACTATAATCAACTCACGACCACTGGATGTCTTTTCGGTGCACTGTATGAAAAAGCAGTGACATACAGGCCTGCCGGTTCCCCACGCAGAGCTATCTACGACACAGCCATCCCATGGAACAAAGAATCACAAAAATCTTCATGGCACACAACACACATGCTGCTCGTGTCGGGGGACCACTGGGGATTAGCTTGGCAGCACCGGGAAGCTGGCTGGGCTCACACAGTGTCTAGGAGTTGGCTGGATATCAGCTAAAGCTACTGGGACAACTTGGGTCAGTTCCAAGTGTCTCTCCTCCTCCCCAGGCCTGTTCTCATGGCAATGAAAGAGGTATGAGAGAGCAAGCAGCAACACACAAAACCTCCTGAGGGCCGGGCTCAGAACTGGCACGCAGTCACTTTACACACTCTATTGACCAACAAGTTAAATGCCAACTCCTATCGGGGGTGTGGAGAAACACTCCGCTTCGTGTGGCCCAGATACAAGCTCACAGGGCAAAGAGAAGGAAAACAGAGAGAGGCAAAGTAAAAGGCCATTCAATCATTTAAAAACGTTCCCCCCCGCTTCCCCCAATATTTATTCTCCAAGGAATGCAAAATGTACCTAAAATTGGTGGGCTGTATTTTTATGAACTGCTCATAATGCATTCTGCTTCTATGATACGTTCTACAATATCGTGAATTTTAAGTTAAAACCATAATTTCTTAATAAGACAAAACTGGAGCACACATGTCTAACTGCCAAGAGCTTTTCTGACACTTGATCATTTTTGTCATTTTTTTGGAGAAAAAAAATCAATGATGTAATATTGGATACATTTTAAAACCATAAACAAATGCTGCAGCAGAACAGGAAAAAATACCTTCCACAGCCACGGCACCCAGAGTGGATTAGGAAACCAGCCTTTAACTCTCACGCTGAAATTTCAAATTTCCAACTTTGAAACTGTGCATGTTCTTCAGGTTAGATTTCTGACACAATGCCGAATGAAATGTTCAGTGAAAAAATTCGTAATTCCTGGCTTTGTGTCTAACCTGAATGTCAACGACGCTCTGACAAAGCCATCAGCTACCTGCTGCCCTTGCCAATAACTTAGAATTGGAAATTAAGTGTTTCTAAATTAAAACAAAGAAAGAAAAAGGAAAGAAACGGATGAGATGTGGAAACTGATCTATGACTCAAGCTATTCAGCTTGGAGCCACTTGACGAGATTACCTTTCAGGAAAATAATTTGGGGAAAGATTACAGATACTACCATTCCTATAGTTTATGTGAAAAAAAAATATGGTGACTTTTTAAATGTTTTATTTATTATTTAAAGCTTATAAGAACTCTTTTAAAATACTATACCTAAAATTGGCAGGCTACACATATGCCCTTTGCCATTATATTGTCTACACACAATAAAAGTTTAAAAAAGAGGTAATAGTTAGCAAATGTCTGAAAAGGAGCTTGCCAACCCTGAGAGTCAGCAGAATACAGATTCTGTATAGATCCAGGCATTTAACTGACTCAAGAACAGTTATTAGGAAGGTAGTCATTTTGCACGCCAACAGCCACAGGGAAAGCCTCACTGACCAATGAGAGTCAGAGCAAATGAACTTATCTCCGTGGAGAGAATTTCCCAAAGCACACTTCACTGCCCACTCACTGTTATGCAAAATGCGTAAGCTCCATGGTGTGTTAGTTTCCTACAGCTGCCCTGACAAATTACCACAAACTTGGTGGCTAAACACAATAGAAATTTATTATCTCACAGATCTGGAGGATCTAACAGTTTGAAATCAAGGTGTCAGCAGGGCCAGGCTCCCTCCAAAGGCTCTAGGGGAGAACCTTTCTCTGCCTTTCTTAGTTTCTGGTGGCTCCGGGCATTCCTTGGCTTGTGGCTACCGCACTCCAATCTCTGCTTCTGTCTTCACATGGCCATATCCTCATGTGTCGTCTCTTCTGTCTCTTATAAAGGATACATCACTGGATTCAGGAGCTAACTGGGCAACCCAGGATGACCTTGAGATCCTTAATTATGTCCACAAAGACCCTTTTCCAAAATAAGGTCACATTCATGGGTTCTGGGTACCACTCAACCCACTACAAAGGGGAAGGAGTATGGTAAAACCCAGAAGAGAATACAAACAGAAGCTTGAAATTTTTTTTATTAAGGATATCAGAGATAAAGTAGATTATATGTGTGTGCCTGTGCAAGTGTGTGTGTGTGTGTGTGTGTGTGTGTGTGTGTGTGTACTGACTACCTGAACACAGGTAAAATTGAAGAAAAGACCTTGTAAGAACAGTCCCCTCACTATAATATGGTGAGTTTGTGGCTAAAAGTTCTGTTTTACTTGCTCTGATAGGTACTAAATAATTTATTCTGGTTGTGATTGGGATTCCAAATAATTATTATTCCCTCACATTTGTAAATTGTGCATACATTCTATACACTCAGATCTGGTTTTAATTTAGGGATGGGGAAAAAGGAATAATCTAGGATAAGAGGTGGAAAAAAATCCCTGCCTGGTTGTGTCACCCCTTTTAATGATAACGAAAGGACCTCTCTAACTTATTGATTTGGCCTGGCTTTCTGTCTAGGTCTCCATGGGCCTCATACCCAGTCATAAACAGGAAAAGAAGCACCTATTACTGACCACGCCCCATTCATTTTTTTATAGAAGCATCTCAGCATATACACTTTTTAAAAAGTATTTGTTAAGTGAGTGTATACATGAGTGATGAACAACCAATACAAGTTGTCTGAGGACTCGAAGTCACATTAAAGCTGCTTGAAACAGTCCCAACCACAAGGCTGAAAACCAGAACCACCCCCCTGTCAGGCCCTGCCCTCCCCCCACCAAGTGGCACTGAACTGGGTCTATATTCTGACCAGAGAACTGGAGACACAGGAGAATGGCGCCATGTGCATTCCCAGAGCACCCTTCCTTAAAGAACCTCCAGAATGAGAGCGGTGTCCCACAGTGCAGAGTTCTACTAATTTCTAAGGAGAGCCTCCCTTCTGATGTAATCTTTCTCTCAAGAAACGTATGCATGTCATTCCTGGGCAATGGAATACCCATGTGGTGCCACAGAGGAAGCAGGAAAAATTCAACTCTGTTTGCAAACAGGGCCGGCTGCTGAGCCTGGCCACGCAGGGGAGTCAGCATCCTTGTCAGAGCGCTGCCTACTGTGCATGATCAGATTCCTGAAAAAGTTCATCTTCCCGTTGCTTAAGCCCCAAAGCCTTGGAGTCATCTTGACTTCTCTTTTTATATAACATCCCACAGCCAACTTGTCAGTAAATTCTGTGCATCTTCAAAATACACCCAGAATTTAACCACTTCCTGCGCCTGTCCCACCATCAGAGCAGAAGACATCCCCACCTCCCACCTGTATCAAGAAGCCCTCCTAACCACCTCCATCTGCAGCCCACTTTCCCCTCCTCTATTCTCAGCACAGCAGAAGGAAGGATGGCTTTCAATCAGATCAGGCCCACCTCTGCTCAACGCCAGTTCCCCCACCTCACTCAGAGGAAACAGCCACGTTCTCGTTGCAGCTTCAAGGTTCTAATGGCCCAGCCCACTTTACCGCCTACAATTTCCCGGGCTCTCAATCCACTCCAGGCTCTGTGTTCTCCCTGCTGTTAAGCTCAAGTACTTTTTCTCAGAGCAAAGTAGAACTTTATGTTCTAACAGAACAAAAGGTAAATCCAACAGCTGACGTTGGCTTTCTCACTGAGAGTCTCCTGGCCCTGGAATACTCTTAGAGCAGGAGCTTTCTGCTCTTCTCCAGGTCTTACGAGGGCCAGAGGTCAAATGTCAAGGCCACCCTGCAGCAGAACTGCAGCTGGGCCTCTGCATGTAAGTTTCCTTCAGAACAGACTGGACTCAGCCGAGCGAATGAGCATGCAAGCACAGGAGCGAGGCAAAAAGCAATCTAAACATACCTGAAGAAACCATGGGGCTGAATTTTAACAGTCACTCTGATAGCTAGTGCTACAAGCATTCTATTTTCCAACGTATGCGTTGCCAGGAAGAGTTGGTTGACTTCCTACTACCTAAGCTGCACGCTAGAATCAAACAGTTGGACACGCAACCAACATGGGACTGGAGAGAGATACCATCGGCAGATTAAGTCAGCACAGGAATGTTTTATTAATCAAATATATTTACATGTCTTGGTCAATTATCTCTAAAAGTGTGCCTGTTTTTCATTTAAACATAATGTAATCCCATAGATTCTATCATAAGAGTCCAGCTGCATGCATGATCTCATGGGTCCTTTGTAGTTTTTTTTTAAAAGATGTGTGTTTAATAGAGCTAAACAACATAAGCACATTGTTTCCCATTCTAAGTGCAGGATAATCATTCTTGTCATACCAGTGACCCGTAGAGTCAGCGCCCTCCCACCCACAGTGAGCTTCTCCTCGTTCTCTTGACTGACTTATTTAAAATTTCCAAACCTCAGAAAACTGAAATAGAGCACTAACCCTAGACATTTTATGTGGTAGGAAGATGGAGAGAGACATATTTCTTTTCCAGTGGGGGACCATTTACAGTAGTTTAAATGAGTATATTAAGGAAATTTACACAATGCCTTGACAACATCTAAATGTCACACTTCTATTCGCATACTATTAAGCTAGATGTGCCTTCCCTGTAATATAACAAAATAAATGAACTTTGGGACATCAGATTTCCAAAATTACTTTGCTTTTCTGAGCCCAAGTTTTCCTTCGTGTGAGTCACCACCTTGGCCTCTGCATGTGTACCAAGAGGAAGCTCTTTCTCCGAGTACTTATAACCTCCCAGGAAAAGAATGATTTTTGCTATTTCATCTCTCCAAGTTGGAAGAAACCTGAGAATGTGTCCGAGCTTGTTCGGTGAAAGTAAAGTCTATGAAGGTTGTTTCTCTCGTTAGAGAATGCTTGCAAGGGAACCAGCAGGGACTGAGTTGGTGGACATTTGGTCTGAAATGGCTGTTCTCATGGACATGTGGTGATCACCTGCTGTGACAGGATTTTTTTTTTTTAGCTCCAAAGAGTTCTGCTGTAGAAATATATCTCCAACTTGCTGAAGTTTGTATCAGGATTGTTTTCAGTTGGGAGTGCTGTGCCAAGCACTGGGGGAGAAAGGCAGCAGCAGGGATGCTCTGCAAGGCAGGAAACAGGAAATACCAACCGGAGCCCATCCTGTTTGACTGACAGGGAAAACGTGTTCATCTTTTTCATAAACAAATGTGCCCAGTAGAATCCGAATTTGGACAAAAGTAGCATACAGTGTGGTTTCCATGCCATGGTGAAGAACTTCCTTCTAGTAAAGTCAGGTCATAAAGAAATTGTGTAAACTCACTTTTTGAGTGCATCTTACAAATAGTCTCGTCTAGACTGAGCCTAAGACCTTGAACTGGCTCCTTGAGTGCCTCATTCATGGAACTGCGTTACCTGTGCCTTGGACAAACCAAACCTGACCCCAGGCTTTCTATCTCACTGCTGTAAACCAGCAGGCAGACAGCATAAGCTCATATTCCTAATGGACACAACTGCATAATTACTCCATTGATGCCCGAAAAGGCACTCACTTAGCATTCAGTCAGAACAAAGACAGACAACTAGATTCCACTTAGCCTTGTTCGGGATGCGTCTTCAATAGTGTTCAAGCCTCGTTCTTCATTTTTGGCCACTGCCCAACATCACCTGCCTTCCTGCCTGGTGCCATTTGTCCTAATGTGTGATCACATACTCGAGAGGATTTGTTTTCTTTTAATGCGGAATTTTAACTACGTAGTTAGAAAAATAAAAACAATTCCTGCCAGCAATGGGGTGTTTGACACTCTGCTGTCCAGCCGCACAGATCTGAAGATTACGAAATCGGCAACTACAAGGATGTATATTTTAAGAGTATTTTAGCATTAAGGATAGCATGGTTTCCCCAAACACATTTTGTAAGTAAATTATACTTGTGTTTCTTTTTAAAAGCTCTCTTTCTCAGAAAATAAGCTTTGAATAAGGAAGTATTTTCCCTTTGAAAAGTTCCTATCATGTGGTTTTGGAGGGGGGGTGGATAAAGAAGCGGCTAAGAGCAGATTAAGTATATATTTGAAAGGAGTAATGATAGTATCTTTGTCACAGAGTAATTGAGGGTTAAATGAAATAATCCCTGTAAAGCACTTCAAACAGTGCCTGACAGTAATTGCACTGTATACGTTGCTGTCGTTATTATCATCCCCATCTACATCTGACGAAATAAGCTGACTTTATTTTTCCATTAAAATTCACGCAACAGAGACTTTCATAATTCTAAATACAATGGTAGCTTCTCAATATATAGGGAAGATGATTAGATAGTTTTATTGTCTTTGCTCTGTTTTCTGACTGACATTTTTATCATTGTTCATATTGATCTGATGCAACATCTGACATTCATTACTTAAAAGAAGAACCGAAATAGGTATTTTAAATGTTAAATACAACCATGGATTACAGGCTAAACATCTGCAGCAAGGCTTCCATGGATAGAGCAATATTCTTTTCAGTTTGGCTCTCTGCTCAGTTATACCTGACAGCTGGTCTCTGGGCTTGTAGAACTTAATCTTGAGAAGGCTGAAATATGTGGCTCTTCCCAGGACTCCGCTTGCTGTTTTGTGGTAGTTCAGAGAAGTGCCAGTGATGGGAGAGCCGCAGGCCCTTGGGGGGATAAGTACCCAAACATCTAGTCACTTCATCAAATGTCTCCAAACCTCTTCACCTTGAAAGGATCCTGACAAACGAATGACATTTCTGGAACTTGCTGTTACCACTTAGAGAAGCATATCTCTTAGTATCTTTCAAGATTTGGTGTCAGGAATTCGTAAAGGCAGTGGGAAATAAAATTAAATGACAGGAAGGAAGGAAACAGAAGCTAACTTTTTGGAAAGTGTGCTTATTTCGTTTATTTGTCATCCCTGGCCTGGTTTCTGCAGGCACATGTAGCCTTAATATGAGAATGACCGGTTTGCTCCAAGCGACCCACAGACCCCAGGCTGTTCTGGAAATGCCCTCCTTTGTGCCATGTTCCCCATTTTAAACAACTCAACAGATATTCCATTTCATTTTTTAAGTTCATGCAAAACAAATATATAAGGTGTGCCCCCAAAATGCATACACACTTTAATAGCTGATAACTCACTTAATTTTCACTCCTTTTCAGGTTTAACTGATTTGAAATGGTGGGTAAAGCCAGACTAAGCTTTGAACAAAGAACATTTGTAATAAAGTGCCGAAGACTTTTTAATGGGGATACATAAAAGATAAAGTTTAGGGTTCAAAACTGGCAGCAGTCAACACAGTGAGGGCACACAAATGCCGAACGAAATGACTCTTGATGTTTGCGATTCCGTTGCTTCACGTTACCAGTCAATAGTGCCTGGGCCAGAACGGTCATCAGTTTGAAAACAGGCATTGACAAAAAAAAAAAATCCTGTACATTCTTTTAAATTTTGAAGGTGAACTATATATAAACACTGACTTCATAATAATTCAAAGTGTGTATACACTTTTGGGGGGACACCCTGTAGTAACAGTGCGACTTCTAGTACGAAAAGCAATTAAATACTCGTTTTTTGGGTTTGTTTGTTTTTCACAAGAACAACTCCTTATAACCAATGACTAGCAATGAGCTTTGCAACGATGCACCAGAGCCCGGGGGCCTCGGAGGGCCATGCTGCTGAAGAGGAAGATCCTCCAGTTTTAGTGCATAAAGAGCTTAAAAAGCCAAAACTTAACCAAAGCCGCCATTTTTAAATCGGAGATGAATATCCACTCTGTGCCCTCTGAAGCACCTGAGTGCAGTGTAGGCATCCCCACCTCTGGAAGCACCCCGGGCACACACTGGGGACAGGGCTGCATTGCCCAGACCAGTCACAGGAGGCTCCTCAGACCCAGGCAGGTCTGCAGTTCCTTCCCGGCCCTGGCCCCATTTGTTGCCTTATCACTGGAATAGGGTCATAAAACCCCTACAACCCTGGCCCTAATCCTAGTATCTTGATATTGTTGCTAAGAACCAAGAGCCCAGGGAGTCAACCAAAACCAATCAAGTCGTGCATCTTAATTTGTTTTGAAATATGCTCCCTTCTGATCCTCAGCAGAGCGTACATCCCTCTGATCCTGCAGGAATCCCTGTAACTTCACTGAGACAATGATCCTAGGGCTAAGATATCCATGCTACCAGCCTACCACTACCGGGGAAAACATTATTTCCTCACAAATAGTCACTTGAGTACTGCTGCTTAGCAAGCACCTACAGTGGGATCTTATACACATCAAGAGTTCAGTACATGTTCCTTGAGTAAATTAATAAAACAATGAACCAACTGACTGATGAAAAAACTGGAGGAGTTGGTACATGTGTGTAAATCTTTGCGTATCTGGACTAGAATGAAGTTTTTCTAAGGTGCAATCCAATAAATTGTAAGCCCTGTGAAGACAGAAGTGGTATCATAATCTTTTTCTATCATGAAAAAACAGTTTCCCCCATAAGGCTAACCCTTGCCTGAACATTCAGTAACTATCTACTAATTGAATCAAATTATACAAATTACACAAGATTTCGTTTTATAGCTTTCATTACCCACACAGTAACTTTACAAAAGCATAGATACTGGGGGGGGGGGAGTCATTTTTTAACAATAAAAACAACCAAAATGAAAAGCTTATCTTAAGAAATCATGTGCATGTCCTGGGGAAAATCTTCAGCTTTGCTAAGGTTATTGAGCTACTTTTAGAAATGTGATGTCTGCAGCCCCACCCCTCCTCCTCCGTATCTCCACTTGTATGTGGCATTACCTCTGGTTTAGACTCAGAGCTAGACCAACAAGCATGTGCTGTGATGGTAGGTCTTATTCTGGGGGGAGGGGGGAATCTGTCTCCATTGATCGAAAAGGGCAAAGGGATTGCTTCAAACTCCGACCGTCTCCCTTTCTCATCTTGGCTATCCTCCCCTCTCCTCAATGACTCGGAGCATATATTCTCTTTATGCCATGATTCATTAGAAAGTCATTAAGAAGCGGGACTGGCAAATCTTTAGAACTGCATTCTCTACCACCATTTACAGTGTTCCAAGGGAGTATCTGCCAATTTTACATAGAAAATGCTGAAGCAATTGTTGGGCGGTTTTAAGAAAAAAACCCCTCCCCAGAACATACTTCAACTAAAAGCATTTGGGACTCCATGATCTCAGTACCTGCTTCAAGGCCCCAAGTCAATGTGCGGTGAAGGCCTGTCTCATGGACAGACGGCCTAGGGCCAGTGGTCGGCAAACTGCGGCTCACCAGCCACATGTGGCTCTTTGCCCCCTTGAGTGTGGCCACGAAGTTTCAATCGCACTGTACGTGGTATTTTGTGGAAGAGCCACACTCAAGGGGCCGCAGTGTGCCAACCACTGGCCTAGGCTGTCTGCTACCCCCTGGCAATGGCTCAGCAATGGGAAAGCTGTGAATGTACCCTATTTTCTAAAATACTTTTCTAACCAAATTTGGTAGACAATACATGCCAAGATTTTCTCTTACTAATAAAGGAGAGAAACAAACTTAACTGGGCCAAAGGCTAGAAGAATCTTTTGGTACAGAGGTTACTGCCATAGTAAGTGACACCTGGGGATCAGATGGGAAAGCCATTGGAGTGGAAGAGACTATTGCGATGAAAGCCCTCCCCGTGCCAGATATCAAGAGCAAGTGAAGGCTTCCCATGCTTGCAGGGGGAGGAGCTCAGTGGGGTGCATCGTGTTCAATTATGAAAGGGGGCAAATGACTCAACTCATTTTTCTCGCAGGAAAAAAAATATTAGAAACATACAGGTGAACCCCCTATTATTTTAAAAAGGTACAACCAAGTGTTTTAACCTTAATAAAGGGAACAGCTTGCTCATCTGTGCAGCCCATCTGTCACTGTCTCTCGGGTTTGGGTTGAGATGGCTACATACTCTTTCCACCCTTCCCGTTGCCACACATTGTTGGCAAATGCCTCCATCTCTTCAGGCAAGGAGCAGCAAAATCAGAACACACCCCTAGTGAGCAGAGAGAAACCTTTCAATCAGCCACAGTCACACAGCTTACTATTTGCATGATAAGAAGCCAACGAGAACTGGGAGGAAGTTGTAGGTGAACGACTTGAGAATGGACATAGGGAGTCAGAAGTTGCCACGTTCCTTTCGGGGGCCTATCATCACATACATGTAAATTATGAACACAACCAGCGGAGCCCTGTTTTACTCCATTTTGAATTTGGCATTGGTGCCAAGGGATGGGGAAGCAAAATTAAAAGGAGAGGAGGATTTTCTGAGAACCAAATACATGATGATCCATCAAACTGAACCAGTGGTCAGTTCAGTGACGTATCTCACATTCTTGTTGAGAGAAGACAATGGGAGGCCTAAAAAGTCAAGGAGTTCCTCAAATGGCAATGTTTGTTATCAGGCGACCAAGAAATCTACACAGAGATTGCTACTGTTAACGAAGCATGCTAGATGGAACAGTTTTATCTGCACTGGCCATCAAGGTAGACTCAGTCTCTGAGATGCTACTGTGAACTAATAGACAAGAGGACAGAAGCCTGTTTTTTCCAGAAGTTGAATCATTTCATGTAAGATGATCCAATTTATGGAACATCATTGTTGAATTACCAAAAGCCTCGCTGAAGTTAAACTTACTTTCCTAGCAATCCAGATTCAATTCAGAAATCATGAAATTGTGTATATCATTCTTCCTTTCAATGGGTCAGTGCTGAGAGAAGAATATTACCAAGGGCCACAGGAGACAAAAAGGCAATTTCCATTGATAAATTTAGCTTTTTCCCGGGCAGTCTGTTCTAAGCATAATCCTCGCTGTGGCTCCTCCTCTCAATGTTTCCTTGTCTCGGTTCCTTGCGCCTGTTCCTGCAGGAATGCTCCCTGCACACCCGAGGAAGGAAGATGAAATTGCCTAAAAGGGCCCTGACAATGGGGCTTGGCACTATTTTTCGCATATTCAACACTTCCACAGACACAACAACAAAAAATTACTTGAAGCCTAGTACCTTATATTCAGCCTCATACCGAAGAACTTTTATTTTTGTGGGGTTTTTTTAAGCTAAAATGTTATTGAAAACAAAATTTTCTCCACTAGCTGCTTCAGAACAATATACTGTATTATGAAGCTCCTTACATTTTACATGTTTTTGAAACAGGACAAAGTAAGTCCCCCATTTTCTTCCACTTCCGGGCTCTTCTGCATCAAGACCAGGCTGTTGGATGGAAGGAACCACGTGACAAGTGCATGAGGCGTGAGCGCGGGAAAACACAGAATGGGATGCCCGTGGGGCTGAAGGTGGCACCGACCCGGCGGACGCTCTCGCTTCTGCTTCCACGGGCCGCGCCGGGCCAGGCCAAACCGAAACAGCAGGAAGAAGGGCTGTACAATGGGTCCCCTTGGATCATGCTACTAAAAAAAGGTGCAACGAGAAACAAGTCCCTGTGCATTCTTAGTCACAACGGTGGGCAGAAGAACCCATACGATTCCTCCCTTTGGTATTAAATAACAGTTTAGAAAAGCTTTTTAGAAACAAAGCAAATACATGGTGGGACTGGACCTGCGGGCCATCCCAGGTTAGTTGTCCACTGAAATGAGTCTCATCCCTAGTCATAAATAAATAATCTCTTCCCCGGTCTGACTTCCACGCCAGGATCGATCTCTCTTAACATCTTACTTATTTTATTACTGCTTTTGGTTTTCTGGGACTGATTGAAAGTTGCTCCGAGGAAATCTTTGGTTTTGCTTAAGTGTCCGTGACATTTAATCATGACTTTCCTTGCAGTTTAATTCCAACCAGTCAATCAGTTAATCCACTTCGATTGATTCTGGGCTCTCGGTGATTGGCTTGCACTCATTGGGCATCCGCTGGTGCCGGCTCAGCTGGGTGGCCTGTGTGAAGCTCCTCTCACACCTCTCGCACCTGGTGGAGGCAAGAGAGAAAATTGAGACCAGGGAGCGGGGCCTGCAGGGTGCTGGGCGTCCTCTCATCCTGCCTAATCAGAACAGACACTCCAAAGTGGCTTCAGATTTCCCCGGCTCAAGAGGTTTAATTGGTGGCTCCTTCCAAGGCCTGGACGCCTGTGATGGGACAAAGCCCGTCTGATGCAGAACAGAGGGATCTGTCAATAGGCGGGGGAAGGTGATTTCTCCAGAGAGCCCTGTCCTGCTGCAGCTCTGATCGCTGTCAGTTCAAATAGATAAAGAACAAAAAGAGATTTTTAGGAGTGAGCCATCAAAGCAGCAGCTTGTCTCCAGTTTTCTGCTCCATAACCCGAAAGAGAAATTGATGACAAATAAAATTTCACCTGCTGCTCATTTAAAATCGGGAATTCGACTCCCCTCAAAACAGCAGCCAAGGGGCGAGCCTCTTGGCGTTTGGAAACCAGAGGAAGGAATGTATTAGTCTGCGGTGGTGAGGCAGGGTCGTGTGGGCAGTTGCTTTTGTGCAGAAGTTTGTTCTAGTTTCACAGCCCAACCAAACTCAGGATTAGCACAACGTTTGTGGTTGGGTAGGGGCTCAAAAAACCTGAAATAAACCTATGACTGTGTGGGTCAAGAAGTTCACCTCTCCCCAAAGTACAGTCATAGAATATCCTTGCGGGCTATAATGAAGGGGTGGTGTGTCTGATGAGAAACCTGGTTTCACACCTCAAGACTATTTCCTCTCCAGAACTTAACAAAAAAGATGATAATCAAGGAACCGTAGGCCTGACCTATCTCCCAGGCAACACACATTACTAACTTGATGGCAATTCAATCTAACACACACACACACACACACACACACACACACACACCCCTAATGGTGGCTTCTAGTTCTTCTGTGATGGTTGGTGTTACTGGCTGGTTGTCTATGATTGTACACACACACACACACACACACACACACACACACACACACACACACACACTATGGCAGCAAGCTGGACCCAGTGACTTCCTGTCACTACCCTGCTTGCCTGGGCAGCCTGGAGCAATGGTCAGGCACTCTTTAGGGCACAGTAGCCACCTCAGCCATCCCCTTAATATTCTCTCTTCAAACCTTTGAAGGAAAGACATTCAGGAGAGCTGCAGACAACAACAGTCTCTCTTTTCAATAACACTACCTTGGGTCCTGGGGTCCCTGCATAATTGGGAATATGGCAGAAATCATCATGAGAAAAATCTGCATTGCCCTATCCTGTGCCTGAGTCTTGTTATCTGGTGAGCAGTCCCCTCTTTCTCCTTCCTGTTTAGTAAAGTATACAAAACCCCCTGCCACAGGAATAATCACCTATAAAAACAGAGCACGCCCATTCACCCCGGAGATTCTTGCACGTTTGTGAGTGGGGGGAGGCTGGCGCTTGACTATCAGGCATGGCTTTTTCAAGGTCCCTATGCCAGCTGTGTGTGGCAGGGTGAAGTTGTGTTTCTCTCAGGGAATAATTTTAGCAGCCTGTTCCACTGTTAAAAACTGCACTGTGATCTTGACAAATGTATAATGTCAGCTTTAATGTATCAGACCTATCAACCCAATGAAAATAACTCAGAAGTATTGACCAGCTAATGATTTTTGGTGTATTCATTAACGTCCACGGGCAGCGCATCCCCTCTCCAGAGCTCCTGAAGTGCTGATGACATGTTAGTGAATTGCTGATTGTTTATTAGAAAACTGATTAGTTCCTGGATTAGTGTGTCAAAATATACTACCTTTCACTGCTTGACAAACTTTCAAATTATTATAGTCCTTTTTTTTATTATTTCAAACTCTAGAATCAATTTCGATGAGAGCAGAACCGTTGGAACAATTATGAGGCTTGACAATTTACCTGGCTCATACTTTTGCACTTCTAACCTTGTGTATTAGAATATAAAGTACTCAAAAGGAGGAAGTCTCATATTCATAGAAGGCAAAAGTGTATGTGGATATGTAATATATAAACATCCAGATTGGACAAAGACATTAAGAGGAGAATTAGGCATTTCTCAAGTGTTTGCCTAAATGCCTCACAGATCTTTACTTACGGAACAGTTTGCTGTAATAGTCAGGGATTTTACAAAGTCAGATCTAACCATCCCATGAGATCCTTACTGAAACTTCATTGTTAGTGCCATCTGCCCACAAGTGTGAGTAAAATTATACTTAGAACCAGGCTACTAGAAATATCTATGTGATTTGGGAATTAGAAGAATACAGTTTGTATTATTGAGGAAGAGAGCTTAGATATAAAAATATTTTTAAATAATGGAAGGACTTCAGTTTTATGTATATCATCTTTAATTTTAGAAAAATTTCCTTCACAAGTTATTTTCATAGCTTCATAACACTCATCAGAAGGACAGATTCAATGCAGATACCTAGGTTCTAGCAGGTCAGATCTGGACGTCAGCTGGGTTGGCATTTAACCCTGAACTACAATCCCAGACGCATGACTGTGCATGGGTACCTCTAAGCCTGGACTTCATGCAGGGGAGCAGAATAAGGAGGAGAGAGAGATGCAGGTAATGAGCTGGGAGCAAAGAAATGTTCTTGCACACAGGGTCCTCTTCCTTGTGATGACGTCACGGCCTTGAAGGGAACCTCGCCGGAACAGTGAAGTGGAAAGGCGTCCAAATAGTTCAGCAAAGGGGAAGTCCCCAACTCTCTACCAGTAGGGGTCTCTTAACTGGACTCGATTTCCTTTTAGATTTGAGATCATTCTTTACTTACTGTGATGGTTGACTGGATTATAGGTACAGGGAGTTTAACAATTACCATCTGAAATTGACAGAGATGCAAAATAATGTCAAGTTCTGTTCCTTTCTGTGCCCCTCCAACCTGTCAAAAAATACTTCACGAACCAAACCACACTGCACAGGGGGCTTCATACCTATGATGTGCTCAGTGCATTTTTACTGATGTGCTTTTTCAATTGGCTTTGATTTTGCCTAGTTCTTATTAAAGTATTAGCTGCTCTCTGGAATATCCTTTTTTTTTAACATACTGAGCCAAACTGTCTTTACTTAAGGCAAAATGTAGTGATGAGTATTGCCCCTGCTTCTAACAGATGCAGGCAAGAGCCTCTCCTAGGATACGTCCTGGGCTTCCCAGGCACAGAGCCAGGCGGGAAGCAGCTCACGGGGATCCTTCCAGGCAGAGCAACCTCCCTGAAATCCTGAAAGATTGCGTTTAGTAACAGAGAAGGAGAAAGGATTTGTCATTGCAAAGAATACGTTTTAGACTGCCAACTTCCTTCTTTATTTCCTTCCTTTTTTTCAATCAAGTGCTTGGCAATTGCTGTTAAATGAAACGATGTCTTGCTTTGGTTCCTCGTTCGCCATGACTTCCAGTCTCACAATACAAACTGAAAGCCAAGACCTGTAATATCATCCTTGGTATGCATTTTTTCCTATGTGCTCCTTTATCTTTAAAAGTCTAAGTCTACAGCAGGTTAGCTACCCGACAGACCTTGAGGGATGGAGGCTTTCAGTGGGAATTCAGCCAATCAGACTGTGAGGCAAAGCCTGGAATGTGACTGATCCCTTAGTGCCAAATCTTCTCCAGCCTTCCCTGGGTGGCAATCATCTTGATCTGCCTTCAAAAACCAAGTCGCAGCAGAAGATTTTAGAGGTTGGGAAGATGTGGCAGGTTCCATCTGGCCGGGACCCTGGGAATTCTGTGAAGGCCTCCTGGGCCCTGGGTGGGTGGGACAATTGGGAGACTGAGCCATTTGGGGCATCTATTTGGAAGCTGCCCAACGTGGAGAGTTTAGGGTTGTGTATCTTTTACAAGATTCTTTTCCTTCTTTGCAACATTGTTTAAGCCAATACCCATTAGTTGAAGTAGTAAAATTAACTGTTGTGGTGAAACCCATTTTATTGACTAATCTGCAAGAAAAGTTTTTTTGACTGTTTGTTTTATAAGCTTGTAAAAGGACATTTTCATAATATTTACAAATGTCCATGGGACGGATATCCATGAGCTATGTTGGAAGATTCCCAAACTCCCTTGGGATAGTTCAATCCTGACTGATCCATTTGTGTGTGCTGAAGGGCTTGGCTCTCCACTTTCTAGAAGATGTTAAAATCTTGCCCTTATAAAATAAGCGTACACTCAGTTCTTCCCCCAGGAATATATGTAAGTTAAAAAATGCCTGCAGCATGTGGCTAATCTTAATAAGAGTAGGAGCAGAAGGAACTAAACATACACATAGAATCTAATCCACCGAACTCTGGCTCTTTGCTCTCCCCTCCCCCCAGATGAAAGTAGGTTATGGTCACAAAAGCATCCGTTTAGAAAGGAAGAAGATAAAATTGCTAAAGCCCTTCAAAAGAGTACCCTGATGAATTAAAAGTAAGTTAAAATGGCAACTCTATTGGAAACATGACAAAAACAGGATGTTAAAGAAAAAAAATTGAGTGGAGTCAACGAGGTTACACATAAGTAACACCTTAACATTAATAGAAATCTATTTCCCATTTTGACCCTGAAACCTCTTCAATTAATTACTAAAATCTATTTACACAGCAACAAGATAAAAATCAATCTGATCCTGGCACTGTGTCCGTCTGGCTGCCCTCTGTACTATGAGGGGCCAGAAAGACTGTCAGTCCTGCGCCTCTTTTGAAAAGCTCTCTTGCTCAAAGGCTCTGGGGGAGAGGAGCCACGGTCACCTTCCACCTCCAGAGCAGCGGGGAAGCCAGAGTCTGTGACCCCCTGAGGGTCAGGCCTGAGGGCAATGCAGAGCCCACCTTGCAGGACACAAACACCCGCAACAGGGAACTCTAGGGCTGTGCTAACCCATCTGGTCCTTAAGGAAACTTAAAAGACCTTTGGGAGAGCTCAGACCCAGAGGTCACAGCGTGGCTGGCATTAGTGCAGGCTCCCTTTGGAAACCCATTCAGTCCCCTTAGCCAGATGTCTTCATGCCGTGATCAAGACGCACCCACATACAAAGACGAAAGTTAAAACTATTTTTCTTATCCATGTCATAAATTAAACCACAGTGGAAAACAGTGAAGGATAATGAGTGAAGGTGACTGATTCATGGGGAGGTGAGTGAAGATGCCAGCCTTTTAGGAGCTCTCCTCGCTGGCAGAACAGAGGTGGCAGGATCCCAATGAGCAGGACTCTGCCATCCTGAGCTGAGCCTGACATAGACTGAGCACCAGGGCAACCACCACACCTGGAGGTCCAGGGGGGAACTCATGGATAATGAGAGCCCTGAAAGGCTCCTGGGCTGATCCTGAGCCAGGGGATTAGTTCTACTACCTGAATCTTTTCCTTTCGTGCTTGGTCTTGTCATACAGAAGGTAAATAGGCGATACATCTATGCCCTTTTTATTTGCCTTCTTAACTAGGGGAAGCCACTATGGTAAAAAGTAAAGAGAGATGTCAGGGGGTTGAACAGAAAGGAGTCCATTACACAGAGAGTAGAAAAGGCTTTGAGACCACCGACCAGTCATCCATACTACTCCACATTCCCAAGCCGTCCATATGCTGGCTGGGCTACCAGAAACGTCTCTTTCCTTCGAATGCCTTCAAAACACATCTTAGAAATAAAACAAAGCAGAAACAGACTCATTGATGCGCAGAACAAACATGATTGCCAGGAGGAGGAGGTTTAGGGGGCTGCGTGAAAAAGGTGAAGGGATTAAGAAGTACAAATTGGTAATTTTGTAACAGTCACTGGGATGTAAGTATAGCATAGGGAATAGAGTAGTAATATTGTCATAACTATGTATGGTGCCAGGTGAGCACTTGAAATATGAGGGTATGGAAAGAACTTTGTAAGTGTATGACTGCCTGACCACTACGCTGTACATCTGAAACTAAAGCAAAATAATGTTGAGTGGAAACTGTAATTGAAAAATGAAATTTAGGAAAAAACACTGACATCATCTCCCAGAGACAAAATTGATTACTCCACCTCTACACTACTCTGAGACATTGTACACACACGTCTAATTGCATTTCACGTTTGCATCTTTCACTCTATGTCAGTGGTTCTCAACCTTCTGGCCCTTTAAATACAGTTCCTCATGTTGTGACCCCAACCATAAAATTATTTTCGTTGCTACTTCATAACGGTAATGTTGCTACTGTTATGAATCGTAATGTAAATATCTGATATGCAGGATGGTCTTAGGTGACCCCTGTGAAAGGGTCGTTCGACTGCCAAAGGGGTCACGACCCACAGGTTGAGAACCGCTGCTCTATGTGGTAAGACTTGTTCATCAATTGGGCTTCCCCATAAACCATGAGGTCTTCAAAGGCTGGAGGGCTGAGTCTAATTTACCTTTGTATCTTTTGTGCCTCGAAGGGTGCCCAGTACAAAAGAAAGTGCTCAGTGAGTATTTGCCAAATGAATGAACACGGACATGAACGAACAAATGAATGAATGAATAAGTGAATGGGCCATATTGCATGATTCAGATGTCCATTGCTTTCATGATTGTGCTATATCAAGAAACAAACTCTCTCGCTCAGCCAAAGCCCTTGGAATTCAGTTTCACTTCTTTCTACATTCCCTGAATCTTCAAGAACTCAAACGCGCCCTGTGTTTGGATTTTTTTTTCTCACCAACATGGTAATGCTGATTCAAAAGGCACAATGAAAACTGCAAGTTGGCTGCCATAATAGAGTCAAACCAAGAGGAGGGAAAAAATTCACCAGAATCCTACAGGGTTCAAGGTCCTCAAGAGATGTCCTAAATTGTGGCCACCTTACTGATGGTCATGGGGCTTGCTGATGGCCGTAAGGTGGCACTCTGAAACTGAGCTCCCAGCTCCACTTCTAGAAGAACAGATCCACGGGAACTAGAAAGAATCTTAACATGATTCTTTCTGCCTTATTTTACTGATGAGAAAACAGTCCCAGAAAGTTGGTCTCATGTCCAAGATTGAACAGCTTGAGTGAGGATCAATGTATAGGTTTCCTGACCTCATTTTGCAAACAACAGCCACTAAACAAGTAGGTCCTTTTACAGCCTGGACATTGACCTTCCAAATAGCCTTCTCCAGCCACTGGCTGAGCCGGGCAGCACCGATCCGCCTTGTCTGCGGCTGTCGGAAAGGCTAGGAGAAAGATGGGGTGAAAGGTTAGACACCACTTACTTGAAGGGCTTTTCTCCAGTGTGGGTCCGGATGTGGTTGTTGAGGGTGGTGGCCCCGGCAAAGGCACGGCCACAGTAGCCGCACTTGAAAGGCCGGTCACTGGAGTGAGTGACCACGTGGTTCCTCAGTTCTGAAGGCTGGGAAAAGGACTGGGAGCAGTGGCCGCACTGGTAAGGTCTGAAACAAACAAACAGACTGCCTGGTCATTCTTTTCCATGTTGGTCAGTGGACGGCAGTAACGTGAAACAAAGGCCACAACTTCTTGGTGACATTTTCTGTTTTGCATAGAACTTTGGCCATTAGTTTCCCATGGCTTGTTGCCACAGGAACAAAATTGACATAACTACTGAGACATTAATTCCCAAATGGTTATTTTTTTTCTGGTATTAACTTTACCATTTCAAGAACCCCAACTTTCTTATTTCTATCCCTTCCCCCAGGCCAATGCTAATGTGTTTGGGGGGAGCACAGAGAGTACAGGCTTGATTAGCCAGCATCTTACAAGAGAAAATACGTAATTGTCTCTGATAATTCCATGGCACTTTTAATTTTTCAAGGGGGTTTAAAACCACTTATCTACTTTAATCTTTACAATAATCCTCTGGGACAGGGAAAGCGTCCTTATTTCTGTCGGTTCAGAAAACCGAGGATAAACTGTCCTCAAAGGAAATAAGCTCTTGATGCCAAAGTCCCTCTAGGGCAGTGGGACCTTATTCTAAGCGCCAGGTAAACATGCAGGTGCATCAGCAAATGCATGTGTGGGTTTTTTTGTTTGTTTGTTTGGGGTTTTTTTGTTTTGTTTTATTTTTTAAAATATATTTTATTGATTTTTTTTATAGAGAGGATGGGAGAGGGATAGAGAGTTAGAAACATTGATGAGAGAGAAACATCAATCAGCTGCCTCCTGCACACCCCCTACTGGGGATGTGCCCGCAACCAAGGTACATGCCCTTGACCGGAATCGAACCTGGGACCCTTCAGTCCGCAGGCCGACGCTCTATCCACTGAGCCAAACCGGTTAGGGCTGCATGTGTGTTTTAATAAATACTCATCTATCTTGGGATCTGTTGATGGCACTGCCTCAACATGGAGGCGTCTGATACACAAGATGAACGCAGGCATGCGCCCAGATTGGTTCCTTTGTAAAGTAAGTCCTGACTTCTACCTACTCTCCTCCGCCCCTCCACCCCCATAATATTTCTCCGTTGGGCCTTTCTCCTGAACTCCAGCTCCCTGGTTCATGTGGTAGAAGCAGTAAGTTATCACAGTTCAGAAATGACAGAATGCCACTGTGCCTGCAGAAGGGCGACTACAATGCAAAAGCAAATGGAAGGAAGTTGTGGCAAATACGTGATAATTAGCAAGATTGCCGGAGAACATTCTTTCCAGCTCCTAAGAATCAGATCAATTTTGGGTTTTCATAAAATAGATTAAAATTCTATCTTCTCTACAGAAGTTCTGCTTACTTCAGCAAAAGCTGCCAAGTGATAGAAAACCTGGGCAGTTGTCACTATCTGAAGCTATTTCATGTCATTCTTCGACAGGACTCCAATTTGTTTATCAAAATTTTTGTTAGGAAGATTAAGAATCTGTCATGAGGGATATTAACAGCACTCACGAGCCCTAGTGTATGGCCTGGACTTTTCTGGCTGCATTCAGAAAGCCAACGGTGCAAGCGGACTTAATTGCTCTACCTTCAACAAACACTTAAGCTCCGACGACCAGAAACCAAAATGCAGGGCTAGGAGACAATGGTGACCGAGCATGTACAACAATTCAATTAAGTGCAAAATAAAGTGGACCCTCTCATTTGTCAAGCGAAGTGCTTAATTGTGGCTACTTGCCTCACTGAACACAAATACCATTATTTTACCAGACTTCAGCACGCTGAGCACTGATTGTAGAATTTTTTAGCTTGATTAATAGTCCAGGATTGATCAATAACTCAATACTATACAATTTTAATTACTTACACTTAGAAATCTATTTAACTGCTCTCAAACAGGTTTCAAAGAAATATGTAAGAGTCCTTGATAAGGAGTTTATCAATCTTGACAAATTGCATACACATTTTATTATAATTATAAAATAACGCTTTGAAAGCCATTGAAGTTATATGTAGACGAAAATGTCCTCCTGCCAAATCTGTTCTTTGTTATAACCATTAACTTTAGAGTTTTTCAAGAAATCACTCTCTCAGGGATGAATGTTTTAAATGTTATTGAAGATTATAAATAAAATAATACATTATTATATGCTATATCCACTGACAATTGATTTTTCTAATAGTAAAGGGACCATTAACATTTATTAGCCTCTGGTTATCTATTTTTAATAGCTATCACAATAAACAATAAGCCACTAAACAAAACCAATTAATCTTTTCTTTGCTTTTTCTAACTCTGCTGTCAAAAGTTGGGGTGATTTATTTTCTATCGTCAGAAGTCAATCCATTCTTTTTATGTCAACGGTCACAAAGATTTACAAAAATGACCACAGAGAGGCTTGGGTTGCATTCTTATATCAAGGTAATACCAATGAAAGGCAAATGGGATCCCAACACATCACCTCTACCCAGCACCAGCCTGAGAGGTGTTTGCTAGGCATCTAGTGACCTAAGTGTGGCACAGCTTTTAAAACGTTGCAGAATTTAGCTTAGCTGAATGAAAAGGTCTAGAACAGGAAAAATAGGAGAGGTAAGTGCTACTTCAGCCTCTGGCCCCAATCAGCTGTGGGACTTGGACAAGTCACTCAACTTCCCTGACTGTATTTTTTCACCTCTCACCTCTGGTAAGGGGGGTGGACTGACCTAGACGCTCTCCTGCATCCTGTCATGCTCTGCTCCTGCTCTCAGAGGTGTGCCGCCTGCGATCTGTCCACAACACAGCTCACAGGAGACGGCATCAACAACATGATCTCCACCTGCCGTCATGTGCACTAGCCAGTTCCCTGTACAAAGAGCTTCCCATGTGTGTGTGTATGTGTGCGTGTGTGTGTGTGTGCGCGCGCCATTTAAACTTACTTGGTAAACAGCTGCAAATCAGAGCAACAAGAAAACCGAGTACCAAAATGTAGGACCAAACCTTATTGTAGTTGATCTCAAAAAATCAAATGGCAGCCTTTCTTCTTAGGTACCGTAAGGAATAAAATTTTAGACCGTAAGGTCATGTGTCCCTGTATGGAAGCTGACTTTATGTAAATTTAGAACTAAAATGTCTGCTCTACTTGCCAGTATAAAAACAGATTGCCTCTCTCAGCCTAGAAATCTACAGAAATTAGCCCTAAGAAAGCACAGAAGTTACACAGTGAGTCAACAAGATCCCTTCTTTGCCTGGATTGTCAATATTTCCTTAAAAAAAAGAATAAAGAAAACGACCCAGAAAGTAATTTTAACACTGACTTCCTCCTAGGCTTTCATCTAAGGATGCAGGAAAACATTCAAGACAGAATGAAATCCTCAAGCCCAAACGCAGGGCCTAGAAAACATCGTCACTGCTGTGGAATCTCAAACCTCACAACTTCTTTGGGGACAACTGTACACAGGAGTTGAGACCCTGTAGGCAAGTTCCCATGAGCATATCCTGAATGCCTCACCTCTCAATTTACTGCTGGGGGTTGTTGGGGACACAGGAATAACTGCCATTACTCAGCTTCTTATTCTGATGATTAACAGTCCATCAACTTTTCAAAGATCTAGCCGAAAGGTAAGACTGAATATATTAAACTTTTGGACACAATCAGGTTCACCTCCGAAGTTCTGTCTCCCTTTGGTGAGTTGTACCAGAAGAAGCAGGGCAGGACCGACATCGTCAAATGCTGCATTCAGCTTCACTCCTTTCAGAACCTCGTGTCATTGAACAACTAAATGGGACTCTCCTTTCTAATGCCCTTTGATTCTTCCCAAGCCATCATACACAGACAGCACTTTACTATTCTCAAAACAAGCGCAAAGAGCGTTCCTTGCAAAGGGACATCTCACAACCACAATGAGCTTATGGCTCTCTGGCTACTGGAGACCTGAGGGGTGCAATGTTACCAGCAGTGCTGTCCAGTGATGGACATGTTCCGTATCTACACTGTCCAATATGGGGCCACTTGCCACTTGAAATGTGTTAGGGCGACTGAGAAACTAAAGTGTTATTTTACTTACTTTGATTAATTTTAGTTCAAACAGCCTCCACTGGCTAGTTTCCACAGAGATATCAAGCTTCATGAAAAACTAGAAGGTGTTCCATACTCAAGAATGAAATAACTAGGAGACAGACAAAGCCTAGGTCCATTTCGTTAGTGTCTGTGATGGCTGGTCAGATCTTAAGCAGAAGGAAGCAGGGGGACAATTCTGTACATTCCCCTGGCATTCTCCGTAACTGGCAGCTCCTCTGCCAAAGACTCCTCCACTAAAATGTGCAATTCATTTACTGTGAGTCTGTGATTGGTTTGGTGTACACACAGGAAAAGAATGAAACATTTAACAACATTAAGTGTGGTTTGGTTTAAAATATTATTAATTCTTTGATTTTTCTTTCATGGCCTGAAAGCCTCCAGGACAAAAGTTGTTCAGTTGGGGCCACTTCCTCTCCTTGCCCTGTTAGTCAGACCAAGTGCAAATCCCCAAAGACTTCAAAGGGAGCCTGCTGTTGGCTGTGTGGAGTGAGAAATGACCTGAGCTCTACGTGAGGAGGAAAAGGTTGCAGGGAAGCAGCAAAAGCAGAGCCAAGGGACCTGGAAAACAGGGAATGCCAGAAAGAAGATAACCTTCACACTTGGGGGGAGGCGGGCAGTGGGACACAAGAACACTGACACATTCCAAAGAAACCATTATGGTGATGGATTAGCTCCAGGCTCCTCCCACCAACAGCAACCTCGAGAGTCATCTTCCCCTCTGGTACCAACACAGCCATATACAAACAATGATACTCAAAACACAAGTGTGGGCAGCCGATGATGCATCCAGGAGGTTAAAGGCAAACCCTCCCCACGTGACACAAACAACCAAAAAAAGAGAAAAGGAAAAGGATGCAAAATGAAGATAAGCATTAAAAAGACACTTTCTGCTGAAAAAAAAAGAACATATTTATCAGCAAATAACCCGCGGTGATTGAAGGCTTTGCTTACCCCTTTCTGGAGCCCCCCCAATGGGACTGTTGAGGGTTTCTGCAGCAGAAAAACAGAAGAGAAAAGGGATTGCTAACTCCTGGTTCGAGCAAAAGTGAGTCAAGCTGCCCTGGCCTAGGTCAGAAGCTTATGTAAAACCCCAAATGTTTATGAAGTTCCTGGATGAAATCCTGGTTGGTCTAGATTCCAGCAGTTTCTTCCCTTTGAATTTGCTTAGGAGGAGAGAAAAAAAGCCAGTTGACTGGGAGAAAGGAAGAAGGTATTTGGGGGCTTGTTTGTTTAATATTAACAGAACAAAGTCAAGAAATAACAATTCTGTGGCTCTTCGGACCCTCATGAATGTGAATCGTTTTTCTGTGTTCAATGTAAATAACACGGTAGTAAAAATAAAAACCGGTGATGCTGGCAACCCTGGGTTTCCTTGGATCTCTTTTCTTTATATCAAGGCATAGATTTTTTTATGGCCCCTCACATGAAAAAGCTCACAAATATAGACACACAAAGTCTCTTTGATGAAGGTTGAAATGTCTTAGGTTTCATGGCTAAATACTTAGTCTGTTGAGTGAAAAATCTTTTGGACCTAAGATTCAGGGGCCTGTTTCAAATTTGGATCCATTTGAAACTCTAACCTGTTTACCTGCTGGCTTTGTCTTCTGCATCTCCCTTTCTTGCCTGTGGTTCTAGCGAGATTTTCCTATCAAAATAAAAGTGTGTGTCTTTCTCAAATCAATGGGAAATGAATTCTGACTGGTAAGTTCCAAGCTTTTTCACTGTCTGTGTCTGAACTGGCATCAACTGCCAAAGATGGAAAGCCACTCAATTTATGGTCTCTCCCTAAAGAAAACACGGACATTCAGCACTTGTCATTCTCCACGTGGATAACAGAAAAGGCTCCAAATTTTGCAACCATCATACACAAATTTGATGTTCCATTTTAGTTTTGTATATTTCTCTTATTTAGCACCCATGGGGTTAAGAATTATGGAGAGTTATCTTTTACTTCCAAATTTGCTGGTACAAAGACAACATCCTAGGTTCTGGGACTGAAAGAAACCATTCCAGTCCCATTGCTAAAGGCAAACCATGTCTCCAGAATGAGACCAGTGGGCCAGAGTGACTGGGCATCTCCTATGTTCCCTTTATCCTCAATAACCAACTCGGATGTAATGGAGGAATTCAAGTATATCATCATCATCATTTTGCCTATAAAGGGACTAATTTTTTGAATTCTTAATTTTAACTTATTTATGAGTGACGGTGACCACCTCTCATGTCACCAATAAAGCACAGGAAAGTGAGAAGCAGAACCCACTGCGTGAGTAATCAGGTCCCTCTCTGGCTAACTACATGGATACCGAGCACCTATTACCTCACCTCATCTGGGGAGGGAAGGCGTGGCCACACCACGCTTGGGCATCTGAGCCAGAGATGCCCGTCAGCGTCTAGCACAGGACAGGAGGCTCATGCCACTTGGATTTTTGCCAAGAACTCTAAATTAGCTTGGAATGAGCACTGACCCAACAGTCTTTCAAGGAAGTGTGTTTTGTCCACATATGTTGCCTGATTTGTCAGGTACTCCTCTGACAGTTCATATAAATGTGTTACAAGTTATGACACCATAACGACTTAAAGCTTAATACACACACGGTTTTCTAAGTGTGCCTGAGGCCAGTCCAAACAGTCTGTTTTGGTATCTTCCGATTCACCGTGACATATTTTCATTGCTTTACGTGACATTCAGCGTGGGATTATATTATACTCAAAGGTAAGCTTGCCATCCAGAAACTTTCAACTATCATTTCATTTTCACCTTGCACGTTCAGTTATTATAACAATGAATCTGTGCAAATAACAAATCTATCCACTTGAACTCACTCAATTTAAAAGTAAGTTTATAATAACAAGATACCCCTAAACTACTGAAATGCTTTGCAAACTTTGAATGCATCTATCTTGAGGCTATATGGATACTCGCAAGAAAGGCAAACTTTTTAAAAAGAATCCTTCCTGAGGGAACAGAACATTTTCAAAACTTGTGTGCCCCCTCTGAAGCCAACAGTACTAATTTTCACCAGGTGAGGGTTGAGGCTCTCCTACTGAAGGTAAAAGGTTGTAAAGACACAGCTGCCTTACCAGGCCCTAAAGCAAATGTTTCGGCATAAATTAGCTACAGCAATGATCGATGTTAAGTAAGTGGTTTCCAGAATGGCGCAAATAAAAACACGTACACATGTGTGTCTATGGACCCTAAAATGATATTTTAGAAAAGACCCACCCCCTGTGCACCATGCCCACACCCTCCCTGCTGGGTTTCCTAGCACGTGTCTATCCTGCCGAGCCGGGGAGCTGGGAGGGAAGAGCTTGATGTACATCGTACGGCAAGGAGGGCCATGTGACTTAAGGTTAATCCAGTGGCCCAACGAAGAAAATAACTCAGGAGTCCTGCTCCCTGGTCTCTTTTTCTACTTCCAAAAATTATTTCCTGCTTTTATATTGAAAGTGATTTTTGATGCTATCCTTAGATATGTGAGGGTTAATCAAATTTCCACAGGCTGTGAAGAAGAGATAAAACACACTTTCTTCTTTTTGAATTAATTTGATTTTTGTCTTTTGCGCTCCCAGCGATCAAGGCTGTCGAATAAACCAGTTTTGATTCATAAATAATAGTTCCATTATATCTACTATGCCACTCGTCAGACTACCTGAAATTTTAATTCACTTGTTCAGCTAAATTTCATCCTCAGTTCATGGTCATAAAATTCTTTATTGACAAACTTTCAAACCAACTTTGACTCTGAGGTATCTAGTCCACATTTTTCTTCGGTGTGGATATTAGTTTATTGAATAAGTGGCATCTGTTTTCCTCCACATCACTAGCAGAGGAGGTATTTCCTTTTGACAGCTTTGCAGGATTTATGGGTTTGCATGCTCTGAAGAAAAATAGTACTAAGCAAAAAATTCCAATTCATTACCTCTTAGTACTTAATTAAGTTCCTACCCCCAGCACATTGGAGGTGAACCCTGAAACGACCGTGGCAGCAGCAGGGCGGCCGGCTGTATTATCTTTGGAAGACAGAGAGGATTCTAATTATCCTGACCTCATTTTTCCACCCATGATATTCATAACTGTTCCTCCTATCTTGCTCCCCTTTAGACTCGGACTGCTTGGGAAGCAAGCACAGACTCCTCTCGATACCACTGTTTGTGTGGCCCTTCTACACAGCCAGGGCAAGGGTGGCCTCACAGGCCTCTGACCTGCCAGAACACAGACGCCTCTGATCACAGGGTTTCCCCCAAGGGGTGGCTGGAGGAGGAGATTGGCACCTGTCAGGAAAGCAAGAGGGGTTTTACTAAGCAAACATACCGAGAGCAGAAGAGTCAGGGTTACCTGTCGGGGTTCTGCGTGCACACGTGCATCTGTAACAGGATCCTCTGTGTGAACGTCTTAAAGCACTGCCCGCACTTCCAAAGATGCCAGTCACTGAACTCCGAGTGCAGCTGGCTTGTGGACGTCGGGCTCGCCAGGACGCGCTGGTTTTTCGCGTTGATTTGGTTAAATCCGGATTCAATGGACCCCGATTTATCCAGGAGAGAGAAGTTCCTGCTGCAGGGCGTCTGCGGGAACACCACAGAGCGCTGCTGGGCGGCGGGGGAGAGTTTGCTGCTCTTGCCAAAGGGCTGCAGGGCATCTTGTCGGCACATGGCTTCCATGACCGTGGAGGGGACATTTACTGGGAGAACGACAGAGTTTTACAGGATCAGTTTTATCAGCCCTTAAAATAAGCACAATCACGTGCACTTTAAAAAATTCTTATAAATCAACATTTTAAAACTTCACTTTTCTGGATTCAGAATGAACATAATAGCAAAATTAATAACTCATTCAGTGCTTGTTTATCATGCAACTATTACATGCTCAGGGTTGTTCGTATGTGGTCTTTGTCCTCACGGAGTTCACTTATGACTTTACACAGAAGGACTCCCTCCTGAGGCTCCACACTGCACCCTGGGTTTAGAGGGAGCTCAGATGGGAGGTACAGCAAGAGAGGGGGAGAGAACAGCAGGGACTGGCAGAGAAGGTGGCCTTAAGCCGTGCAGGGAAGGTAGGTTCAGGCCTTCCAGCAGACCCTGCCAGCAAAGGACAGGTCTTCAAGAAAAACTGGCTGAAGAGATGAAGGGAATAATACGAAATGAAAGACACCTGGAGACAGAGGTCTAGCATGCTGGTGAGATGGTGAGAGACACACTGACCAGGCAGGGCCATGGGCTCTCGACACTGTGGGAATAAGGCAGGGGACGGGGAGGCTAGACCTCAAACAACCTTTAAAGTCAAAAAAAAAATAAACAAATGACTTCAGGCCTAGAAAATAGATGCAAACTGTTTCTGAGCAGAAATAGCAAGAAAAAACCCAGTGTTCAGGGAGGGCTTGAGTGAGGCATGATTTACAGACAGGGTGCCAAGGATAAAGTCAGAATGGAGGCAAGAGTATGAGTGCTTGCAACTTGGGCTTTGGAACTACAAAGACCTAGGTTCAAATCCTGTCTCTACCTTTTATAGCTTGGTGATTTTAGGCACAGTTAATAAATCTCTCTGTGCCTTAATTTCCCCATCTGCAAAATGAAGATAGTGGTAGTAATAAAAGTAACAGCAGCACGGTTTACTGGTTGAGGTGGCCTAGATTTTAACTCCACTATTTACTAGCCTTGTGACTGTGGGCAACTATGAAACACTGAAGTCCACATATAGTCCTTGGTCAAATGTAAAATGATCACCCAAAAGGCTGAGTGAGATAATGCACAGATAGCATCTAGTAAATGCCAGGGTTAATACTCAAGAGATGTTGAGCTCCATGAGCCCTATTTCCTCCTCTTTACTCCCCTTTGTGAGTTTTAAATGAGATAATTAAAATACTCATCACAGGGCCTACCATCAATAATAGCCAATTCTCATTATTTATAGAAGGAAAAGAGAACAGAATGAAGGAACCTGACCCTAAACTGGGATGGTGGCAGTGGGAGTGAGGAAAGAACTAGAAGAAACATTTTTGAGGGGGGAAACGTAATATACTTGAAATTTGTTTTTCTTCTTATAAGTTGTTATTGTGTTAAAAATATATATCATGTATTCACTGGTCAACCCACAGATTCAGAAGTGATTAGAACCTAATATGCTTAAAAACTATTATTCTTTTTCTAAGTACCTACTGTGTCAATAAATGCACTTATTAGTTATCTCAGGGGTCACAAAGATTAAAGACTATAAAGTGATTAAGAGAAGGAAATTAGAAATCAAAAAATTTGAAAGGTTGTTTGGCAAAAAGATTGGGGATGGGAAGTAAACCGTGGCTGTTGGCCATGGTTCAAGGCCATGTGGAAGGAGACACATGAACTGGAGGCTCTTATCCTTTCCAGCCACAGAGCACTGCTGAGGTCCCTACAGAGCATGAAGACTCGAGCACACTCAACTATACAGAGGAGCATGCTGCAAGGGGCTCCGTGCTGGAGTGGACAGACAGGGAGACACCATGTGTGGGGACACAGAGGGGTTGGTGTGCTGGCATTGAGCACTCTTTAACTCAGAGCATTCTGTGTAATCCCATGTAATGAGACAAATCCAACAGAGGGAATAGCTCTGCTCGCATGATCCATCCTACCCTGAGAAGGAAAAGGAAAGCAAGAGACTCGCAGACCTAGAGAGAGCAGAGAGTTTTCCTAGGTGACAGTTCTTGACCCTGACTGCACCTGAGACTCACAGGGGAGACTTTTTAAAAATTAGATCAGAATCACTTGGTAGATTCTGGGCACCTGCATGTCTAATGTGTAATTGGGCTGAGAACCAGTGATCGAATTCTACTCTCTCTTATTACAAAATAAAAACAGCTCAAGTCCAAGAAGGGCCAATAACTTGCCCAGGGTCACACATTCCGTTATGGGCACAGCAGAGCTGGAAGCTTTAGCTTTTTAACTTCCAGATAATTTTTTGCTGACCACACTCCTACACTGTCTCTGCTCACAAGCTGTGCTTCAAAAATAAAAAGGACATTTTATAGCCAGTACATCTCACATGAACATGTCATATATACATATAAATACATATATATCTATACACACATACATACATACAGGTTTATGTGTGTATGTGTTTTTATATATAAATATTTATGTACAATTTCAACTTCTGGGGCAAAAGTGTATGATCAATATAACATTTATCCATACATTTTAGACTTTTAAAAAATCTTTGATTGCACACAGACTGTTTTTTTAAAAAAGGTATTGAAAAATAAGGAGCAATGTTTTCTCCTATTTTGGCACTTTTTAAATAAAAAAATAAAAGCAGCAGCATTGTCAGAGATGGGGGTGGAACTCATCTTGTGTAGCCCGTTCATAACTAATCTGGGAGAGACACAGCACAGAGAAACCCACAAGTTTTCAGACAACACTGAGCTCCTGCGGGCTGGGAAATGCCCACTAACAGGAAGGAAGGCACGGTGGGAAGACGGTGGGATGAACATGTCATCAACATGCATGCGAGCAGGAAACCGGCCAGAGCTTCGCTGTTGGGAAGAAGGCTGTGATGCCTTCGGGGGGAAATAATTCAAATAACACTCTAAGTATGGGTTATAAATCCTGACTTCTCATTTACCCTCCTGAAAAGCAACCTAATAAATTAATTTTCAAAAACTGCTACGGTCACACAACCTTTATATTAAACTAAAGAATTTGTGGGCCAATGAAGTTTTATTAAGTTTAATGATCAATGTCAAAATGGTAATAAAGGAAAACTTCAACCAGTTTTTATAATAATCTCAGATTTATGAGATCTGTGTTAATGTTAGTAATAGTAGTATTTAGGCAGTAAGAGTGGGAATGGGTGTAATGAAATTCTTGTCTTATTTTTTTTCTTTTCTGGGACACCCCAAAACAAATGTAATATTTTTTTGAGATATAGGTAGCAATGCTTGCACCCCAGAGATCGACAAAGTATCCTTTCTTCAGGACCTAAAGGATACAGAGATTATTCTTTCCAAATACCAGCCTGACTGGCTATAGCAATCGAGAGCATTAACAAAACGCAGGGAATTATCAGGAAAAAAATAGGGAATGAATTCAGAAAACACTCATCCCAACACAAGACAGTACAGACAACTGCAAAAGGCCCAGAGATGACTGGCTGAAGGGACCAAGAGGATGAAGTGCTTCCTACTTGAAGACAAATGGCTAGAAACATCTCTTCAGTCTACAAAACAAAGATGAATGGGAGGACGGCAAGCTCTTAGAGCCCTAAAGGATACAGTACAGTAAGGATATAGAACATAAACTCATTAAATCCTGGAAAATTAAAACGTTGAGGCAAATTCAGGATCCATAAAACAAAGTCCTGCTTTCCTCCCTTGTCCATTCATTCAATCCACAAGTAGTTACTGAGCATCTATCCCATGCCTGACACTGCAGATACGGGGAACGAGAGCGCCACGGCCCCTGGCCTCCCGCCACTTAAACTCCAGAGAGAGAGACAGTAAACAGATGTTGTTACAAACAAATATTTACACAGCTTCATCAAATCTAAAATTCCACTAATGGCAAGTTGTAAGTCATTCATTGCAAGTCACCGTTCACTGTAAGACATCTTCCAGGTTCGGAAAGAGTAAAATGTGACAAATATATAAATTTTAGAATTAACAATATAACAGCCGATACAAGTTTGATCAGATCTATGAGAGAGAAGAAAGGGATGAATCCATGTGGGTGTGAGGGGTGGCGTCCCTAAGGCATTGACCTTGCAGGTGAGTCGTGAAGGGCACGCAGATCAGACAGGTGTGAAAAGAGGAAAAAGCAATGCGAGGAGATGAAACACCGGCAGCTTTGCCATAGAGCCTGTGTGTGGTGCTGAGGTGAGAAGGTGCGCAGGAGCACTGAAGACACCAAAAGCAGGCTGATGTGGCCAGAGAGAGAGGGGAGGGGGCGGCAGCTGGGGCTGGAGAGGAAGGCAGTGCAATCGCCAGTGCCTGTGGGGGCTGGGCAGGTAACAGAAGGAAGTGATGGGAGGCAAATGATACAATGGAGGACGGTGGGGTCTGCAGCAAACTGAATAGGGCAGAGCCAGTCTAATGATGCTTGACTCTAATTTTGTAAAACATTGTGAGCCATGCAAAATATTTCTGAAGACTATGTGTGGCCCAAAGGCTATCATACTAAAAAAACTCGAGATTTATTATGAGAATAATGACAAGCCAAAAAAAGAATGTAAAGCTAGGGTGATGGTGTGAGGTGATCAGATTAATATATTAAACGCATCATCACTCTATATTGTTAAATGAAAAAGTGAGGTGCAAAGCAATGTATATAGTATGTTACTATTTGTATAAAAAGGGGCAGGAGGCAGAGTGAGAGCCAGAGACAGAATGGGAGAATATGCTTGATGCTTGAATGGGAAAAAAAATATGTTTGGAAAGACACCTGAGAATCTGTCAATTGATGACCTCTTGAAAGGAGAATTATATAAGCCCATGGTCCTCTGGATTTTGATATATGTAACCAAATACCTATTAACAAAGCAAGTAAGCTGAGACAATAAAATAAGCAAATCAATGAAAAACTTCACTTTGGCTACTGTAATCCTAAAAGGACATTGTGACATGCAAGAGGCAACTGCAGCAGTCCAGACCAGGGCTGGTGGTGACGCTGACCAGGGCGGGGCAGCAGAAACTAAAAGAAATGCATTTAAGAATATACAACCACCCAGCCGGCATAGCTCAGTGGTTGAGCTTGGATCTATGAACCAGGAGGTCACGGTTCGATTCCCAGTCAGGGCACATGCCCAGATTGTAGGCTCGATCCCTAGTGCAGGAGACAGCTGATCAATGATTCTTTCTCATCACTAATGTCTATAGCTCTCTCTCCCTCTCCCTTCCTCTCTGAAATCAATAAAATATCTTTTTTTTTATAAAGAATATACAACCAACAGGACATGATGACTGACTGGATAGAAGGGTGAGGAAGGGCAACTGGATGAGTGGGAGTGAGAGTTACTGAGCTGGGGGAGAGGCAGTTGGTGGGAGAGAACAGGTTCAGATCTACATGCTTAGCTGGGGACGCCTGTGAGGCATGCTAGTGAAGATGAGAAGTAGACCGCTGGACAGGAGTCTGGGCTCAGTGGAGATCTGGACGGGAAACATAAGCCTGGGGGTGCCTGTCTTAAGTCAGGTTCCCTGGGAAGCAGACTCTGAAGTGGACATTTGGAGCTTCGTGTGCCGTTTCCTGGGGCGTGCTCCTGAATCAACACCTCCTGAGAGTGAGGAGGAGGATTCTGTTGAGAAAGGAGATGAACAGGTCTGGGCTGGGAAGGTCCTTAGTTGTCCTGCTTTGGGACAAGGGAACCATCTTCAATATCCCCTACAGTGACTGTCAGTAGACATGGGCTATGGAAGAGAGCATGACCAAGGAAAGTGGCCCTCAAGCTAACGGTGATTCCTGGAGTCGCACGCACCTGAAGGCTGTGAGGGAATGGGGGGGACGAGTGCCTCGCCCTGTGCCAAGGGTGGGGTCTGGGCAGCCCCAGAGAGGCCAAACCTCCCACGACAGCAGATTCCCTGTGCTTGTCATTGTCACTTCTCTGTGTGGGTGTGTGTTCAGTGAGTGACCTGCTGGAGTCCTGCGCAGACTCAGAGGCGTCCCAACGGGGTGACCCCTCCTTGCTTGTCCCATAGCCCTACAGGATTCTCCACTTCTGGGCCAATTTTTATATCCGTTTCCTGGCCCAGGATTTCCACACCTGGCAGGCAGAACCAACCCAAGCCACGCCAGTCCTTAGCGAGGGCAGCTTTATCGAGTGTGGTATTCTATTTTCACCCAATGGCTCAAGAAGGACACGTCCTTGGCCTGTTGACTTGAGGTTAGCTTTTTTCTAGTCCCCATTCAGGTACAAAAAGTAACTTCCAGTTCCAGATTTATGTAAGGAGTCCAACTCCAGCTTCCCACTGTGTTCGGGGAACTGCACTGACCCTGAGCTACACACCCACCCACGCCCCGGGCTCCCGGCTATGGCAGCTCACAGGGCGGCTACATGGTGTTCTGTGTTGTAGTTGTGGGCTTATGTGCCTTCTCCTAGACCAGTGATGGCGAACCTATGACATGCGTGTCAGAGGTGACACGCGAACTCATTTTTTTGGTTGATTTTTCTTTGTTAAATGGCATTTAAATATATAAAATAAATATCAAAAATATAAGTCTTTGTTTTACTATGGTTGCAAATATCAAAAAATTTCTATATGTGACACGGCACCAGAGTTAAGTTAGGGTTTTTCAAAATGCTGACACGCCGAGCTCAAAAGGTTCGCCATCACTGTCCTAGACTGAGTCCGTAAGGAGAGGGTCTGCATGTGCTTCCCATGGGCCCTTGCACAGATGTTCTTGTTGGATGGGACTATACTGCAATCTCCTCCACGTTCATGGATATAAAGCTTAAGTAGGACCTTCTTTATCCCGGGGCCGAGGTTTTTCATTATTGGAGGGATAGTGAGGGTGGGGAGCACTACACAGGGGTGCCCCTTTTTACTTTCTGCTCTTTAAAATCAAAAGACAAAGGCCGGCCTCCCGGAGGCAGAGTTCACTCCAGTGCTGGCAACTCCCGCGTTGCCCTCAAGTTTCACATTCTGCTACCTCAGCTTCATCGGCCGAGGCAGGGAAAGCAGCAGGAAGACTTGTTTGACATTTATCCCCAGGTTTTTTTTTTAATTTCCTCTGAAATGAATATGAACACGCCATGGTCTTTACACTCCGCAGGAGCTAATCCCCACTGGAAACTTGGGGCACCTCGCTCCTTCTCGTGGATGCAATCTGTCGACATAGGCGTTCCTTCAGGCTCTCCTGAAGGGCCCGCAGTCCATGCAGCGGCTCTCTCGTTGGAGCTCTGTTACATTTAAAACGATGGCTTTTTAAAAAGAAAATAACACAGGGATTGCTTCCAGAACCCAGGTGCCTGTGTGAAACGCTGCCTTCTCTTTGAGGCGAGGCGGCTTTCAGTGGCTTGTCCGGGCAGTGCGTGTGCCCCACGGCTTCACGGCCACTGCCAGGGGGGCGGTTACTCGGGCCTGAACCCACCGCACACGCTCCATAGGAAATGTGTACTTTCCATGTTGAAAGAACCATGGGAAGAAAATGATATTTTTATAAATGAAAGTGCTTAACCAGTACTATGCACTGAGCAAAATCATATTTTCCTTTAATGTCTTGGGCCAAATATCAATTTCATTAACAAAGAAAAATCTGGCTGAAATATTTAATCCCCAGATATTTAATGGCAATCAGATTCTCCATATTTATCCAGTGAGCATGTATTAATTGTGTGCTGTGTGCACAGCACTATGAGGAGGCTCTGTGGAGGCATTTTGTCAAGTTTTTGATCGCAAGAAGCTTTTGTTAAGAACAATTCTTTAAATTGATTTTGGAGAGAGAGGAAGGGGGGGAAGAGAGACAGAGAGAGAAACATCAATATGTTTTTTCACTTATTTATGCATTCATTGCTTGGTTCTTGTATGTGCCCTGACTGAGATTGCACTCGCAACCTTGGAATATAGGGACAATGCCTTAACCGAACCGAGTTACCCCGTCAGGGCAAGAAGCATTTTTTAAGTCCCTTCATTTATTTTGTGACTAACTCAAAATAAAAATTCTTATGTTTGCTGATCCAGTTGAGATTAAATTTCTCAGTGCTGAGGAAGCTGATCTGTCACATTACCTGCCCAGGCATTTCCCCACATCTGTGCTTTTAAATCACACAGAGTATTTTCTCAGTACAGAATAAGGAGTCCTCAGTATAAGCATTCCCAGGTCCCTCACTGAGTCACATGGAATGAGAATCCACCTTCGAGTTAGAGTCAAAGTCATATATCTATCTCCCCCACACTCTCTGATGCAGCTTTCTGCTGGTTTCTTGGGTGGCCAGTCACATGACAGCTATATGAGACAGGAACTGAAATAAAATTCCTATAATACCCTTAGGGGGAAAGGGGATTGTCACTGTTGAGCATTTTAGTCAGTGACTTAATTCCTTTTAAAGTTCCCTCCGCCCTCAGTTAGAGCTTAAACTCGACCCAAAAGAGCTGCTTAGTTTACCTACTGAATCCACAATACTTCAAGCTGCTGTGGTTTTGTGGATTTTCTTCCGAGGATTTCAGGTGCTAAATGATAAAACATATGCCCTGGTAGAGTTTATTCAATACTCTAGTCAGCAAAGCTTCAACCGGGTTGGACTCTAGGAGAAGGAAGAACTGAAAAGCAAAGCAAATGGTGTTTCCAGAAAGTACATTTTTTGATGGTATTGAATCTGAAGACCACAAGGTATGCTCTCAGACACCGATTTTCAGGTGGCTGTGAACAGTACACAGGAATCCTCCAGCCCAACCTCTAAGTCTCTCTCATCATGTAACAAAGTCATGAAGCGGAAGCAATGTTGTAGATGTGTGACTTACACCCCAAAGATCCATGTCAAGGGTAAGAAATGCATCCCCTAAGTCATCGTTCCATGGCACTTTTCCTTTCTAACTAAATAACTCAGTCAATGGCCATTCCATCCTTCCAGTGGCTCAGATCAAAGCCTTGGAATTGTCTTGACTCCTTTCTCTCTTACTCAGCATCCAAGGTGTCAGCAAGTGTTGTTGGCCCAAGGACCAAAAGGTTGCAGGTTCAATTCCGGGTCAATCCTGAATTGCAGGTTTGATCCCTGGTCCTGGTCGGGGCATGAGCAGGAGGCACCCACGCAATATGTCTCACTCACATCTATGTTTCACTTTCTCTCCCCCGCTCCCTTCCACTCTCTCTAAAAAATAAAAAAATCAATGGAAAAATATCCTCGGGTGAGGATTAACAAACAAAAAACAAACAAATAGAAATATATCCAGAATCCAACCACTTCTCACCACCTCCACCACATCTACACTGCTCTACACTACATCATCTCTCCCCTGAATTCCTGCTCCACCCTCACCCCTCACTGTCTCCACGCAGTAGCCAGAGTCATCCTGTTACAACCTCAGTCAGATCGTATCACTCTTCTGCTCAGAACTCTGCAATGGCCTACACAGTAAAATACAGGGCCCAGACAGTGGCCTCCTGGCCCTACAAGCCCCACCTCCCCCCAATACCTAAGTTAACTTCTCTCTATCTCTCTCACTCCCAAACATCTACACCAACCTGTGATGCTCTTCCAACAAGCCAGGAACAGTCCTATCTCGGGGTCTTGCGCTCTTGGACAGCCTGCCTTGGAACACTCTTCTCCCCAGTAACACTTGTCCTTTCACCTCCTTACGTCTCATCCCAAAGGTCACATTTCCAGTAGGAACCACCCTGATCACTCTCTAAAACTGTGATTCCCAACTCCTGGCACTCCTTGCCCCTTCTCTGTCTTGTTATCTCTACAACACTTATCACCACCTGACAAACTATTTATTAACTCCTTTATTTGTTCATAATCTGTCTCCCTCCACAGGAAGGAACATTCCATGAAGGCAGGAATTCTTGTCTATTTTGTCCACTGCTGTATTTGCAGCACCTAGCAAAGACACTGGCCTATAGTAGGTGTTCAGTAAATCTCTGAACAACGAATGAATGAACGAATGAGCAAACAAATGGCTAGTTGGACTATGGGGCTATGTATTTTAGAACTCTAGGCTTTGCTGTTTATTCCCAGATAATCTTCAACACACATATCATAATAACATCTTCAGAGTTTGTAGCAGGTTTTATTAAAGGACTTCTGGAATCCTTTTGGATCAAATGCGGTATTTCAGAAAGTGAGGTTATGTCAAGGCTCTACGTACAGACAGGCTCATGCCAGCAGGTCGGGTCAGGGTGGGGGTTTGGGGGTCTGATACTGGTGCTTTTTCTGTCCAGGGACCTAGAGCTAGTGCTAGGGAAGCTGGGGCCATTCTGGGATGAGAGAGCGTACTGGCCTCCATGCCCCTATCTGCCTCTAACACCAACCACACACTCATGTCCAACACTGAGATTTTATTTTATGCAAACACACACTCCTTCAAACTGGGGTATCACTGCAGGAAAGAAACTTTCCAATGGAAACTTGGGAAGACGGAGGAATGTACTATATGTCCAAAGATTCATGTTTTGATTTGAGAATGGTTTTGGGTTCAAGTAGAAAAGGAATGTTGATAGTAATACGCCTTCTGAGGATTCTATTTTTCACAAAGAAAATAAAGGCAACATGGAAAAGAAATACCTGATCATCAGCATTTTGTTCAGTAGTAATGTTAACATTTTGGGGCGGGGGGTGGCGTTTGTGTGGGTGAGAGAGAAAGTTAAGTGGAGAAGGATAAAGTAACATAAAACTTGTTTTCAAAATAAAGTTTCTTGAATAGATCTATTCTCTCGGCTTCTTTTTCTGTTGCATAATCCCAAAGGATCAGTTCACAGATTAGTCAATTTTGGGACAAGAAAGAAAATAGCATCATTGAAACCAGTGTTTCTCACTGAAGGTCATCAGAATTACCCAATTCTGTTTCAAATACTGAAAATCACCTTAAAATATTTTCCAAAGAATTGATAAAGCACCGATATAAAGTTTAAATGGAAATTGCTGCAAGTTTGCATTTGCTTAGATATTAGATTCTTTTTAAGAAGATAATGGCTGCCCTGGCAAGAAGGATAGAAGAACATTACATGGTTCATTCAGGCTAAGAAATGTAGAGGGACACACATTCCTCAGTCATAGGTCTACGATTTTTACCATCATTTCTCCTTGCAGTGACCACTTAGGAGAAAGCACACGCCATGGACTGGTGGGGTGCTAGTCCTGCTGAGCGGGCCTTGCTTTCTCATTCTCTCATTTCTGCAGGGAGGGTGACGCAGCAGGACTGCACATCCCTTGGGAGCAGAAGTTGTACCTTACAAGGTACCCTGCAAGGTGGCAAGCACAGAACCAGACACACAGTGGGCGCTCAGTAACTCCCAGCTGCCCGAACATTGCTGCCGGCGATTATGTGAAACTCTGACATACGTTTTGACATTGTTACCAGGCACAGAAGGATTGCCCTGTATAAGGCAAGATGCCCTGCGAAAAAGCCAAGGACACACAGGGAAAAGAAAGTGATGGAACAGACCGTGCACGTTTGTGTCATATAGCAGAGTGAACCGCATGTTTCAGGAGTTTCAAACAACACTCTACAACGTCAGCTTTACAATAGGGATTTTGAGGTGTAAATTCAGAGCTAAAATAAATTCTTACAGTTTTCATCCTGGGCAATGCATTGTAAGGGGATCCCAAAGAAAGACGTATAGCTGTCATTGTACCACACCAGAAGCTCGGTGCCCCTGGGGATATCTATACAGGCTCGGTAGAATATATTCGACCTATTCAAAACAAAAGAAAACCCAGCTTAGTAACATGTAGCACTCATGTGCCCCCATCACATTCTCATTGCCCCCAAAAACTTCTGTCCATCTCCACCTACACAGTTAATGCTTGCAATAAAATCAGCACCCACCTTATTGTTCCCAGCAGCCAATGAAAGCCTGTAACCCAGTATGATAAACAGCTCACAGTTTATTTCCACAGGGTCCCTTCCTACAGCGTCTTGGCTGAGGAGACTGATATTTGGCCCGGGAGACAGCAAAAAGGAAGGGTTCATTTTTTAAAAAAGAATTCCATCTCACACTGATGAGAAAATTCTCTCTCTTGGCAAATTGCAGACACTGGTGCCTCAACCTTGTATATAAATTAACACTATTGATTTCTTATTTGAAGGAAAAGCATTACGTGTATTCTTGCAACTTGGCATTGGGAGTTCACAAATTTGTAATAAAATTAAGCAGCTCTGTGATGTAAGGATTGAGAGAAATAAAAGTCCCCCTCCCATCGCCTTCCTTCTAAAGTTAGATGCGGGGGAAGAGAAACCCCCTCTTCTGTGAAATGGATGGCAATTCGATAAATACGAGAGAAGCACTTGACTCAGGTGGAAAGATTACACTCTGAAATGATAGAGTGAAGGTACCAAGAAAGAAACATTATTTTACACAGCTTTGGTACTGCAAAGAAAAATCTACAGATTTTTTTAAAAAATGAGACCGCAACTGGTTTTCTCAATGAAGAATTGCTGCAAATATTAGCCTCCAGTTCCAGATAAAAGCGTTGAGGGTTGGTGGGCCTTCACCGTAGCCTCTCTGTAAGGAATGGGCTGTAGCAGGCAATTTGTTCCTTGTACAACACTGCAGACAGAAGGCGAATCCTTCACCACATTTTTCATAGCAGTGAGATATGCACTTGTCAACATATTTTGTCACCACAAAGTGGCTCTTGGCAATAGGATCATAAAGATCAATAAAAAAGTGCAGATTCTCAATATTTTACTTGCAGCTGCAAAAATTTCATTTATCTTGTTATTTTCCTTACTTGCTGCCATTCTGTCTCACGAGGGCACTGCTAGCTAAGCAGAATGTTTTTCCCCAACATTCTATGAATATCTGACAAAAACTCCAGCCAGTTGTCCGGCCCTCGCTACCCTTCCTCCCTCTGCATCCCCGAGCGCTGTGCATTTTATTAATTCTTTCCACTGCTACATAAAAAAAAAAATCAAAATTGGAGCCGAGCTATAAATCACTGGCATCTCCTAACTTGAGAAAAATTGAGTCTACTTTGTACTTCACCCTTGTAACATTTCATCTCTCGGTTTGGCTTCCCTTAATATAAACACAGCGCCCGGCAAATGAATGTGCTAAAACCAAATGACACACTTTGCCGCTGAAAGAGCAGAACTGTTTTCGAGCGATGGGTGGTCCTCGGAGGCACGGAGTCGGCCGAAAGGGGAGGGGGGAAAAAAAGTGTAAGCGTACACCGTTCCTTACAAGCGGGCAGAGCTTCCAAAACTCGCAGAAATCTCTGCATGCTGAAGCACATCAAAGGGATTTTTCCCTTTTCAGATAATATTTCCTTTGCTGACATGTATTTAGTATTGTGGTTGGATGACTCATAAAGATAGCTCCGTGGCGTCCCCACACAGTTGAAGCAGAGCACATGCCAACAAACATTATTGTCAGCCTCAAAATAAAAACAAAACGTTCAGCTCAGGGTCAATCAATCAAGGGCGCTTTGAAGAAAATTCCATTTAGATATTACAAATCATAACAGAACGAATCTAAACCAGCTGACTTTCTGTGAAGAGGACATTCATGTACAATAAAAATTAGGCTGGCTCTTCAGGGTCCAACTTTTCTATTTTCTTACTCTTGGACGTGGTCACCAGTGATGGATGCCAGTGTTTCTTTTTTTAAAAATTGTGTTTTTGTAGCTCATTTTATAAAGATCTGAAGTAATCGAAAACAGATCGGCACGGCAGAGAGAACTTGGAGTTTAAGCGCCCTCAAGAAAGGGGAGCTATAAAATCCACTTACTATTGACAGCTAGGTAATGACTTACTCATGCCCACCTTCCTCTCCGGGCTTTCTCGTTCGCCCGGATCCCGACTTTGCCTCAAGAGCTCCCTGAGCGCTCATTACAGGCCCAGCCAAGCTATCTCTTGCTGAATGGACAAGCGCAATCTTTACTAATTTTCTAGCTGCGAGTTTCATAAAACCTTCATCACAGAAATGCAGCCTCAATAAAGGTGGGCCAGGCCTGGACACAGCAGGGTAAGGAACTACTGCTGTGCGCTGTTTCGTGTGACCATCATTTCATGACTCATAACTGCACAGGAAACCAAGGCAGTGCAGTGTCGAACGCTGCCCCAACACGCTCCTTTGGGTTGGAGACCTTCAGAGAGCGAGCCAGACTGGTGCAGCCTTTAACCTATACGGGGCATAAAGCTCTTTCTCTCTTTTTTAAAGGCTTCATTTAAAAAAAAAAAAGGAAAGGAAAATAAAGAGCCACAGGCAGAACTCCAAGTTGCCGAGCTCAGGGCCTCTTGCTTTGATGTGTCAATGGTGCCTAATAAAGTTAAACAGTTGCTTCTGATTCTAAAGGGAGCATGGCTGTTTATAACTGAGGTCATGTATTTATATGGCACATGTTTTCGAGGGAATTTTGAGAAAAGAAGGCTTAGTGGTAGGGCTTTTTTCCTATGTGATGGCTTGTCTCCACGCCAGCCTTCTTTAGCACTAAACGGGGAAGCTTGACCAACAGGTGCACTGAGCAGATGTGGCTCAGCATCTGCTTCTCAGTCTCCCCCTCCCCCACCCCACCCCAGAGGCTCCCCTGTGAGACTCTGAGAAATGGAGGTGGCTCCACCTTGTCTTTGGGCAAACAGCTCGGAAAGCAGGGGCTTCCCTGTGCTCTGGAACCGCCTCACCTCCTGAAACACATTCTGAATCGTCCAAGGACCAAAGTCCAACGGGCTGGCCCCTTTCCAGGGCTCAGGAGAGGTCACTCTGGCTCAGGTGCTGCTGCTGAGCATAACGGGTTTGGAAAAGCAGCCTTGGGAAGGCTGAGGGACCTTGGTTTCCCAGGCCTTTGTGCAAATGAAACTGTTCCTCCGGGGAGAAGGCCTGAAGGCGACTGAAAGCGAGGGGTCTGGGGCTGGATCTGCACGTCTCTGTGTGTGCGCCCATCAACGGGTGTGCTGGGCTCATCCAGCCAACGTGGAAGTTCAGGTGAGGATGTGGAAATGACTGTACCACATGCACTGAGTGAAAGAGGCCTTCTACTAGGATCTTTATTCTTGAATTCTCATGCAATTACTGCTGCAAGAACTAAGGTTTCAGAAACCTAGCAATAAATAAATAATTTCTGCCAGTCCTTGCAGAGGTCCTGCAAAAAGCCCTGCAGAATTGTTTCAAAACTAGCAGCAAGCCTGAATTCGTATATGCAAGCCCAAGGGCCTCCGCTCCGTAAGTGGGAAATCGAGGTATACTTTACCTGTACTGAACTACTGTTAGATTCTGCTCTCCGCAGTGCCTTGCACATCGGATATACCTCATCCAGCTCGACTTACTAGGTTCCCCACCATCAATAAAGTGCTGTAGTGTCCCATCTTGGTCATATATCTAGAGAAGAGGTCAGAAGGTCAAGTAGTTAGAATGAATCATCAGCAATCATTTTCCCTGCTTCCCTTGGTGTCTTTATGTGTCGGCTGCAGAAATTTATTGTCCTTCGCTTTGCTAGTGCTTATTGATGCTCATGGAAACTCAACCGGAATAACAGGGAAATATTTTTCAGTGATGCAAGTCAATCACACTCTTCTTATCAAGCCAATCTTCCCTGTATTAAACATATTTGTGGTATCTCAAGGATGTAAGGGACCATGTTTCCCAAAGGATATTTAACCTATTTTGACAGGCTTCTCTTAAGTAATGAGCTGCTGGATAAACAAAGCCAGCTGAAAGGAGAGGCCACACGGACACGGCTGGAACATCCACACTGCAGGCCTCCAGGCTCCAGCACACAACTGTCCGAAGGCAGCAATCGTCTGCCCTGCAAGCTGGGCGACACCCAACAGGAGGCAGGTGGAGAGTGAGGGAGCTGTACCAGCCCTGGTCAAATAGACTCTGATGTGGATGAAATAAATGGACTCTCACCTCGAAGAAGATGTAGGACTGCAACTGTCCGGACCTGAAACTATTAGGAGAGGAGTCATCAAAAAAGAGAGACCCTCGAAAAGGAAAAAAATACTGTTTTCTATGGATTCAAACGTCGTAACTGAGGTTGGTCTAGTAACAATTGCCTTGGGTCATCTCAAACAGATTTTCTTTCAACACTGCATTCAAAGAAATGAAATCTGCTTCAAACCAGGCAATCAGCATGGGACAAAAAGGTCTTATGCAAAACAAGTAGCCAGCCAGGCACAGGTGGAGTCAGTGCCGACAGCAGAGGCAGGCAGCTTCCAGGAGCCAGGTCAGCCCTGGGCACCTGGGAGGATGTGGTCCCTACAGGAGCAGGAGATCAGGGGTTACATATGCACAGCAATTCTAGGTCATTCCCTGTCCAAGGAGAATCCAGGAAGTGGTACAATTCTCAGAAGGACCATTGTGAAACTGGACCTTTTCCAATAAAATCAGTGGTGGGATCTGACAGAGCATGCCCAGAGCATCCTAAGAAATCATGTCTTTTACTCTTGCTAATCAGCTTTCCACTTCTTCCTAAACAGTCATAGAGAATAAGTCTTACAGAGAGCCTCACTGGTTACATTTGGGTCTTAAAATTACTATGGTCATTCACATTAATTTAGCTCAGTATTTCTATTGTGGGGGCCAAAGGGCTTAGTGATGACAGCCCCCCCCTTTTTTTTTAATCACCATTTTAAAACAGCTGGTTTTTTTTCTTTTCTTGAACTCAGTTTTCCACCCCAACTGTTCCATTAACCCTCACAAATAAAAGATAGACACCAATCTAATAAAGACAATTGTTTGAGAAGTTATGATGGCATCAGATGCCAGAGTGGTCCCAGCTGATAATCATTATAGCCAAGAAGAATGAATACATCATTACATTATATTTTAGATTAATAACTTCTTTAAATTCCTGGTTTGGGGATGATGGCAGAGAATGGAATCATTTCGGGGGGGTGGATACATCTGCTGCATGAGCAATCTGACGACAGACTTGGTATTTAGGTTAGATGGCACTGTAGTTATTTTATTGTTCTTGTTTTGGTTTGTTTTGATTTTGTTTTAAGAAGCTGGTTCAAAGATTGAAGGTCTCAACCCCGAGCCTGCTGTTGACAGCCCATGAACACTGAACAAGGCCATCAGTTCCTTAAACGCCACTGTTTATCTATTATGGAGCCAAAAATGTTGATGGCCCAGCCCTCTGCCCTGTCCTTTCCCCATGAACAAACAAGCCTTCCAAGAGAACTGCTGGTGAAAATAATTATGAAGCATTTTGAGAAATGCAATTCTCTTTTGTGCTTCTAGCCAACATCCCAGCAAGGAAAACTCTCAACATTTATATGTAGTGGATGCTACCTTCTGTGTTAGCTCATCTGAACACCAGACACTAGCCAATCAGTCTTGCAAATAAATAGAGCATAAAAAGTGTTTCCTCCTACACTCTTGTTTCAACATTAATTTCCTTAAATTAAGCATATTGTGACTACAGGAATCCTACAACTTTTGTCTGTCCAATGAAACTGCTACTTGCCTTAAAGAAAAGTAGACAGCTGCTTGGTCAGACTTCTTACAAATATCACACAATGTAGAACATGGCGGGAGGTTGAGCCTCCCTAGCTTCAGCTAATACTGATATTAAACTATTTCACAGGAAGCTGTGATGAAAATCCCGTACACCTAATTAGAGCCCATAATCGTGCAGCCAATCAGAGTTGAGGAAACTCATTTGATCTTGATTGATCCTCTTCCTGCCCTCAGCCCCCAGAGCCCAGCTATCACCAAAGCCGGTTGGATTTGCCTCTTAAACTTTCCAGGTGCATCCATCTCTCCCTCCCCAGTTAGCCTCCTTGCTCACAAAAGTATTGCAATAGTCTCTTAACTGATCTCTCTACAGCTTCTCCAGGCCTCTTCCAACCTCTTCTCTAAATGTAGCCAGAGTGATCTTTCGGAACAAAAACCTGATGACCTCCATATCACCCAACTCTCCCCCAAATAAAAAGCTTCATAAATGTCATAAAACCTCAAGTCATAACAAAGTTTATTCACAGTAGGTGGGAGCTCATCCTGCTCTTGTGGCCAGCACCTCCTATCAGTTACGCAGAGAGGCCAAACACGTGTGCTTCTGCATTGGGCTCAAGATCATCTTGGGCCATATCTGTTAAGAGTTAACATTTAAACTCAGTGTAAGAGAAACAATGGACCAGAAGGCACTGATGCCTATTTCTGTTCATTCCTCTAGTTAAAGGAGAATAATATTGGGAAAACACCCAAATGTGAGTGCTAAATGGGAATTAAGGACGACGTCTCAAAAAGGTTCTAGGTACTAATTTGGGCCCTATCATTATTCTCCATCACCAGCTCAACTTTGTTTCCATTGAAGAGCTCAGTTTAAAAAAAAAAGAAGAAGAAGGGGGTAAAATTCTGCATGTAACTAAAGCATACAAGGACACTGTGCCTTACCCATCTACTGTACCAGAAAGGGGCTGATGTTCTGCCTCCTACGTGAAAGGGGAAATGTTCCAACCGGTTTCAGTCTAGAGTAGCAGCAACAATTTCAAGTTCAGGAAGCTCTTCGAGGTTGCATTAACATCTACATTTGTGTGACACTAAAGGAAAATTTGAAATTCAATACTGAATAGGTGTAAAAATGTAAGGATTTTAAGGAGACAAATTAATGCCAAAACCAAGAGTTATTTTGTATTTATTACCTTTCAGAAGATTTTAAATAAGCAGAAAAATATTAGAAGCCATATACAAAGTGTTTAGACAATCCCCTTAGGACCTATGTATGTGTGAAAGGTGAGAAATTTTATTCATTCAAATAGTGAGAATGAAGGCAAAGAGTTAGATTTAGATTTAGATTAGGGAAAGATCTGTTCTGAAAGAATGCTTGACTTCAGCACAGTTTTGATGAAAACTGGATTTTATCCTGAATGAACATAAACAACCAAAATTTTGAGTTGAAAATGACTCAACAATTTCACATCTAGAAAGTTACTCCAATGAAACTCTGATACATGTGCCTGAGGAGACAAGTTCAAGGGCATTCTCTGTTGCACTGTTCATAATAGTGAATGTTGAGTATCATCAGAAGAATAAATAGTGGCTTACTTATTCAACGCAATAGTATAAAGAACTTAAAATGGCTGAACTAGATCTGTATATATTAAGATCCAGTTCATATAGATAAATACCAAAAAATATACCTTGACTGAGAAAATCAGGTTGCATATAATACCATTTAACATTTCAAAATGTACAAAATAACATTATTAATAGCCTACCTTATAATAGTATACATATGGCCATGTATCTATCTATCTATCTATCTATCTATCTATATCTATCTACATACATATTGTAAAATTCTGAAAAGGCACACTGGAAGGATTCCTGATAACGTCCTCATAGTACTGGCTTATTGGAAAGAAGAGAGTGGAGTAAAGGGAAGTAACACTTTATCTGCAATGCTTCATTTTTCCTAAAAAATTCCTGAGCAAATTTGGACAAGTGTTAACACTTTTTTGGTGGCCTGTATATTGGCTTTCTATATTATACTTCCTGCTTTTTGGTGTGTGTTCTTCCCCCAAAAAATCGAAAGAAAAATAAATAAAAAGAAAACTTAGCCATTTCTTTCTTTGTAGATTAGTTTTTGCATGTGTTGTTAAAATAAAGAAGCTGACTATTTTTCTCAAGATTAAAAACTACACCTGTATTATGCTCCTGGGAAAAATAGTTGTAATACATATCACTACATTATCAATTACTGGTTTCTTTTGTGATTGTTGCTGTTGATACTTAAAAGCCACTGTTTTGGGTCTGTACTTTCTCTTTTATCTTGTATCAATGGGAGCAGAAACATAAGGGAAAAGAGCTAATTTTTACCAAGTTAAGGGGATTTTTAAAGTTTTCAATTCAATCATACTTATTGGGATGTAACATATGTGGTTGAAATAACAATCACAAATTCTCCCTCATTACAAACCATGTGTGGCATTAACTGAAAACCACCAGGCAAAAGACGTGTTTTATTGCAATCCTGGATATTAGGAAGCACCACTCTTTCCCACGATCTTATTTTCCTAGAACAAGAATCTACTTTAAATGAGAACAGCATGAGCAAAAAATGCACCAACATTGTATCTTATAAACCCTGGTTATGAGTGGCCTGTCCATGGCTCTGTCATTTATAAATGCTGCCAACTTACATTAACAATAATAATAATCATAGAGACAGTGTGAGCCAGAGACTGACTTGGGCCTATTTTAATATAATAGCAAGAAAACCATATTTTGAATGATAAGAATTCATGTATGTTGGTGCCTCTGAGCAATCTGTTTCTCTAAAGTCAGATCTGCAGACTAGTGGTTCCCAGGCTGAATTTGGGCAATTGACCAACACTGCTTTTCCTCCACTTGTATGCATAGCCCATGGACACGGGCAATAGGGTGGCGAAGACGGGGAGGGGGGGGGGTAGGGGGGCAGGGGTGCAAGGAGGGGCTGGGCTGAGGAGACTAAAGAAGGGGAAAATGTATTGTTGACATCTGTAATACTGTTAATAAAAATACATATATATTTAACATTTTTGAAAATTTTACCTATTTTCTTGAGGAAAAAAAAATCAAAATATGGGCACCTGCCCATTGTCTGGTAATCATCCACTGAAGCTGAGAAAAAGTAAGTGGACTCTTTAGTTTTTTGTTGTTGTTGTTAATCCTCACCCAAGGATATTTTTTTCCCAGTGATTTTTTAGACAGAGTAGAAAGGAGGAAGGGAGAGAGGGAGGGACAAATGGAGAGAGGAGAGAGGAGAGAGGAGAGAGGAGAGAGGAGAGAGGAGAGAGGAGAGAGGAGAGAGGGGGAGAGAGAGAGAGAGAGAGAAAGAGAGAAGAGAAGAGAGATGTGAAAGAAGCACATTGATTGGCTGCCTCCCAACCAGGGCCGGGGATGGAACCTGCAACCCAGATACATGTCCTTGACCAGGAATCGAACCTGAGACCCTTTGGTGTGTGGGCTAAAGCTCTAACCACTGAGAACATTGGCTGGGGCAAAAGTGGTCCCTTTAGATTGGCCATGCGCTTTTCTAGTTTTCCATAGTCCCTACCACTCCCTATAGTCTTACATGCTTCCTCGGTAATTCACTTACCTGCCTGGCCCCTTTCAGTATCTAAGTGTGTAATCCCAGCTGTAAAGGAATTACTGCTCCCCTGAATGAGTCTGGTACAGCAGGGCCACTTTCCAGGGAAACCGTTTGAACTGATAGCTTGGAAACACTGCGAACATTCATCACTCCTGTGCTGCCCGAAGCCATCCTCTGACTGAGAGCCGGCTTTCTGTGCTTGTTTTCCAGGGAGCGGGAGGGCAGAGAAAAGCATGCATTTCTTTCATTTTTACCAGCACGGGCTTTCAATGATCTTTTTAAGCAAGGGATCCTTTTTAATGCAAAGAAGTCTAAAATGCAATTCCACTCTAAAAACATGAAAAGTTGCCCTGGTCCACTATAAAAACAGAAAGAAAATTTCCTGGTCCACTATAAAAATGGATAAAAAGCAAGTCCACCGGGAACACCCCGCCAGCTCGGCGAACGAACCTTGCTCTCTGAGGCGGCTCCTGGGGCCTCACCAGGGGTCTGCAGTGAACTGAGGGACCCTGTTTGAAAACCACAGGCAGCACACTTCCTGCAGCAGGTAGACCTCCATGAAGAGGTCAGTCACCAGTTCTTCTGCTAGAACACTGAGTGCCTTGGCCACAATTAGAGCCTCGGAAAATCAGATTTGGAAAGGACCTCGCCGACCATCTGTTCCAACCTCCTTGGCTTACACATAAGGAAATGGGGTCTCCAAAAAGTTGGTGACTGGGACAAAGCAAGACTACTACCAGTCAGCGGCTGAATGGGGCCCAGTCTCCAGGCGTCCTCACACCCTCCATCACCTCTGCCTTCCCATCGGAAGGGTGCTGAGGCCGCCCTCAGCTCATGCAACCCTGCAAACACCCAGAAGAGAGTCACTGCTCTTAATGAAAGGAACTTGAATTGTAAATAAAACAGTAATCTGTTCCTCCCAGAACCTGGGTGCCTGAATGTTGGCATGAGAAAAAAAAAGGTTTTATATGAAAATAATTAGTCAACTTCTGTTGAGAGGGAGAGGAGAAAAAAATTGGGGATGACATCAGGGAGGTGTAGGAGAAAACCAGTCATTCTAATTTATGTTTTTATTTCCCAGATGAGCAGGAAGGCGTCCCAGGGTCCCTCTCTGATGGTTCCACGCGTTGAATGCCCCTGTGCCGAGGCCCCAGACACCAGCATTGGGTCTTGTGCTAAAATGCCAGCCTCCTTCAGCTTCTGCTGAGCAGCTAACACGAGGGAGCATATTTTATGCCCAAACATCTAACACAGGGCCCAGCATGTAAGAGGAACTCAAAGCATGCTGAAGTGAACTGAACTGAGTCTCCACAATAATCCTTCAGCTTCTTAGAGAGCTCAGATTTTATTCCAAGCTTGCGAAGAAATCACCACTAAGGGCAATTAAAACTTCATTCTACTAGTAAGAGCTCACAACCAGGGTTTTTTTTTTAGGAGAATATGACATCCTCCTTGAATCTAACTTCTTATAATTCTATGAAATGCAAGGGTGAATTTCGTAAGAGGATTAAAATGTCTTAAACAATTACCACAGAAACTGGCTGAGGGGAGAGAGGACTTTGGGGGTTTTCCGGTTTAGACCTGAGGACCCAGCGCTGTTTGGGGTCCTCTCACTGCACATGGAGGGTCTGGGGAGGAACAGATACAAAGACGGTTTCTCAGACTTCTTCCCCCTATTCTCCACCCCATGCCTTTATAGGGCCCCGCCTTTCTGTAAAATTCAGAAAATTAGGGTTTCAATAATCGAGTGTATTAGTAATCTGAGAAACTCAGTGGGAAAATATCCTGTTTGCCACGATGGATAACAATGTTTTCCTGTGAGGTTTCTCTGTGTCGGGAGGTGCAATACGCTGTGGCCTGTGGAGAGCAGTGAGCCACAGCATTGTTTTGACGGTGAAAGGTTAAAACCGGAATACCTCTGCTGCTAAATAAAAAGATTTTACTTTTAATAGTGTGGTTGTTAGTGACGACTTCTTAAGCACCACCCGTGAAAACACGTGAGGGAAGTGCACGGAGAGGATAGAGCACAGAGGTTAAGAGCACGCATTGGGTGTCAGCTCCCCTCCCTGTGAGTTACAATCGCGGCTGCACCTCAGGTGGCTGTGTGAGTTTGGGCAGGTACGTAATTTCTTGAGGAAGCTAGACAGTCTTGGAAAAAGAGTGGGGCTAATGGCGGTCAAAGGACTGATAGGCATGAGCTAGTACATATGAAGGACTCGATGGGCACTGGGCACACAGTAAGCGCCCAAAGAGCATTAGCTGTCCTTTGGGCCATCCCTATAACCATACGGAAAACGTCAGCCCAGCGTCACCTCTGACCTGCTCGGGACACTGACCACAGGGTAATATGCACAGCGTAGGCAAACTCCCTGTTGCTAAAGTTACCAGTTGGTAAGCTCAATGAAAGCAGAAATGCATTTCGAATATTTTTTAAATTTATCCACAGCTACCTTTACACAAGGCTTTGTATATACCAGGAAATCAACTTCTGTTGAGAGGGAGAGGAGAAAAAAATTGGGGGATGGAATCAGGGAGGTGTAGGAGAAAACCAGTCATTCTCATTTATGTTTTTATTTCCCAAATGAGTCTATCAAAAAATAAGACAAAACATTTAAAATACTGGATGAATGCGAATCCTACCTAGAAAATAGTCAAGAAGCATTTCTTCAGTCCTACATTTTCCATTACCTCAATTTCAATCAGTCTTCAGTTAACACAGCGTTATAAAAATGTCATCCACAAGACACAAGCTCCCACCACACCTTTAAGAGCATTCCGGGAGCATCCCCAGAACTAACAGGTAGTTATTACAAGTGTTCTAATTAATTACGGCTTAAGGACCCCAAAGACCTCTCGCTGAATGCCACCGATCATGCAGGGTTGCCTGACCTCTGAGACCACTGGCATGTCTGGGCAGAGGAGGTCCAACTTACAGTGCCTCATTCCTACATGAGCCAGGGACATGTCAAGGTAGGTGAGCTATGTGTGTGATCCGCTGTACCTGGACGAGGAGTGGGACACACTTGTGGATGGCAGCCAGAGCATCAAATCCACAGAGATCCCTGTTAGCCAGGGGTTCCGGGCACTGCTTCCCAAGCTAGAGAGGGAGACAGCAAGAACACCACCGTGGTCTCCTAACCGCTTTACTTTTAACCTTTCTAATCAAGCAAATCAAGGCTTGAGAAGACAGACCCCAAAAGAACGCTTTAAAAATGAGTAAAACCATTTGTCCCCACCTTAACACAAAGAAAGCAAGGCCTAGCAGGGGGACACGGTTGTAGCATCGTCCTGTACACCAAAAGGTTGTGGGCTCGATTCCTGGACAAGGCACATACCTAGGTTACAGGTTCCATCCCCGGTTGGGGCGCATACTGAAGGCATCTGAACAATGTTTCTCTCTCACATCGATGTTTCTTTCTCTCTCTAAAATCAATTTTTTAAAAATATCCTCGGGTAAGGAGGAAGGAAAGGAGGGAGGGAGGGAGGGAGGGAGGGAGGGAGGGAGGGAGGGAGGGAGGGAGGACATCAGGTCATACACATTTATGTAGGATTTAGTTTATGAAATACTTCCACAGGCTTACTTGAGCCTTCTAACTGACCTCGAAGCAGGCTGGAACATTATTCTGTGTTACAGGTAAGAAACCTTGGGCTATAAGGTTAAATGACTTGCCCACAGTCAGACAGTTCATGAGTGTGACAAGGATGAAACCCTCCTGAATCACAGGTTGTCATATTATTGCTATTTTCATCACATCCCAGTTGTCCTATCAGAGAGAAATAGTACAGCTTTTCCTCTAAAAGCATCTGAAATTCTCCAAAGGAGGGCCATAAAAATGTTCATAATGATTAATAATGGCATTTATAAAGCAAGCCTATTTTCAGAGTAAATGTCAATTTAGTGAGAATTACTTAATCTGTCAGTAAAATTTATACAAAGCAACCATGCCATGGATAAAGATACAAGTCCCCAACACCGTATTAAACCACTCCCCTTCCGCTGGCAATGGGCCATAATGGCCGGGAACATCAAAAACCAGGTGAGGCAAAAGTTTGTAGATGAAGATGCATATTTTACAAGAAAAGCTTCTTCATTAAAGCAAATACTAGCTATTGTGGCCCTATTTATTTGTGTTCAGTTTTCCAACTTTTTTCTCCAGTATATAATACGATAGGTGTTTTTCTTCATTTCAATCATTTCTTTTTCCTCCCTCCATTAGAATTAATGTATTTTTGTTGTTGTTTCTCATAAGAAAACTCTTTCCTCTTACTTTGGTTTGGACTGTTTTGGAATGCTCGGAATGGCAAGATTTTGAAACGAGGCTTCAAAGGGCAAGTAATAAACGCCCCATAAAATAAATGAGTGATGGTTATATACACCGTCGCGGTATTTTCAGTAATGCTGATAGAAAGCTATATACTGTACTTTGTCAATTCACATTCATCAAGTCCCAGAAATATTAGAAAATCATTAGAGGTTTATGTTGAGCTTGCAGATAATACTAACATATAAGTCAAGACTGAAATATGGTCATCAGAAAAACAGTTGAAAAGTGTCAATAAACTGTAAAACACCCTTGGCGGGGTTTGCGAAGCCTGCCGCAGAGCGCCGGCCTCGTGAAGAAATGGAAACGGGTATTTTGGTCACACTGTGGGTCGGAGACTGGTATGTGTCAGGCTAGCAGGACAGACTGGGCGACCTGGGATTCCAGCCCAGAGATCTGGGCGCTCCCGAGAGCTGCTGAACAATGGCTGAGTCCCACTTATCTCCGGGGACGCCAGCAGCCATCAATACGAAGCCTGCCATCCATCAACCTGGGGTCCTCTTCAGACATCCTCTGCCTGTTGATCAGAGGAAGACTTGGGAGAATTAGGCTTCCATTATCAGGATTTTGTCTGCGATCTGAACAAGCCACTGAACCTTTAACTTTTCACTTGGCAGAAGCCTCGATGCTGGAAAAGTCCTGACAGTTCATTCATTTTGCTCCATCCTGGAGCCAGCTGATGTCTGACTGGTGAGACCCGCCCTCTTTGATGTTGTACTCTTCCGAGAGCGCCCTGCTGGGAAAAAAAATTTATCCGTCCAAATTAAAGAGAAATATTTCTGCATCCAGCTGTTAGCTGTGACATGTTTGCCATTTTTCAGGGCACTGGCTCGGTGCCATCCACAGGCTCGGCTGCAGACCTCTTTTTCTCTCTCCTCCGTGGCAGCAATAATATCCACAGTGCACAACTGTCTCCATGTCCACACAACATCAACACGAAAAAGGAAAATGCTGCTAACCCTGCATTGCTAAGAACAGCCTCAGAAATAGTTTCATGTGGCCATTCCTTTCTTTCATTTCTTTTTTTTAGTATCCTCATCAATGTCTTTCACAAACTCCAAAATTCTTCGACAGAACTCACCCATTTAAAAATTACTTCTGTTCAGTTTACTAAAAATCCAGTTTTTAAGAATACCAACAAGAAGTCCTAACTTCTATTAAATACATTTACAAATGACATGAATTTGGAGCCTGTGCAAACTTGTTTCATATGTACGAGTCCACGTTTAAAAACGGACGTTTGTTCAGGGGAGAGAAATCTGTGTAAATGAAGAAAAACTCTCACGGAAGTTTGAATATTGAGATCTAAGTTATGAAGGAAGCCTGTATCTTCTCGTATTTATTAAGTGCCGGGCAGGGGGGGGAGGGGGGTTATAAAGATTGCTTCCATGAACTGTGTGTGTGACAAAGACAGCTCACGTTGTTACCACGTTTTTCTCCATACACTGAGATGAATGAGTAAAACACCCCAGTTCCCAATGAGTGCCGCCCCCCCCCCCCATTCTGGCCTCTTCTCTCTCATTTTCACTTTTGCTGAGCTGGAAAGGGATCAGTGGCACTAGATCTCAGCATTCTGCGTCAGAGCATCCTGCCTGGAGGCTGGTCTCCCACTGACTAGCAGAAATGCACCATCCTTTCGCACATCGGTAAATGTGAGTTGTGAACAAAGTAAACAGCAAAAACATGTTGTATACGAGAAAGGATCAATTTTGGAAAATAAACCACAGGGAAATCCGAGCGAACACGCTCCTCCATTTGGAAAAACAAAACCTTAGTTTTCCATCAAACAGGAAAGGGGAACATTTTAAAATAATTCTAGAAATATTACCAGTGTGAGCTGATGGGATCTGCACATTATTCACAATAGTATACCAAACAGCTCTGCACCGGAGAACTATAAAATAACACACTAAAGTTAGTTCACACACTGTGGCACACACTCGAATTTTCAATGGCTCATGCAATGCTTCTATGGAGTACTGTTTAACCCTCACTGTAGTGGAAACTTCCGGTTTATAAATTCTAGGTAAGACCATAGAGACCTTGGTGAAAACTGTTACTGGTTTTACACTTCAACGTGGGAGCTAATGAGGAACACGATGTCCAAGAAACAGCTTGGACCGGAGCCTAGGTGCAAACTGCTATGTAGACAGCAATCATATTAAATGCTTACATGGTAGTGAGTAGGGAATATCCCTGAAAAATCAGACAGAGGCAACTTCCATGTATGCGCAGGCGCACACACCATGCCCTAGAACTCACCCGTGGTTTTTTTTAGTAAGAACTTTCTGAAGACACAAAATATTTGTCCCAATGAAGTAATGGTTTCCTATGGTTTTACTCTCTTTTCAGAGCAGTCCACAGCTTTATTTCTTCGCTGAAATTAGTCACTCTTTAAATTATTATGTTTTCCTAAGTCTACGACATTCTTTTCCTAACCACACCAATAAAGTGTGATTGTCAGACACACTTTATTAGAGGGAAAGTGACCATCTGTCCAGGGCACAAAACATATTTTCAGGTCTTAAATTTAGGAGACATTCCTTACGTCAAGTCGAGACACTCATTTCCCGATTTATACCTTCCTGCCCAGGATCCCTGGACAATGGCAGAGACACTATGAACCCTCAGTTTCACAGTGCTCCAGAAAGTGAGCATCTGCGGGTGACAGCTGGCCCAGGCCAGGCATGGTCCCGAGGGAGAGCCCCGAAGTTGCTCTCCTCCCAACATAACTGTTTACAGGAAAAACCGAATGAAATGCTAAGTTTGTCCTGGAACAAGAGACATGGGACAGAGATGGATTTGGGCTTCTCTGAAACATTTTTCTCGAAGGAAGGGTTGCACAGTTGTACAGAGGACTGAACAAACACACTCGTTTGCCATGGGTCTCCTCCCTATCAAAATACAGAAGGTGAAGTACCAAGGACAGAATGTGACGGCAGTGATGGTGAGCCTGGAAGGTACACTCCACTCCTGCCCTTCCAGGCAGCACTCTTTCAACAAACATTTTGTAAGCAGCTCCTATGTGCCAGCCACTCTGCTTAATGCAGGGCATTAAACACTTAAGACCCAGTCCCTACCCTCAAATAATTTATAGTTCAGTAGGAGAGATACACACATAAATCAGAAGATATTTATTCTAGCACCACAATCTGTAGATTTTTCCCCACTCAAATTTTGGACATTTGATGTCTAGAATTGGATTACTAGGTATGGGAAGGGTAATCCATTATAATTTTATAAAAAGAACAACAGAACGTAACGAGTTAAAACTAGTTATTTAAACAAATTATGGACTGTGAAGGCAGCATTAAATAAACACTTGATTAAAATCTGCCAGACTATAACCTCAATGAGGGCAAAGATAAAATCTATCTTATTTGCCACACAGTATCCCTAACAATTAACACAGACCTTAGCTTACTATAGGTACCTGATGTTCAATAAATGTGTGTTGGTTGGTTGGATGGTTGGTTTGTTTGGTTGTTGGTTGGTTGGTTGGTTGGTTGGTTGGTTGGTTGGATGGATGGATGGATGGGTGAGTAGGTGGATGGATGGATAGTCACAAGGATACAGATGAAAGGATACCCAAGCCTTAAGGGCTGGACCATGTCTGTCTGCTCTCTGGGCTGCTCACATAGCCAAGCAGAGTTGGAAATCCAACTGGGAGAATTTTAAGGGATGCAACATTACTTGAAGAAGTGTGCTTTGCCTCACTGGCTAAAATTAACACTTATCTTTTCCAGTTCTTTGGGCTTTTCCCCCCAGTTTTATTGAGGTATAATTAACAAATAAAATTGTAAGATATTTGAAGTGTACATCATGGTGATTTGCTATGTTATACATTGTAAAAGGATCACCCCCACATATTATTAATTAACACATCCATCACCTTCACATATTTATCTTTTAGAACACTTAAGTTTCTTTAAAAATGCCCAACAGTCTCTGAAGAGTTGAGTCCACTGCAAAACAGTTGGATGAAGACTTCAGATAATGGCAAGGCCAGAGGCTACTCAGAGCCTGGCACATACCTGCCTCTCTGCCACTGTTGGTCCCTCCTCCCATCCCAACTCCCCAAATTGCCCCCTGCTGAGGGTTATTGTTGCTCCTCCTAGCCTTCCCTGTAGGTGACTCTCTTTCTACCCTCCATCCTGCTTCAGTCCCTCTCCACGGGGTCCAGTGCTCACTTGCACCAGGACCCCAGTAGCTGAGATTTACTCCTAGCCGGGAACCTAGGTCAAGGTGCTACTCCCAGAAAGATTGTTTGCATTTTGAGCTTTACCTTCAAGTGAGGCTTGAATGGGGGCATAATGCCCTTTGAAAGAAATTCAAGGAACCATGACAAGTGCTGAAGTCATCCTGGGAGGACAAATGACCATCCTGGGACTTCCTGTTGCACACATGGTCCGTTTGGGTCCTTGGACAGCACCAGGCTGAGGCTCTGACTGCGTCCCTGCAGTTCAGGACAAGAGGACAAGCCTCCTCAGGAGGTGGGCTCGGGGAGAAGGTGGGGATTCTGGTGACAGGGCCACCCCAGCGCCTCCTGCAGAAGAGCTTTCTGCGAATCCTCTCCAGGGGATGCCAGCAGGGCCAATCCATGAAGAGCCTCAATGTGGGCCTTTGAAGTGATTTTCAAATAAGGTTATACATACAATCCCAGACAGATTGACAGGATTAATAGGAGGCCTTCTTTACACACTCCAATCGTGGGTCCTTTGACTGGACCACACTGCCTGAAGTGAGCCATAAATTAACATTTTTATAAATCCTGTAATTAACTTATGAATAGCACAATTATATCTTTCTGGTATTGAAAGCATTAAGTTGTTAAAGGTAAACATTTAAAGTATATCCCTGTTTTTGTAACCCTGTTAAGGGCCTCAAAAAGCGGAAGTGGCCCAGGCATCTCCTCAGCCCTGGTTTGGGCTTGTTGATAAAGCTCCCTTCACACAGCTTGTTGATAAAGCTCCCTTCACACAGCTGGGCCAGAGGGCTGGCAAGTGTGCAGCTGACACTGGCACACGGTGCTGTCTCGCCATCAAGTCCATGAGGCATGATTCCTCGGAAATCCAAGCAAGAGACCCAACAAACCTGAATGTCTGGGGTATGAGGTCTGCAAATCCTCTGGTTAGCAAAGGAAAGACTAATGTCAACACCAAGAAAGGCAACCACCTAATTACCACATTGTTATAACCTGTACACTTCCTCATTTTTAGACAAGACTTAGAATTCACTTCTTTCCACAGTAAGCATTTATTTCCAAAGAAAGAACAGAAAGAGACCTCTTACACTGTGGTTCACAGAGGTTTCAGACAGGGCCACAAACACCCTAAAATTTCAAGAAAATGATGTATTTACATCTAAGTCCATAGATTTCAGTAGATTCTCAAAGGGGATGTGTTCACACATGCATGTGCACACACACACACGCACACACACACACAACTGCAAAATTCCACACATTCGCAGAGAAGGGCAGTACTGGATGAAGTGAAAAGGAGATAAGGGCATGTGTGGAAGAGCTAGAATTCTTGGGGTGTTTTATGTACGTTTCAGGAGGTGCTCTTCAAAAACTGGTAAGTTTCTTTGGTCTCTGAATTGGTCTCATTTTTACCTTGAGCTTCCTATGCTCCTTTTACCACATTTTCACTTCGTATTTGATTGTAACTGTTTTGATGTATTGGTTACGCCTAAATCTCTGACCATATTTCCAGGACCACTGGAATGGAGTTCTTTGGTGATTTATTTCATAAGGCTGATATTTTTAGGTTAGACATCCTGTGAGTGTGCCAGATCACACCGGGCAGCTCAGTTTTTCAGCTCTGTGGACATTAACCACTGCCTATTCTGGATTTAGTGACTCAATGATTATTAATACTCCAAAGCATCCCCATTTAGCTTTATCAAAACCTTGATGGCACCATTCATTTTTTCCTACTAAAAAGAAAGTATATAATCACATTTAATCAGTCCATCCAACAGAATCATTTGCTTTTTAAGCTGTAAAGGTTTTATATATTTAAAGCATTGTTTGCCTTTCTCTGGTTCATACCTTTATATTAGTCATTGGTAGATGAGCTACAAATAAGGAATCCTGGGTTCTAATTCTGACTTGGGCAATGCTAACTTTGTGATGTAGGTAAGCCACTTTATCTGACTCTGCATGTCCTCGGATGTGAAGTATGGCTATTAAGTAAGATGATCTCTGAGATCCTTCATCCTTCATCCTATGAATTGATGACTATGTGAATATGTCTTAAAGGTAAGTATGTGGAGCCCTGGCTGGTATGCTCAATGATTAGGGTGCCATCCAGAGCACTGAAGGGTAGAGGGTTCGATTCCCAGTCAAGGGCATGTACCTGGGTTGCAGGTTCGATCCTGGCCAAGACAGGACACGTGCTAGAGGTAACCAATCATGTCTCTCTCTCACATCGATGTTTCTTTTTCTCTCTTGCTCTGTTCCCCCCCCCCCTTCTTTCCCCCCTCTCTAAAAATCAATGAAAAACAATATTCTCTGGTGAGGTTTAACAAAAATAAATAAATAGTAAGTATGTAGCTGCTGGAACCCAGATGAATAAAAGCCATAACACAACCATTTTGAGAATATAAATAATAATATTGCAATGTACAATAAGGGGGGGAGGGGGGCAGAATAACATAACTGTAGGTCACATACCTTTTCATTAGAACTGTGCAAATTTAATTATAATTTATGTCTGCCAACCTATAGTGTATAACTCTACACTCTATAATAAATTCAAGGATAAACTCTTGCCCTGGCCAGTGTGGCTTAGTTGATTGAGCATCGTCCCATGCACCAAAAGGTCACCAATTTGATTCCTGGTCAGGGCACATGCCTGGGCTGCAGGCTTGATCCCAGTAGGGGGTGTGCAGGAGACAGCTGATAGATGTTTCTTTTTCACAGCAATGTTTCCCTCTCCTTCTCTCTTTCTCTCTCAAATCAATAGAAACATACTTTTTTTAAAAAAGAAAAAAACTCTTAAGCAATTATAGTTTTAAAATTCCACATAATTGTAAGTGAACTCAATTATACCAATGTGGAATGTATACACTTGGATTTCAGAGAAATGGAGACAGGGTATTGGAGCAGAATCAGGCAGCCTGGGTCTGAATCTTGGATTCAGCAATTAGGAGCTGTGTCATCCTGGGCAAAACACTTATCTCATTTGTAAGATGAGAAAGATGTTAATGCAACTTCAAAGGGCTTTTGTGAGGATGAAATGAAATAATGCATGTGTCTGACACATAGTAAGTGCTCAATAAATAACACCATTATTACTGCTTTTTACTGGTGGGTTTCAATATTTCTGAAAAACGAAGTACAAAAGAAAATGACAAGAGGATTTTCATTCCTTGGCTGTGTGTGTTAAGTGGGATTGGACAGAGCAGGAATCAAATCTCAGCTGTGTGACGTTAAGCATGTAACTTAATATCTCCAGTTTGTTTTCTGATGTGTAAAAAGAGAATAATCATCTCAGAGGCTGTGCAAAGATTTACAGAAATAAGGCATATAAAGAGTGAAGAATAGTGACTAAGACACAGCTACAAAAGAGAATTCCTAGAAAATAAAAATTATTTTTTCTGTAGTTTCAGTGATCCTGTATTATAAAATACTAAAAGTGTCAAATAATAACAAATTCTAAAAAACTCTATACAATTGTTTTGAAATAAAAATATAAATGCCCAGGTATCCGATAATGTTTGAAATATGAATTGAGGTACATTCAAACTTGAAAATAAATTGCTAAGTCATCTCAGTTTTACTTCATTGGCTCACACTGGATTTCACTTTAAGTTAAAATAATAGTTTAAAGGGAAAAATAATATTAGTCCTACATCCTTAAAACAATCAGAATTTCATATATATATATATATATATATATATATATATTCCCCAAAAATGTATACACGCTTTGAATATGAATAATAATTCCAAAGTTTCTTTCTTTTCAGATGTTTAACCCATTGGAATTGATCATTATTCAAAGTGTATATACATTCTTATTTTTGGGGCACCCTGTATATATGTGTGTGTATGTGTATGTGGATTTTTAAAATTATTTTACAAAACAATTCTAAGTTTGGGATATAATTACTCAAAACTGGGTCATAAAAGCAAGAAAGTAAAATCATGAGAAGCTTCACAGGATTTATACTTTTCTCTCTCAATAGAGTAACTAGCAGAAGTAGCCCTAAAAAATAATTGACTTTATTTTTACAAAAATGTTTAACTTAGAATCTGAGGTTCAATTTGAAAGAAGGGACATGTCTGATGAAAGATTAGGCCAACAAATAACTTCAGAAACAATCATGCCTATAATTATAATGTATTTAAGAACTAACACCTTGCCTTCTCTTGATTAGTAAACCATTTACAAACCAAAGTCCGAGCAAGAGTAAATGAAATAACGTTTCCATGCACTGTAGGGAGGACTGCATACAAAGATTGTCTCATTCATAAAACCCATTTCTCAGACTTTGCTCTCTTTAGAAAGCAAAATGATGTAGCCTTATGAAGATATCTGCCACCTTTTTATTAGGTAAGAGTATTTTTGTTCTATAAACCATCTTTGAATTTCTTTTTCCATAAATTAAATACATGTCAAATTCTAAATGGCATAATTAAAACCCAATATCTTTTTACTTAAATAATTTTGTCTCGCTTAGACATTGCATAAATCTTGGCTAGTTTGTACATTTTTGCTTTCAAGGATGTAATGCAACCATTGGAGCTGTTACATCACGTAAATAAATTTCAAAGATGGTATTAATATAAAAACTATATCACATAACCCTAAAAATTTAAGATAGCTGCCAGAGTAATAACCAGATCATTTTTCCAAACAAATATATATTTCATCATGTCATTTTGAACTTTTTCTGAACTTTTTTTTTTTAAGAAAGAAAACTACAATTGAGACCAAATGTTTTGTGAAAGAAAATACAGGCAAGTCAATTTGGCCAAGCACAGACAATGTCAAGTTACAGATGTTACTATATCTTAGAACTTAACTAATTTTTTTCACAAGCCACAGTAATTATTAAATAATTATGATCTGAAGTTATGTCACTTAGGAGGTCTATGAGCTTGCAACAGTGCTTAGAATATTTTTGAATGGTTTGATATCAGCTATGACTACCAATTGCACAGTTTCTTTTTTTAAAAAAAATTACATGCAGGGTTTACTGCAGTTTGCAATAATAGCTACAATTATGTCAGCATCTTTTCACAAACAAATTGTAAAAATGAAGTCAATTATTTTTTAGGGTTAACTCTGGTTGTTGTTACAAGGGCAATTATAGAAACTAATATTGCTATTGAGTTAAAGTACAAATTCTATGGTGCTTCTCATGGTTTTATTTCCTTGGTTTTATAACCCAGTTTTGAGTACTTTATCTCAAATGCAGACTATTCCTGAAGCTCCTTTTTGCCTAACCCTAACCCTAACCCTTCCTCCTTCCAGGTCATCCTGCCCAACCCTCATGCTCCTTTCTCTCCTATTCAGTTCAATTCATGTTGGTTCCAAATCTCTGTCATCTTTCAAGTCAACCCTGTGCCTATAACAACCCAAAGTTCTGAAGTCCCCACATTTTAAGGACCGTTGGATCAGTCATTACATTCAAAATAGGAGGTGCAGTGACTTAAAATTAAGTCACCAGGTCCGCACAGCCTGCACACACTGAGTGACGCCTATTTCACCAAAGATGGGTTCAGCATGTGTCAATCAAGAAATAATTCTCCGAAGACCCATTCAAGAATAGCAAAGGCCCTAGGGCCCACACTCTCCTCTTTTTCAAGCTCACCATGCAAAAAAACAAAAATTATGGGGGGGAGGGCGGGAATGGATGCTAATTTAATAACACAATGGCAAGACCTAGCTTTCAGTCAATTTTATCTGTAAATTTAAGCAGTACTCCTCCTGGATTGTCCCCAGGAGGAGATCAGTTTATAGATCACCTAAAAAAAAGTGGCTTTCAGAACCTACCGAGCGATTCCATACTATACTTTAAAGCTGATTTGGGCCAGGTTGGGTCCCTTGTTGGAGAGAATAATAACAAGCTGTTCTTTTACTTATTTGTCAAAGAGGTGCAAATTTATTATTAGCATTTTTGTTCACTTAAAAAAATGACCCAGTACACTTTAAAAAGCAGGAGGAGGGGCAAACCAAACACGTGATGTCTAATACGCCCAAATCCTGAACATTCTGATGATGTTGGCTTTGCTTTAAGAAAACTGTTTGACAGTTCTCCTTAAAGCATCCAGCTTCCCCAGAGCCCTAAAGCATGACTCGAATAAAACAGATTCAGAATATCTATAACATTTCAAACACGCGCTACTGTGTGCAGCCGGGTTTACCTGTGTGTACACACAGATAAGGAGAGGAGATGATACAGGCGCTTAACCATCTGGGCTGAAAGTGAATGAGTAAATGTTCATAGGCGTTTGATAAGATAACCCGCCACTATCAGAGCCATTCCTGACATTTGGGTTTTCATATCTGTCTTTTCCTTCTAAAGTGCATTTCACACTTCCCTCAACTTGGTGCAATCGCCAACTACTGCTTCTTTTTGCACTTAGGATTCCAGAGTCTGTCAGATGCTGAACCAATATTCACTGTGCTCTGATTTTTTAAAAAGTTACTAGACTAGGAAAAACTTGGGCCTACAAAGTTTTTTAAATCTTTGGCCATATAATCATGAACGAAAAAAAATCTTTAATTATAGAAAACCATGTGGGCCATCATCCAGTTCTCTCTCCATATTTGAAACCTGGAGTAGGAAGGATTTCCCTTGCCTCAGCATTGACATAAGTTATTTTTGCTTTCTCTTTACACTATCCGTACCATTATGTATTGAATATTCTTCCTTAAATCAATTTTTCATGTTAGCCTCATCATAAGCAATAGTACTTATAAAATTATGGGTTTGATGTACTAGATGCAAGTAATTTCAAGCTCTGTGGATCTCCTGGTTTGTATATCCATGAGTAAAACGTCAGGGTCATGTTAAAAGTCTCTTTTAAATTAAAAAATTTGATGATCCCAGGATTCCTAGAGTGATTTGTACAGTCACCTTACACACTAAATCAGAGCAGAACCAGGTCCAGACCTCAGGGTTCTGGACTCCCAATTTAGGCTCCTTTATCCTCATCCTACTGTGCACACGAACGTTCACGTGACAGGGAAATGAGCATACTGGGAAATGACAGCAAATGCCTATCTAGTGATTACTTTTGCCAGGGATGGTTCCAAAGATGCACCATATATCATACCCCTTCCTCCTCACAGCCATCCATTCACCTATTTCACAGATGGGAAACTGAAGCATGAAGAGAAGTAACTTGCACAAGATTATAGGGTTATTTAGACAGTGATGGGGCTCAAATTGGAGCCCCAGAAGCCTGGCTGCAACATGTGGGCTTTTATCACAGCAACACGCTATGAATCTGGGGTGCCCCTCAGCTGCTTAGGTTCCCATGCACACTTTGCAGGCAGAACTCTGAGCATGTGAGGAGAGCAGAGGGGGCAGACAGAGAGAGAACATCAAAAAATAGTATCAAAAAGAATGGCAGCTAGAAAATTATAAGGAAACAGAATACCCTGCAATACGGATTCTCTTGCTTTAAGTTTAGCATAAATATGATCAGCAATATTCAGTGCTATTTTTGATAGCACTACAAGCAACTGGAAAAAAAAATCCAAATAACATTACATACCCAGCCACTTCGCCACCAAAAAAAAAAAAAAGATTAAAATTAAAAAGAAAAACTGTAGCCAAAATGTTCCCAAATAGAGTCAAATGTACTAAAATATATTTGTAATCTATTATATTTACTAGTTAATTAGTTTCTAGCTAGTTGGTGTTTTTTGTTTGTTTGTTTGTTTTTACATTTTCATTCTTTCTACAAAACAAATAATAACCATTAGAAACACGTTGATTGGTCTCCTAGGTATCTACATGGTAAAACAGTCCACTGGATTGGATGAATAATGTCATATTTCTACTGCCATTCTTGGCCAATGTGAATCCTATACCCACATTAAAACAGGGCAGAAATAAAATAGAAGTGGTGCGATTCACTTTAGGCCTCTGTAGTTCACGTTATAACAAGCCAAAAAATACATTCAATGTTGTATTAGTCTTATGATCATAGTCTTAAAATTTGTAAATGCAACGATTTCCCAAAGGAGATAAAAGTTTGAATTCAAAGTGGGATGAGGCTGGAAAGATAGCTTTATATTGAAGTCTTCCCTGAAAGTCTCACTGGAAACCTAGTCAAGGCCACTTCAGGGACCTCTGCAAACCCCATGCATGTCTAGCAGAACAGTGAGACTTAGTCAAACAAGAAAGTTTCATTTTTATTGTAAGACCTTAGACCAGTGGTCGGCAAACTCATTAGTCAACAGAGCCAAATATCAACAGTACAATGATTGAAATTTCTTTTGAGAGCCAAATTTTTTAAACTTAAACTATATAGGTAGGTACATTGTTATTAACTTAATTATGGTACTCCTAAGGCTTAGGAAGAGCCACACTCAAGGGGCCAAAGAGCCGCATGTGGCTCGCAAGCCGCAGTTTGCCGAACACGGCCTTAGACCATCTGAAATATAATTTTAATACTTGAATTTTCTTTACTTAAGGAGAATGAAAATAAAAATAAAAAAAAAACATTCCAAGGCAGTGTGACAGTTAACAAAACAAACAAATGAACCCCTAAAATAATTATGTTGACCTCGGCTGTCCAAATAGATTGCTCTGGTTATTTTAATATTTGTGTAACCCAGATAAATATGTATGTGTTGGGGGGTGTGAATGTTCATGAATAGAGTCCTAGGAATTTAAAATTTCATCCAAAATGCAACAGTTTGCGATGACTTAATAAGTTTGATAATGAGACACAGAGACTTTAATTCTTAAAGCATTTGTTTTATTTCAAAGCCGTCAGGGGTGATTAATCAGCATTAGTAATAGTTTAGTGGCTTAGAAATAGTTCCTGGGGCTCTGGACTAGGAAGTTAAAAGTAGCTTGGGGTAATGTTGCATTTCCAACATCCCATCTATAGCAACCATTAATGGACACACCCTGAAGTGTTCTTAAATGCACAGGCCTTAAATACAAAGCTGAGCTGCAACCCTGGCCATGTGCGCAGAGTGGAGCCACCTCAGGGAGAAACCTCTGCATTCACTCTGGTAGCCAGGGATGCCTGCTTTGTTTTGGTTTTGTTTGGGGGAACAGCCTTAGCTGTTTCAGGATGGCAAGTTTCACAACCCAATACTGCCTTAAAGGCTTTCCACTAACACTGGTATCTGAGTTAATGATTTCTAAGCCTTCATTAAATAGGATGAGAAAAACGGTTTACATGCACATAGGCCAAGGTGGCTTCATTCGTGTTCATGTAACACTTTGCATTTGTGTAGGACTTTAATGTTTTCAAAATACTTTCATATATTTTACTTCACTATGGTTTCCAGTCTATGTAAACCATTTAACAACGGCTAATTCTGGGATGACCACGATCTTTACATCAAGACAACCACAGAAATTTGTTTTCAGCCAAAGCTGAATTACTTAAACTGGTCTTGGCAAGGGAGTTTTTTCTTAAAGAATTTTTTTTTGCCCCTTTTATGCATTTATTTTGAAAGATCTGGCTGTCCTTATTGCCTGTGGAGGCTGAATGTGTCAATCACTGCAGGTTAAATGTCCCTGCAATGTGATCATCTTACTAAAACCCTGTGTTTGCCCTAGCCAGTATGCTATTTGGTTAGAGCATCAGCCCTGTGCACCCAAGGGTCATGGTTCGATTCCCAGTCAAGGTCAAGGGCATGCGGGAGGCAACCAATCATGTGTCTCTTTCACATTCGATGTTTCTCTCCCTTCCACTCTCTCTAAAAATCAATGAAAAAAATATCCTAGGGTTAGGATTAACAAAAGAAAAAAAAGTAACAACACTGTCTTCTATAACATTCTATCACACAACTATGCACACTAAATAGTAACTGGAGATGAACCAATTAATTGCAATATACTCAAAGAATTAATTCCTGGGATCTAAACCACATACTATTTGGCAGCAGTCTTATACTAGAAATTATTGGTGGAAATATGAAATTAATAATTTTTATGTGTTCACAGTAATTCAGACTTAATTTCATTTAATCTATTTTATGACAAACACATGAAAAATTTCAGTTCCTTTCAAAAATAAATTCAAACATGCCCATAAATTAGCTTTCTGTGTTTTCTACTGTAATTTCAAATATATATAAATTAAAATGCTTTCTAAACAGATTGCAGGGATATAACATCTAAATCCATCTACTTATACCAATGCATATTTTGTTCACCCACTGTACCAACCCTCTTCATTAAAGTAAGCTTAATCTATTCTCTTGAAATTACAATTTTTATTCCATTTCTTCTAGATGCTAATTTGAAGTACTAAAATAAACATCTCAACTGAAAAACTTAACTGACTTTGAATGCATCCACATTCTTTTAGAGCTAAAATCTCCAATAATTAAATCCAGTACAATTTAGGGGGGGGGGATCAAAATACAGTGGTAAATTCAAACTAGAAAAAATATTATATAAACCCCGCATTTATTTTTCAGATACATTTTGAGTTTTTACAAGGGGAAAGAGCTAAAGCTTGACTGACAATATGAGAAAGATATTTGGTAATAGGACAAAGTGACTTAGAGTTGTTGGAACTCTATACAGAAGTAACCCAAAAGTTTGTAAAGTGATCCTTAACTGGTTTGATTAAAAGAGGGTAATTAATAAATGACAAGACAGAATGAAAGGTTCATTGTGGCATGTGATAAACCACCCAAGAAGTTAAATCAATAGTTTTCTGTTTAATTTCACTATTTATTTTTCCATTTGAGCTGCCAGTTTTTTTTAGCATGCTATGGAAAAAAGAGAAACTTTCCCTCTTTTTTTTTTCTTTTGATTGATAAACATCACAGATTTTTGTTTCAGTCCAATTGAACTTTTTCAAGATGATCCTCTCACTTGCTGTCACACTTGTGGTGAAGCCATTATTCCATCAAAACTCTTTAAACAGCCGCCCCTTCCTTTTTTTTTAACTACTTTGACAAGAACACCATAAACAGTTCACATCACCCCTGACCTTCAGGGTGTATATCATCTTGTCAACATGTAAACAAACACACTATTGGCTGTATTTTAATAGATTTTGTAAATATCAAGATCCAATTTATCAAAAGGTTTGCCCTAAGTGACAGCTCTGAAATTTGAATTGTATTTGCAATGCTAATTCTGACTTTTAATGAAAAAGGATATTTTGGTTGTGTTTTGTCCTTTTGTCTCCCCCCCGCCCCCAAGGATGTGAGTAAACTACCAGAATTATTTTTCCCCTTTTCTATGGCAGAAGTTTTGACTCTGATTCCATCTCAAAAGGAGAAGATGACTTGTACTAGCAAAGTGGTTATTTCTCTCAGAGGAGAAACACGCATGTTTGTATAGAAAAAATGTATATGAGATTCCTACTACTCTCTCCTAAGTTTGGCAAAATTCATAGCCTATAATAATAAGAATACCTTATTTTAAATGGAAAAGGAGGTGACGACAAAGGAGAACACTATTTCTACAATCAAGTAATTTTCATTTTGATTCCACATTCACAGCCGTCTCACACTAGGTGTAGCTGGCTTTGTATCTTCTTTTCAAAACATAAAATGTGTATCAATATTAATGTGCCCTCTTTCCCCACAAGACCCTTTATTAGGGAGATAATTATAGGTACCCTGTACACTTCATGAGCAAGGAGAATTGGATGGACAAAAGGTTCTGTTCATCAGGAAATGGTCTTCTAGATAATGTTTGTGAAAGATAACATGTAAGGTTTATCAAACTTCAACAACTGTAAAGATATAATATCTATATCTTAGCAAAACAGAAAAAATAACAAAAAGTGAATACTACATCTGGGAGCAAAATGTTTTAATAAACAATTAAAACCTCTACAATAATAAGACAATGGCAAGGGTCTGTAAGAGATAACTGACCTGCACAGACACGTGTGTACGTGTGTGTGCGCGCGTGTGCACGCATGTGTACATAGACAGCCACAAATTTTATCATTAGAAATCATCCTTGGAAACTGTCTTGAGTAGCACATTTCTGAGTCTGGGCCAACCACTCAGCCCAAAACTCTGATGCATTTAGAAACATTCAAAGCTTCCTGAAATGTCAACACACTTTGAGAGTGCTCAACCAGAGATATGGGATGATATACCTACTCTTGTGAAAAACTAAACAAGGAAACCCATTAGAAGGTACTTACAGAACATCAAGATTTAGAAACTTCTCTTTGATACAAGTTAGAAAGAGGAAACAAACAAAAAAACCCACATAACTCATTGTTACTTGGACAGAGGAATTTGTTTAGCCTTATGTGAAGGCTGAGCCAGCAATAATTCTAATTCTGAGGGCCCGAGGTGTTTCTCCACATTTATGCACTCCATGTGTTAATGAGTGGCATTTTCAGTGCTGAAAAGATCACAATGTAGGAAGTGAGCTCCGGTAATAAACAAAGGAAATTTGGATCTCTCTACATGAACTTTTTCAAGATGATCCAGAGACATGGAAGCATGCAACAGACTGACGAATCTCAGAGGGAAGGGGAGGGGGGAGGACAGGAAGAGATAAACCAAATAACTTATATGCATATATGCATAACCCATGGACACAGACAATAGCGCAGTAGGCCTAGGGGAGGGAGGGCAGGTGCAGGTTGGAGAGTGTCAAAGGGGAGAACAAGAGAGATATATGTAATATTTTGAACAATAAAGAAATATATTTTTTAAGAGAGAGAGAGAGAGAAAACCCTTGGAAAATAATTTGCATCTATTGGAAATAGCTTGTGCATAAACTCTCTATTTCTCTAATGGTAATTAAAGGGGAAGGAGGAGACAGTTATTGTGCCTTTCCTACACAAATGATATTGCAAAGTATCCAACTGATGTCAGACCCCTTCCAGCTGATAAGTGAGTGTAGAAGAAATGACAGAATCCAAAAACATCTATTTTGCAATCCCTAATGAAATAATCGAGTCCAGCTATGGTCATCAACTGATGCTAAGACTCAAGAAGAAAGGTGCGTGAGAACTAGACATCTGCAGGGTGCCAACGACTGACTACTTGTTGGTTATAAGGAAAAAAGAAAAACTTTATACTGGAACAACCAGGCTGTCAACTGTACCACACAGTTACACCTTGTTGATGCTAACAGTGGGACAGCTAGCTATGATGAACCCCACCAGGTGATGCAATGTGAAGGACATGGTCCCTTCTATGAAGTATTCTTGCCAAAAAGTTGATCCTGAATCTAAGTAACTGTAGAAGGACATTTTATACTATTGTAAAAAGGGAAACTGAAAATGGACTGGATATTAGATGGAGGGATTATTGCTAATTTTGTTAGGTACAATTAGGTGCAATGGGCTTTTGTGTGTGTGTGGAGCTGTATACTGAAGTACTTAGCTGTATACATGATGTCTAAATACTTCAGCGAAGAATAAATAGATTTTTTAAAAATAAAGTAGGACATCAAGAAAGCTAATGTGCACACATCATGACTATACTTTTTCAGTGTTGAACACTGACATATGCTAGTAGATTTCAGGTCCACTCACTGCATACCAAAAAATGGTAACTGTGAGGAGAAGGTATGCCATTTAGTTTGGCTATTGTAATAATTTCACTTTATATAATATATATAAAATTATGTTGTACATATAAAATACACAATTTTTATTTTTAAATATGCAAATACATTCTTAAAAAGAAAGATAGGGGTGCTATAAGAAGAGCGCATACTTTGGAATGAGACATGCCCAAGTTGGAAATAATAATGATAGCTAATATTTACTTATAGACTGCTTGTTCTGTACTAGGCACTGTCCTGAGTGCTTTATAAGTATTAATTCATTTAAACCTCAAAAAATATAGTATCGTTATGTCCATTTTGCCTTTCAGGCATCTGAGACACAGAAAGGCTGAGCAACTCACTCAACACACTTATATTAGGGAACAAAGCTGAGATGCAAACCTAAGTCATCCTCTATGCAAAACATGTGACATTGTACAAGGCACCATAATAACCCTTCAATATCAAAAAATAATTCCTATCATCATTGTTCATTCAGCAAATATTTATCAAAACTTGAGGATATACATTTGAGTCAGACATGACCTTTGATCCCACATTGCTTTTATTCAGTCTACTGAGAAAGACAGATATTAAAATTTATGACTACAATACATCATGATGTTTAATAGATTTAGCCTCTCAGGGCCTCAGTTTTTGATGTATAAAATGGAACTAATTAAACTACCCTCAAAGGGATGATTCGAGGATTTAGATGGATAATGTGAGCAAAGTATACAGAACAATGCCTGGCACACAGCAAATGCTGTTCATATTAAGAATGAGGCTCTTTTAACATAATAAACAGAGTATAGTAGCAGCAAATACTGCATGTTACTAAGAATGAAAAAAATACACGTGCAACTTTACAGCCGTAAAGCTTCTCAGACGATCTCTTGGGGAAATTACTAACTGCTTATTGACTATCATTTGGCTCAAATGCAATTTTTAATCTCTTAATACTATAAACACTTTAATGGAACACATAGACTTTATCGTTTAAACAATATCCTTAAATAAATGAGAGCATTTAAGTAAAGCCATTACAAAAAGAGACCCCCTGCGCCCGGTTGTAATCCAAAAACATTCGTGCACTGCCGTGTATTAAGAAATTAGTTATTCCCCATGCTTGAGAGTTTCCTGATTCTTCAAGATGTGTTTCAGGGCTAAGTGCTGGTGAGAAAGAGATAAAGAGAGGAGGAGGGGAAAAAGGAGGACAGGAGGGAGGGAGGGTGAGGGGGTAGGCTGCAGCCAGTTCAGATGCTATTTTTATAAACTAGAATTGCTTAGGTTTGAAATGCTGGATTTTCTGATTCTTCCTGGCTTAGATCCTAAGTGAAACAGAACTTCATGCTCTAAAATTGTTTAATGCAATAAAGGGAAGGATACATTTACAGAGAACCTACTATGTGACAACCAACATGCTATGAAACTTAGATAACGAATCAAAGTTAGCTAGGTAAGATTTGTATTCCTCTCTTTACAAAGGAGAAAAAGGAAGCTACGGAAAATTAAAAGTGATTTGTCCAAAGTCACACAAAGCACAGTGAGGCTTTGAACGACCTGCATGGTTGTTAAGGCCTTATTCATGATGTTATCACCACGCAGGTCCTTCCTTAGCACATGATGGCTCATTCCTAGCACAGCCCTAGAAGGAAGAAAGATGCTTGGGAAGGTCACACAATCAGCTTTATTTAATGTCTTCAAACGCTGTTGTGCTTGCTTGTAATACAAGGTGTTCTCCAGACCCTAGAGTCAGTGGCTTTGGGGTAGACCTACAGCTCTAAGGCCTACCTCAGGAGGTTCTTACTGCACTTTATCAGTGACAATCTGTATGCCACGTCCTGGGTTTGATATGATCCTACATTGCTCCATAGTAACATATTTCCTGAGGAAGCTCTTAGAATATCATTTCTCTAAAAGTTCTGATTTAGGATCAAAATCCTTTGCTTTACTTTCATCCATCATATTTCCAGGCATAGATTTAAAAGTTAACAAACCTTGAGAAGTATTAAGTCTCACAACTAACAATGTTTTCATTTTTGTAACCCCAAATAAGTCGTCGCTTCTCCATTTTCCAGATCTTTTACCCTCAAGCTTACAATTCTAAGAATTCAACATGAGAACTTTTTCTCAACCTCTTGATTTTTTTTCCCTTCCACCTCAACTGTCAGATTTTCCCAGTGTGTCTGGTGAAAAGCAGTAAAAGAAAGTGAGTTTTGAAAGTAGGGTGAGGTCTTTTGTATAAATTTTGCAAGTCTGAGTTTTCAGTTAAATTTGCTAAGTTTTTTGTACCAAAACAACAGAAACAATAAACATTTGCCAACTTTCCTTATACCAATCGAAGAAACTATTTTGTGTCTGTCACATACAACATAAAAAGCTTATTAATGATTATGATCAGTACAATAACTCTTGGGAGGCTAGGATCAAGTGAGTAGCTAAAAGGTTTCTTTCTTGGCAACCAAGGTAGGGACAGGTAGGAAACCTTTAGAAATTCCTGTTATTGGCTAGAAATAGTCTCCTTAAAATTAATCTTATTTCCTACATTCTAAAAAAAAATTGGAATATGTATCACCTGTTATCCAGGAGGTGTATCTTCTTTAAACAGACAAAACTTGGTTAAAATGAAATTCAAGAACTGGTAATGTCTTAAAAGAACTGGGTTGGTTCTGAGCGTGTGTCCAAACCCAGGGATGGTGGTGGCTGACATAAGACCATTTCCATAACTAATTGGCTAAGGCCAGAGAAAATGCTCATCCAAATAGCAGTGGTCACTGGTCACTGCCAGGCTTTTTGGCCCTTCATTACTACAGAGATGCTACATTGAAACTTCAACAGAAAAATTACAGTCGATGATGCGGGTCAACAACTCCCTCCTTTCAGACTTTTAAGCAGTCACCTACCTCCTTTGACATTACACGCCAAGCAAGCGATACAGTGATTGCCACAAATGTGATGTAACTCAAGGAATACTGTCTCTCTTTCTGCCTTTATTGATACTCCCTGACCCCCTCTCAGATTAATGAAGACGACTGGGCCTAGTTATGCAGAAATAAGAGTGAAAAGCTGAAATGAATTTGTAAGATTTCTTTGCAGGTTGGTTCCTTATTTTCAGAACTTGTCTGCTATCCCACTTAGTCCCTACTTCCTAACTACTGAAATGTGAGTATTTAGGACCTTAAAATAACATCTGGTCAGCTGTAAATGAACTATTACATCTCCTTTCCCTCTCCCCCAATACACACATAAGAACAGAATGAACATACAGAGATAGGATGCTATAGTGCTGGCATCGTCCTGAAAATGAGCACATGCATGCTGTTGTCCAAGACCTCTGAGAAAGGACATTCACAATTTCTCTCTGGCCCCTGCACCTCGGGTCTCGCTGTCCTTCAGAGCAGGAAACCCCCTCTCTCTTCTGTGAGACCATTTTGGGAAACTATCTCTTTTTCAGATGTCTGAAACCAAAAATATCTTTCTTCTAACTTTCAAGTCTTTCCTACTGGAAATCATTTAAAAAGCCAAAGAAATGGAGGAGGAAGTGAACATTCTGAATATCCGGTAACTTATTTCCTAAGCAAAAATGCAATTTCTCCCAACCAAGAGTATCCATCTAGCTTACATTCTGCTTTAAATCTATTAAGCACATACATGGAGTAAGATTGGAGGAGGGACCATGTCAAATAGGCTTTGAATTTCTGGCAAATGGCTCACTGTGTATTTCATTTCAAAGGCCTAATTATGTCTGCATAAATAAACTGTGCTACGCAGCTTGATGCATGGCCATTTGTCATATTAAAACAATGGCATCCAAAATAAATCCCCATTAACATTGTTTAACTTTAATGCTTTGGGGTGTTTGCTACTCAAATGATTAAAAAATGGAGTGATTTATGATACCACAATTTAAATGAGGCACCAAAACAAATAGACTGTGACTCACTAAGACCTAAAATACACTACAAGCCCAGCTGGGTTAGCAGTGCAAGACACCCACAGCTGACGAGTCCGTGTGTGTGTGTGTGTGTGTGTGTGTGTGTGTGTGTGTGTGTGTGTTTATAAGGATTGAGTAAGGTACTGGGAGAGTTTTCAGAAAAAAAATGCAATGCAAAGTTTTAAAGAAATGTTTTATAAGTTGCTCACACTCAGTCTCCGGAGAAATACTTGTAAATGATGAGGTTCTGGCATCAAACCATTGGGGTAGACAAAATAGGAATGAAGAAAAAATAAAAAATTTTCATAGATCTGGATGGAAAAGCATTGATCTTTTTCCCCCTTTGTTTTACTTTTCTCTTTTAGAAAACTGTAGGTAGAATATCTTTATTTTATATGAAGAAAAAATACAGAGCTTACTAGTAAAGACATATCCTTTCAGAGGTCATGGCTCAGTCTTCAAAAGTAAAACATGTTGCATAGGCCAGGAAATTAATAAATGGCAGAGTTGTCTAACTCTCCAGACTTCCCTGGTCTTAACCATAAATTTTCCGGATGCAGCAATGTCTTGGTTTTTACTGCTGTCAAGCTTGTCCACTTTCCTCCTGAGTAGAGCCGTTTCAATCCCTGATCTCTGTCCCACCTAAATCAGGGCAGTGGGATTGCCAAAAACAGCAAAGTCTCTGAATTAGACACTGTATCTGTGAAAGACCCAAATCATTGCATTGAATGCCAGCTCTAAGTTGGGCTTTTGTCTTCAAAAGCAGATTTGGATACATGCATCTACCAAAGGAGTAATAACATTTTTGCCTTAGCCCTTGAGAAGCAAACTTCCTGTAAATACTTCCATAAAAATACTTGGAGGTCTTTTGAAACAAAGCACCATATGAAGTGTGTCTAAACAGCACAAAAGTAAACTGAAATTTGGCAACATTCATTCTGATAATGTGAATGGCTAAAGTGGACCATTTAAGATAAAAATCATTTCTTTCCATTTCAGTCGGAATTATCCTGCTGACCATCTACACTGAAATAACAAGATCAGCTCTTCCTGTTGTGCTGCATAAACAGTCACAAACGCAAAGAATTTTGGTGTGTTTGCGCAGGGTAACTGCAGCGTGAAACAGAGACGCACAACCCAACAGACCTTCAACATAAAAGGAGCAGCTGCCCAACCAGGAGGGTCATCCAAGGCGGGCCCGCCCAGGCCAGGTCAAACTGTGCCAGGGATCCCTTCTCCCCTGACCTTGCTCATTCCACTCTGGTGAGTTTTGCTTAATGGCTGTAATCCACTCCAAACCATGGATTTCTCCAGTTTTTTTTTCAAAATATTCAAATATCCTAGCTCTCCCTTTCCCCACCCAAACCTCAGCTGTCTCTCCCTTTCTTCTCCATGTTATTCCTTTTTCAGTTGCCCTGTAACGAGAACTCATCTGAGACAAGAAACTAGACTAAAGGCAGCCAGGAAGCCAGATAAGAAATCAAGGGGCATATCTTAGGGTCTGCATCAAATGGGCCTAAAGTTTCAAGCTTTACTAGAGTGGTAATAAAGCTTGCATGGGAGGAGAAAGTGAACACATGCCTACTGCAGCATCAGTATAAATATGGGAAGAGAATGAAGCACAATAAAGATGAAAATAATACACCCAATTGTAAAATATTTTTCCTGCAAACTTGGACCCCAAGGATCTTAAAAATAATTGGCAAAGTGTATTTATTTTGGATTCATTTTGCTTACCCGTGAAATACAACCACCTATAGAACCTGGACATTTCATTATCTCTGCTAAAAATACAATATCCAAAATGCACAAATTAGATGAAAAAAAAAATTCAGTACCAGCTACATGTTCCCATCATCCTTGTTCCCTGTAACAGGGGTTGAGGGCTTCTGAACTGACCACACAGGTGGCTTCCCAGACCTACAAAGCATGTTTTCCTAAAATTGAGTCAAAAGGCCCAAATCATGAATCATTAGGTGTAATGTGCCTCAGAATGCATAACTGGGGTTCTACATTAAAAGCCACTAATACGAAAAAGGGAGGGACACATAAATGGTTTATAATAGAAAAGTCCACAGCATAGATAAGGGATCAGGGAAACTCTCATCCACTCAGAGTAATGTAAACTGATACAACTCTTCTAAAGGCAAATTAGGCAAAATAAAAGCCATATAAACATTTCAACTCAGAAATACAAAAATTAAACCAGGAAAACAGTAATAGATGTACAAAAAAAAAGCTATAGGGATTCTAATAGAGTATTATCCATACCAGGAAACAATTTTTTTTATTGTATGATTTTTAGGAAGGGAAAGAGAGAAAAACACTGACTTGCTGTTCCACTTATTTATGCATTCATTGGTTAATTCTTATATGTACCCTAACCGGGGATCAACCTGACAACCTTGGGCTATCAGGATGATGCTCTAACCAACTGAGCTACCCACATTAAATTGGGGGACAATTTAAACAAGATAAATACCAAAATTAGAGCATACCCATATGCTGAAATACTAGGTAGTCACTAAACTTATAGGAAAGAATATTTAGTCATTACAAAAATGTTCATAGGATTTTAGAGTTTGTCTATTAAAAAGTTTACTACCATATGAAAAGACTAGAATGAAGTACAATGAAAATACTAACAGTAAATACTTCTAAGCAGAGAGATCATAGATGATTTCTTCCTACTTCCCTACATATTCTGTATTAGTGGGGTTTTTTAAATATATTTTTATTGCTTTTAGAGAGGAAGGGAGGGGGGAGAGATAGAAACATCAATGATGAGAGAGAATTATTAATTGGCTGCCTCCTGCACACCCCCTACTGGGGATTGAGCCCACAACCCAGGCATGGGCCCCGGACCAGAACGGAACCTGGGACCCTTCAGTCCACAGGCGGAAGCTCTATCCACTGAGCCAAACCAGCTAGGGCCATGTTCTCAGTTTAAACACATTTTTTGGCCAAGAAAAGATAACTACAGATATGATACAAATAGAGTAGTTTTAATATAAAGTTCTCAATAGAAAGCAGTGAAAACATCCCTAACAAGGAATAACCACTGGGATGAAAATGAGTGATTGTAGGAAAAGTCATATATCATCTCAATCATCATCCATACAAGAAGTGAGTCCCATTTTGAGGAAATCCAATGAATAAAGGGTTCACATTTGTAAAATAAACTAGAGAACAGCTTACTCCTCTGCTAAATCCTCATTCCAAATGTGTCTTAAGTATTCTCTTTTGTACAGAGGGTCTCAAAGCTGTCTGTCCATCAGAATCAGCAATAGCGCTCTTATTAAATGCAGACCATGAGACTACATCGCTGATGATACTGATTCGGTAGATTAGAGGAAAGACTCAAGAATTCTTATTAAAAAAAAAATCCTCCCTAACTATTGAACTCTTATAGATTAAAAAAGACCTAAGAGGTATTTCAACAAAATGCAATGTAAAAATCTTGTTTCAACTGTTATTCAAACAAATCAATTCTTAAAAGATAGGGGAGGAGGGAAGGTAAGGGGCTATGAAAGGAGATGATACTACTATTGTTAATACTACTGGATATGATGACAGTATTGTGGTTATGTGCTATTTTTTATCTGTATCTTTTATTTTTTAATGTTTTTATTGATTTTTTAGAAGGAGAGGAAGAAGAGAGATAGAGAGATGGAAACATTGATGAGAGAGAAACATCCATTGGCTGCCTCCTGCATACCCGCTACTGGGGATCAAGCCTGCACTGGGGCATGTGACTTGACTGGGAATCCAACCAGTGATTTCTCGGTTCTTGGGTCCACACTCAATCACTGAGCCACACTAACCAGGCTTACCTGTATCTTTTAATCTAAAGTTTCTGCAGATTAAATGTTATAGTATCAGGGAATTACTTAAAATAGTCCAACAAAAAAAATATACAAAATGAAATTAAAACAAAGCCAAAATAAAAATTAAAAAAAGGCAGGAAAGAACAGAGGAAACAGAATGAAAAGAAAAATTATTCGAGATACATGCTGGATACAAGAGGATTTAATATACTATATCTACTTATTTTACTCTACTGCTTATATTTTAAATTCTATAAAATGTTAGAGGGGAAAAAAGTATCCCAGTGGTTTGGAAACCCCTGCCCTAGTGGTTTAAAGATATTTGGTTTGTAAAACTGGACCAGAAAAGTAAGTTTTCAGAACCCTCTCTCCTATATAAAGTAAGGAATTTTTCATTTTTAGAATTATCATTTTCAAAACATTAGTGAGTTACTGTTTATAAACAGCAACTCACAGATCCTTAAAACAGCCCTGTTAAGCCCAAAAGTTTAAAAAGGGGAGGGGGAACCCATATTCAATAAATACCTACTATTTATCATATATTACCTTACCCATTACCATAACCCCATAGGAGCGAAATAATTTCCAATATATAGAAGTCAAAATTATAATGGAAAACTATAAATATCATAGATACTAAATTTAGTCTAACAATAAGGAAACAAACAGTTAAACAAATTATGACTCATTCATTTGGTGGACAATATATTGAATAGAATGATTACAAAAATATTAATGATATTAGGACATGTTTAAGTAACAATTTTAAGTAAAAAAAATTTTAGACATAATACACACAAATATACATATATAATTTTTTTTAGAAAAAATACATTTAAAATTTTAGAGTTTGTCTCCAGGTAGTGGGCTATGAAATTTTTAAATTTTGTTCTGTATTTTCTGAATTTTTGGTAATAAACACCAATTACCTATTTACTAAGGAAAAAACACACACAATTTAACAGAGAAACCCAGCATTGCACAGCTAGTCAGCTACTCCCCACAGACCGAGACTGTGGCCTCCCGACTCTGTCCGTGTATGGCACTGCCTCCAGATCATGGAGCAACAGCACATCATGGTCACATCACATCCATTCCGCAAACAAGCACAGAACATCGGGCACCCATGTCAAGACAACACTTCTCAGACATAACACATTCCAGCATCAAAACGGTACCTAGAATAGTTTTAAATAATGCACATTTGTTTCTATTTAGAATTTTCCATTTTCATCTTCTCAAAGCATTTATCCACCTCAAAGACTTTCTAAGAGCCACTTTAAATCTCTTTTTGGAGCAAGGTGATCTGAAAATAAACAAACCAATCCCTTTTTAAAATGAAAGATACTCAAAACTCACCAATAACTCTTTATAAGATATCTAATGTGTACTAGTATTGTAGAAGAAATAGTGAGGGAGAAAACCTTTAAAATTGTTTAACTCAACTTAAAATTTTCAAATTAAATAAATTTTGACATATGAAATAAAATTTTCAAACCTTGTATAGAGCTCTGGGATAAAACTGAGCTGACTTAACTTGGTAGTATAACCTTATAGATATACATTAATTTAAATGTCTTAACTTAACTTGCTCCCTTGAATTCCTTTCTGTTGCTTAATTTCCAAACAAGAGATAGTAATGCTGGTCTTAAATGGATGAATCATCAGGGCAGGGTCTGACACCGCTGACAATGTAGTTCTAAAAACAGAAACTATAGATTGTCAGAGAAGGAAGTTTAGAAATATCAGCTGAGGGTCTGAAGCATGTCTTGGGAGGCCACCCAAGGACTCCAGCTTTCCTTGGAGTCCCCCAGCCTGAAGCTCTAATCTGCAGCCCAGGAACAGATGCATTCCTCCAATTCCAAGAGGGGGCAGGGCCAGGCATCACCCCAGAAGCTGTGGTCACTGTAGCAGGAGGAGAGATGTTGCAGCTGAGGAAGCAGCCAGTGGCCCTGAGGGTGGCAGGCCTGGAACCCGCACGTGCTCGGTGCACCGGAGCTCCAGCTGCTCCAGCTACTCCAGCTGCTCCAGCTGCTCTCAGTGCCTCCCCCCCCCCCCTCGTAGCTCCCTCTCCATCTTCTCATATACACACTCATCCTTTTGTCCAGGTCTCCACTTCCAACCTTTATCATCCATTTTGTTCTCATTCCTTCCTTTTTTTTTAATCTCTCATCTTGTTCTTCCCTACACTAATCTGGACGCACTTTAAAATTTGCATTCCTGCCCTAGCCGGCTTGGCTCAGTGGATAGAGCATCAGCCTGCAGACTGAAGGGTCCCAGGTTCGATTCCGGCCAAGGGCACATGCCTGGGTTGCAGGCTCAATCCCCAGTAAGGGGTGAGCAGGAGGCAGCCGATCAATGATTCTCTCTCATCAATGATGTTTCTATCTATCTATCCTTCTCCCTTCCTCCCTGAAATCAATAAAGAAATATACTTTAAAAAAAAATTTGCATTCCTTAGTGTTCTTGTTAGTTGGAAGGTTCGTTTAGGTTTTAGGTTATTTTCTCTCTCCCATGTCTTAATGTGTAGGAGATAGCAGTTAATGCTACCCACTACATGTTAGCCACTCAGTATGCTATCCAAATTTTTCTGGAAGTGACATATAAACACCCTCACTCCATCTATCAATTCTGTGCTCCTATATAACTGGGATTTCTAGATTTCTGTTTGGTTTTTTTCTGTTGTACTTGCACAGCTCTGTATTGTTTGTTGAAAGACTACATAAGGGCCGAGACAATTAGATCCTCAACTCCTAACAGAACGCAATCATCTATCACAAAGCGTAAGATACTCCTCTTTGTTCCAATAGAAGATCATACAACTGTGTGTGGCCCTACCAGTCACCATCAGAAAAGAAAAAAAAGTTTCTAACACAGAGAAGTGTTATCTACCTTAGAGAGGTTCCCATTCCCCTTTCGAGCATTATTCCGTTCCCACCTGTCCCCTCCTCCTCCTTTGTCCATCTAATTAGATGTTACTTGGAGTTACAGACCAAATCTAAGACCTTACAACATTGGAGTGCTTTCCCAGTGCTGTGCACCCCCATTGACAGCTCACGTGGAAGACGAGCTGTGCTTTAGTCACTGGCATTCTCAGGGAGCCGGGATGCCTCCAGCTTTATCAGAATCTTTACCAGCCAGAATGAAGGCCGGATCTCAGACGGCAGTGAAACTTCCATTACCTCTAGTTATACCAGCTGACATATCATCTGCTGAATCAAACCCACGTCCTCTTCATCTGCCACCAGCCCTCCTCAAGTCACCCTCCTAGCAATTATGTCGTGGTTTCCTCTTTGCACTTCAACTCTCCAATCAGTTTTCAAGAAGCTCATCAACGTGCCTTCCTGGTTTTTCAGCCTCCTTTCTTACTATCACCCCACTGAGAGGGACCCACAAACCAAGCTGGCCTTTTATAAACAAAAACGACTTTCTTGCTCCTCTCTGGGCCTTTGCATGGCTATTCTTCCCACCTTAAATTCCAGCTCTCCTCCTGGTTACTATTCCACG
>NW_005871048.1:6161345-6188441 GCF_000147115.1 Myotis lucifugus
TTCCCAGGGCACAGGCATATGTCTTTTCTGACCCATCACATCCTTTCACTGCCCCTGCATGTAACTACATGGCACGTAAGAGAACTTATCAAATCGACATAAATGAGCAGATGAATGGCTCTCCTTAGTCCCAGGGCAAACACCTCCAGAACTGGGACTGCCTCCATCGACGCTTTACACATCTCCACAACTTCGGGTCCAGTTCTCAGCTGGACAGTCACCATGCGTGCAAAGCAATGTTGCTGGGACTTCACATTCATCCCCATGCGACATGCTCCACAGTTACTTTTAATAAAACTCCTTGCTCTGGCAACTTCAGCAAGATTTAAATAGCACTTCTATCGTTAGAGATCTTATGTCAGCAGGGGGACGCTGAGAAAAATCCATCCCTGACTCCAGCCAAGAGGAAAGGTGACAGCACACCAAAAGGCACCCCACCTTACTTCCTACTAGTTATCTATTCCTTTCTAATGGGTCCCTAAAGCGTCCATTTTAAACTTTCCAGACACAAACTTGCTGCCATCCACAGTCAAGAGCATGAAATTTTCCACTGTGTCAGGCCCCTGAACAGAGTTTTCAGAAGTAGAAGTCGCTGCCACTCTTCTCCCTTAGCCAGGAAAAAAATGACCAAAAACAGAACAAACACACACACACACACACACACACACACACACACACACACACAAATACCTCAAATGACCCACTGCCTTCTAGGACAGCCTCCAACCTTGGCCTTGCCGACGTTAGCCATAGTGCCCAGCAGAGATTGACTGGGTATGTTTACTGCTCTCTTCCAGTCCCACCCACCTTACCAGGAGCCCTAAGACTGTTAAAGGTTGCATAACTTTAGAGTGACTTTGGACATGGCTCCCAAATTAAATGGACTGTTGCAATCCCAGGAGCCCTAGGGGGCAAGTCATCAGAAAGCCCAAAACCCTTTTGGGGATCCTGAGCTCCTCTTTTGTTCATGAAAGCCAGGGGCAAACCCGACTGGCGTGGCTCAGTGGTTGAGCATCGACCTATGAACCAGGAGGTCACTGTTCGATTCTCAGTCAGGGCACATGCCCGGGTTACGGGCTCAATTCCCAGGGTGGGGCGTGCAGGAGGCAGCCGATCAATGATTCTCTCTCATCATTGATGTTTCTCCCTCTCTCTCCCTCTCCCTTCCTCTCTGAAATCAATTTTTTTTAAAGCCAGGGTCAAGACAAGAGTCTCACAACAGAACGCGGTAGTGGGGAAACTGGTTTGTTTGAGGTACGGAACATAGGAATTTGCCAGCTCCACAGAAGTGAAATAAATTAGGGAGAACAAGGAAATTACTGGCTGGGAGACGGAGTTATTATGAAAAGCTGATTTCACTGTCCAAAAATGTTAGCCTGCATTTATTCTCAAAATTATCCAAATATTTCAGCAATTATCTATTTATATGCTTGTTTTCTGGACATTTCCTTACTGTTGCTCTCCAGTCTTTTATAAAGTGTGAAAGTGATTTGCTTTTGAAACCATTTCCTCCCTTTCATCACAACTGCAAGGCCTAGTTTATCACCCTTCTGGATCCACAAAGATCTGCACTTGGAAAAGGTTTCAGCTGGCCTGAAGCAAAATGTCCTGGGATAGGAAAAAAACGTTTCCTTCACTTTGCTACATAATTAAGTTTGATTTGCATATTTATGCCCTCCAATAGCCACTGTGGACAGTGGTCCAAATGTGCTTTTAAAAGATGTTTCCGCTCCCAGCTGGTGTGGCTCAGTGGTTGAGCATCAACCCATGAGCCAGGAGGTCACTGGTTCGATTCCCTTCCCAGTCAGGGCACATGCCTGAGTTGCAGGCTCAATCCCCAGGAGGGGCGTGCAGGGGGCATCTGATCTATGTTTCTCTCCCATTGATATTCCTCTCTATCCCTCTCTAACAATCAATAAAAACATATTTTTTAAAAAAAGATGTTTTCGTTTTCTTGGAGAATTCCAGAACTCGAATACAAGATGTGCAAAGATATGAGACAACTCTCTCAGCTGGAACCCGGTTCAATATTACCTTGGCTATGCATTGCTTGCAGACCAGCTCCTCTCTGTTTTGTACATTTCAGCAAACAAAGCTCATAATAATGAGCGCATGAGTCATGCACATGGAGGTGACTTATAATTCAAATCGAATTAACTGTAAATGCAAGCAATTGGGGAAAAATTAAGGCCTTATGTTCAGTGTTGTCGCTACATTTGTTAGGGATTTCATCACTGTGTGGAGGCGTTTAGTTCCAGGCTAACATTTGGACAGATGGAAAGCTCCCCTGGAGCACACGGGTCAAAAGAGGCAGTCCCGGGCCTTCTGAGGAGGGCAGGCAGCCTCCTGGCCCCAGCTTCCCCGTCTCACTCACACCAGACCAGACCGGACAGAGCGCTCCTGCATTTCAGAGGCTGCAGCTACAAAATCAGTGCGCGGGTTGTGAAACCTCTTATAAATTAGAAAGCGATGGACAACGGTTTGCTGTTGCTCTTAGTATTATGGTCGTTAGTATAAAGTGAGTTTCTCTGTGCATAATTCTTCCTGCAGGTATTTTGGCAAGCATGACCCCAAACGCTCAGGATATCAAATGATTAGTAATATGTCCAAAGTAAGGAGCGAGGGAGAAAGGGAGGGTCAACACAAATGTTCAAAAATTGAATTCAACCATAATTAAGCGCATATAGCTAATACATTTTTATAGCATATAGCTAATAATTTTATTGGCTATATCCTCCAAGAATTTTCTGTATGGGGACAGTGTTTATAATTTTATGAGGCAAACAGCATGTTTTCATCTATATATTAAAAGAAAATCTAACTGCAATAAGAATGACACCAAATTAATTATATAGCTCATTCGCTTTTCCTTTTAAAATATTTTTCTGCGTTTTCCAAATTCCCTTTCATAATTATCTTTGTCCCTTGTCATCATAAAAAAATAAAATAAAGACTTCACAAGAAGCGATGTGAAAAATGCAAGAGAATAAGGGAGATGCCCCACTCTGGGTAGAGGAGGTGAATGAGGTTTTTGATAGAAGATTTGGGTGAGTCAGATTAAGCATCCCTCTCTTTGGGGAAGGATTCCAGGATAGGGCCACAACTGGAACATATAATGACCTCATGATTAAGAGATCCCAACACATTTAGGAGTGGTGACATCATTCCGAAGCCACTGTCCTACTGCCTCACTGTCACGTTAACCATGCAGACAACAGTGAGCACTGTGCCGATACTAGCAGAGGAGGGAAATGAGATGAGCCACCCAAACCATTTCAACTACAGGGTGGGGCAAAAGTAGGTCTGCAGTTGTGAATACACAAGACACAGAGTTTATTCCTGTATAATTACTTATTACAGTATTATTTTCATATGAACAACTGTAAACCTACTTTTGCCCCACCCTGTACATGACTCTTAATCCACGTTCAACCTGCAGGTCCAATCCACGGAAATTTATGGAACTGGAGACATAACAGCCCTCCTCTAGTCAAAGCTCGGCCTACCCACACTCCCCAGCTGACCTCAAGTGGTCCCATAGATTTAAATAACAGCTACAGGTTCACGGCTCCTGACTTCTCCAGCCACCTTCTGTCCTTTGAGCTCCTCCTAAGAGCGTCCATCCTTGCCCCACCACAGACTGTCCTCCACACAGCACCCAGAGTGATCAATTAGATCTACTTCACTCAGAATAAATGCTAAGTCTCTCCCACAGTCTAACTTATCTGAGCTTATCTCCCCCCACACTCGTCTGAACCCTGGGCTTCTGGCATGCTGGCCTCCCTGACAGTCACGAGGCTCATTCCTTCTCCCATCAGGTCTTTCCTCAATTTTCACCTTAATAAAATTGCCCAATTTGGCCAATAAAAATACAGGATGCCCACTCAAGGTTGAATGACATATAAATAATAAAGAGTTTTTAGTCTAAGTATGTCCCAAGTATGAGCTTACCAACTGAGGCTGCAATATCAAGTGATAAAGCAGAAGTTTCACAGCTGTCAGGGGGTTGGTTAAAAGAAATGTGGACAGCGTAGTGAAAACCGGGATTAGCCCAAAGTAAATTATTGGGTGATGTGACTCTAAAAAGGCAAAAGATAAAGGGTGACCACAATAAGAAGGGTGAGCCTTCCTGGTCAAGAGCAGGTCACACCCCCCAAAAAAGCAGGTCAGGCTAGATCCTCGCAGTGGACAGTAGCGAGACAGTGGACATTAACAAGATGTCAGTAAGGAGAAGGAACCAGTTCGCTTAGGGTGAAGGAGCAGACAGGCGTGAAGCTGGGGGGGCAGGGCTGTGGAGCCCCACTGATGAGGGGCTGATCTTCCCGGAGCATCTTTCCTCCCAGTCCCTGACTCCTGGGTACTCACCATTTCTGTCCCCAGGTTCAATTCCTTCCCGCAGGAAGTCACCTCTTTCTCCTGGGCACCAGGAAAAGTCATGTTTTGCGTGCTGTTTTTAACTGGAATTACTCCCTGGCCTACTTCTCTAGGTCTTTGAGGGCAGAGTTGGTCCTGCCCATCTCTGTGACCTGTAGGATGCCTCATTCACGGTAATTTCCCTGAGTGCCGGGGAGTTTGCATTTTCTGGGGTAATAAATACGAAGCCCACAGTCCTAGAACCAAGGTGGACTTATCATGTCAAGGGCCCGAGCTACGGGCTTCTGTGAAGCTCTGGCTGGGCTGTGCCTGAGAAACCAAAGCAGTACCCACCAAGGAAGGGGCTCTCACCAGGTGCAGGGGCCAGGTCAGCTGCACGGAGTTCAGGTCTGATAGTGGGAGGGGGCAGGCAGCATAGCCTCAGACTGAGGACTCTGTAGTAGCCCACAACACCTCAGTGGAAATCCTACCCTTACTGCATACAGCCATGGGCAAGTTACTTACCTTCTCTGTGCCTTCATCTGAAAAGTGTCTTCATCTGAAAAATGACTACCTCCTTGGATCAGAAGATGAATTAAGATAACCCCTGTAAAGCTCTTAGCGGCGTGCTGGGCACATGGTCTCAGCTTAATGGTGGTAGCTCTCATTACTATCAGATCAACGGTGTTTATTAAATGCCTTTTACGTGCCAGACATTCTGTTAGTTGCTAAGATACAAATATACTTAAAAGCTGTTACAGTAACTCCAAGATGTTGGGCTCACTGGCCAAAAAGGACTATGAGAGCACCATAAGTTAAGGATAAAGTGACATCTAGTTGAGGAGATGTGCAATGGGGGCAGTTAGTGAACCCAACTTGAAACGATGTCAGGATATTGAAATGGAGATGTCCCTCAGACGACCAAGGATGTAGGATGTAGGAGAGATCATGCAGCAAATGTAGTCTGAGAGCCACTCCGCATAAGGAGTCAGTGAAACAGTAGGAACAGGTGAGCCGTCTGAGTGTGAGAAGGTAAGATCAGAAAATAGGCTTGATGTTACTAAGAAAGGGGAAGACAGAAAAAGATCAGCAAATTTGTAGGTAAAGTTGGCATAGGGAAAACTTATAGACTACAAACCGCAATCAACATGAAGGAGTATACAGGGCCTCTCTATATGCTACAGGACTGCACAGAGGGGCTGGCGGAGACGGAGAGGGCTGTGCAGTCAGATGAGTGCTGGGAAGAGCTGAGGGGGTTAAGGTGGCTGCTCATGGTCACATGGCTCAGTCCCAGTGAGAGCTGGCACTCAGGCCCTGAGAACACTACCAAATGCTTCCTAGTTAGGCCACCTCCTCCTGAAGCACACTTGGATTACTGAGGGGCTCATTATATGCCACAGTTTACATGCAGAATAAAGGTTTCTGCCTTTTTGGCTGTTTCCTTCCACCTGACCAGGTAAACTTCTGAAATATAGGAAAGATGAAAGTCATAGGAGTCAATTTTGCTGTCTGTTAGTAGTTATTTAATATTTAACCTATCTTTATATCTATCTATCCATCATCTACCTATCCATCCATCCATCCATCTGAGAGATAAGGGGTAATAAGGGAAATGTCCAGAGATTAGCCAAGGTGTAGCAGGAATGAAAGCAAAGTTGAGACTAGAATTAATACACAAGCAAGACTCAGTATGGAACTGAAGCAGAAGAGAGGCCAGGAGAGCTCTAGAGTAGCCAAGAGAAGGGAAGAGGTGGGAAGGGAGACACAGGAGTAAGGTAGAACAAGGTGGAGCCTGGCATTTGCTTCTTGAAGTGTAGTCCCAGGATCACACAGGACATTTGCTAAGAAAATAGAGTGCTGAGCCCCAACGCAGTTCTACTGAATCAGAATCTTTTAGGAGCAGGTTCCCAGATTGAATTTTGCTGACCTCCTTATGCCTCTATGTTAGAGTTTAAGAATTACTGAGCTAGAGGAAAAAAAATCACTGGAAAAAATAAATTACTCTTTTTTTAAAATTGTCATAAAATACACATAAAATTTACCATTTTATGTATAGTTTAATAGTGTTAAGCATATTCACATTGTTGTGCAACCTATCTCCAGCACTCTTTTATCTGACAAAAAATGAAACTTTATACCCATTATGGGTTACTATTAACATGCCCAATATTCTTACTGTTTATTTGTTTAATACCTTTGCGAATACCCAACTAGCTATCCTAGATTTGGGGCTGATTTGTTATCTGTGGAGTGCAGATATGAATGCAGCAACCAGGTTTGTGGGGCAGGGTATAATCTGGTTCATAAAATATTTTGAATATCACACCTTCTTAGGTTATTATCTAAGTCAAAACTCCAGAAACCATAACAGAAATTATTACAATATGAAATAAGTATGTGTTAGGAAAAAAATATTCATTTTAGTCTACATTTTTCTTCTTTATGACACGTTTTGGTATTTGTGTTTATTTTTTCATTGAAAATTTTCTAAACGCAGACTATCACTTGGCATTCTTGATTGTCATGGGGTCAACACTGACACATAGTCAGAATTTGTATGATGTACTGTTACATCAGTATTCACTGGTACACACACAGCTGCACACCCCTTTTTATGGACAGTGGCAAACGTGCCATTATGTTGATTTGTTGTCATTTAACATTTATTCACAAGCCACACTATGCTAGGCATTGAGATGTTTTTCTATTCAGAATTCAACATCTAGTGCCATACCCACCTGATGAACTGCTCCTGATCTGGGGTCTATGATCAAAAGACCTTCTGGCTTAGGGCTTCCTCATGATTTTTCTTGGTGTGACTAAGTCATTCCCCTTCCATTTCACTTTGAAAGTCAGTTCTCTGTTGTGAGGATTAAGAGTGATTTCACTTTCTGAAATCTTGTACCTCTAGGAAATGTTCATGTGCCCTTGTTGGCCTCCATTAGAAATGTAGTTTTAGAAATTAAAGCCATAGTTTAAACAATAAAGAATTTAAATTAAAAAAAGAAATTTAATGACTCTTTTTACATCCATGTTGTGTGGTATTCCTTGAATACATAATTTTGTCTTACTTATAAGCAGTGCTAAATAAATGTGCATTTAAATATTAGCTAAGCCTGATTTTGTGGTAATTAAATCCAAACTGGGTGTCATGGTCTACCGAGTATAATCTTTGGTTTTAACAGACAAGTAATGCAGTTATTTATGACTATCTGCACAGTCCTCTAGAGACTTAAAAATTACTATTAAAATTCCAGTTGAAAAAGTAAAGTCTCTCTGGTTACAAAAAAGTCACAAACAGTGTCTCTCCAATTTTCATAATAGTCCAGTACAACTCCTTTTTACACATGGAGAAATAGAGGCACAAAGAAAATAAGAAGTTTCACTGAAGCCTCACAACTAGATAAATTAATGTCTTCCTACTTAGAAAAGCACTTCAAAAAGATCTGATCTTGCCCTAACCGATTTGGCTCAGTGGATAGAGCATCGGCCTGCGGACTCAAGGGTCCCAGGTTCGATTCTGGTCAAGGGCATGTACCTTGGTAGGCTCTGATTTTATTAAAGACGTGCTATAAAACATGCAAACAATATCGGTAGAAGTGTTGTTTCTAACTCTCTATTCCTCTCCCTTCCTCTCTGTAAAAAAAAATCAATAAAATATATTTTTAAAAAAAAAAGAAAAAGAAAAAGATCTGATCTTTTTGCTAACAACTTCATGTGTAAAAAAGGAAAACAAATATTTCCTCCTTTCTCTCTGAGGGCCATTAAAATCTCCCTAAAGACTCCAGAAAGGCTCTGATTTTATTAAAGACGTGCTATAAAACATGCAAACAATATCGGTAGAAGTGTTGCTATAATATCAGTAGGCTCTGCAGACTGTTAATGAAATTTCCCACCAGGAAAAATACAGAGAGGGGAGAACGGGACTGAACACAAAATTAAAATCTATTCATGCGTGAGCCAAATTTAAACATTTGCAGGAGATCCTATGAAGACTGTCCCATTGGTTGCTGCTTTAAAAACGTGTTTTGCAGTATCAAGGAGATGGTGCAAATATGAAATAAATATGTATTATATTAGTCATCTCTTTAAAGGACATGATAAAAGTCTTCAACAATGGTTACCACTGGTTTATATTTTCATATAGTTTGAATTCTTACGATGAGCATTCTTTTTTATTGCTTTTAGATAGAGGGGAGGGAGGGATGGATTTGCTGTTCCATTTATTGATTGGTTGATTCTGTCTGTGAACTGAACCCACAACCTTGGTGTATCGGGACAATGCTCTAACCCAGTGGTCAGCAAACTCATTAGTCAACAGAGCCAAATATCAACAGTACAACGATTGAAATTTCTTTTGAGAGCCAAATTTTTTAAACTTAAATTATATAGGTAGGTACATTGTTATTAACTTCATTAGGGTACTCCTAAGGCTTAGGAAGAGCCACACTCAAGGGGCCAAAGAGCCCCATGTGGCTCGCAAGCCGCAGTTTGCTGACCACTGCTCTAACCAACTGAGCCACCAGGCCAGGACCAATGAGCTTTAATTATTTTTAATATAAAAGTTCATTTCTACCATTTTAAAGCTTAATAATTAGATTTTCCACCTCATAGATTATGCAAGTAAAATTTTAAATTGCAATAAATTGAAACTAAGTGCTTTCCTCAGTAGCACAATATTTTCCGGAACTCTTTCCCACACGTACTATTTGTGCATTTTTTTTTATCATAAATGAGGTTTAATATTAGTTTGGGACAAACACAACAGATTCTGAAAGCACTGTACTCTAACTTAGAATTTATTATGGGTTATCTACCATTCTGGAGTTTACATAAATATCTGAGAATTTAATTCTGTTACTTTTGTGATAAACCTTAATATTCCCAAGTGTGCTAAAGGTCTTAGTGCTTTACAAGACACTGAAAACATGACTTGATTACATTTCATTTGATTCCAATTAAAAAGCACTTAAGAAGTTTCTACTGAATTAGATTACACCGAATGTTTCTATAGAAAACACTTCATTATCTGAGGCAGCTTTAATTTAAAATGATCACAGAGAGTGAAAAACACTGTTCATTTTAATAAAATGGGCTTAATCCCATATCATTTCACAATTGCATGCAGTAGATTTTGGTTTATTAAATAAATGTACAAGGGTGCTGGCAAAAACATCTATATAACTGAGTGCTTCATTCAGTTCACACAAAACAAATCTAGTCACATGACTTTCAAGTCTTGACAGAAACCAGAAATACTGCCCCCCCAAAATTTAATAAAAATGAGGAGATAATATCAAGACAAGTGAAAATAATGCCTTTTCGTTGAATTTTTAAGCAGTGAATTTTACAATTAATTAAAAATGAAAACGAACTTCAGAGCAAACATATTAAGCAACCATAGTCAAATAAAAATGCAGGGTGCCACCAAACATAGCATTTCTCCTTTTAACCAAAGGAATACCTTGAAATCAAATTATTATATATATATAAAAATCAGGACAAACTAAAGAATTTTGGCCTTCCCAACAGTGTTAGGCAATTTTCTAAAATGTTATTTTCAAGCCCCAGCCTGAGATCCAAGAATGGAAAATTATGATTAAAAACAAAAAGATGATTAAAAGTAAATGCCTAAAGTCAGTTATTTTGTACTAAGCATAAACTGCTAGCTTTCATTGGACAGAAATCTGTATACACGTTTGGCATGCCCATCTCTGATACCTCAGGAATAAAGGCAACTTTGTGGTTTGTGGTTAGTGATTAAGTACCAAGTGAACTCCTGCGTGTTCTTGTATAGGAAAAACTGCAACATTTTGAACGTTTCCCACTTGTAACAATGTCTTTATTATGCCTTCCAGAATTAATTGACCTAAAATCCAGCGACTCCAAGATATATCTATTGGATAATTAGAACTCTAAGGACCAACAAATAAAACACATTATTGACTTTTAGTTCTTCAATCAAACAAATATTTACAGCTGCAATTTGCGAAAATAATTTCCTTTTAGTTTGGCATCATCTCAAAACCTGTGCTACTGATCTGAAGCATATCAGGATCATCAACACCCTCCTCCAAAATTAAGATTGAAATATAAAAACAATGCTGCATCATTTAGCACAACTTGCATCTACCCTCCCAGCCTGGGTGGGTCTCCTCTGAAAACAAGTGAAAACTCATTATTTTTAAGCTTCTTTGAAAGTCTGTCTGACCTTGAGACCAAGAACAGCAGGGAGGATGAGGAATAGTGACCTGCTTTAGTGACCAGTAGCTATAGATATCAGAGAATGTGCTTGTTGTCAATGATCGTTGCTGAAATCTGTCTATACCACACGGGAACAATCAATTTTGTAAATGATTGCAATAATCAAGGAAATTGCCTAATTTATAAATCCTTGCATACAGCATCTTAATGGATTCCTCCATTTTAATGCTGATGCCTTCAGAGCTAAATGAATTGTTGTCCAGGCTGTCATTACACGAAATGATAAAAACATTCCGTCTGGTGGGGAAACCACATCTCATGGATATTCAGACTCTCAACCCATAATCACTCATTAGTGACTTCCATGAAAGTTTCACACTGCTGAGCCTTAAGAAGAGCAAAAGAGCCGGCTCGTGTCTGCGCGCTCCTGTAAATCCCTGCTTTCGTTTCAGAATTTGAACAAATTGCCTTTCCCCGAACTGTAATGAACTGGTTGTGTCCCCAGTTCTGACAGCCCCATATTGTCAAAGTTGATCCTTTTTTCCTGGGCTGTTTTTTGTTTTGTTTTTTACCACCGACCTCAGCGTCAGCAGGTTCGGCCACTCTCAACTTCCAAATCCTGAAGCACGTCAACACGGAAGATTCCGGATGCACCCAAGCAAATGGGTGCCGTTCCACCCTTGCGCTCCTCTTGCAGGTAAATCTACAGATGGTCCATGGAAACCGAGGCTGCACGCTTAGCTCTCGCCCTAAGCCCGCCACACGTAGATTGCTCTTTTCAGTTAAACCCTGGCCAATTGATTCCAGCCAATAGTGTGCTGTCAGTACTTTACTTACTGCTCAATCTCACTAACCTGACATTTATGGTGCACTGATTGGCCTCTGTCAGTGGTGCTGGTTGTAAATTCACTTTGAAAAGCTTTGTGTTAACAGCCTTCAACCAGGCTCCAAGAAGAGTACGAACAGGCAGCCTGACAATTGCTCGACCTCCTGCCCTTATTACAGTGAGTAAATCAGGGTTTGAGCCATTAGGCTGGAGCCTGGGGCCTACACAAAAAGGATTGACATGACGAAAGGTCAACCTCTGTCACACATGTGTAACAATTTGGATAATGGAATTCTGTAACTTATCTGAGTGAGGTGGCAAATGCTTACAAGGAAAAGTATATTCTGCTCTGGCTTCTCTGGCTTTTATGCTAAGTAGTTATACCAGAGTCTGTATTTCTTGTGTAAATACACAAGGAATGCCTGAACTCATGAAATCTTGGAGTATATACGATTCTTAAAAAGAAAGAAAGAAAAAGACAGAGCAAGGCAGTCTAAAAGCGGTTCTGTGCACGCATTCTTAAAAACGGCAGAACATTTTCCCCACACTATCAACGTATCACATCCACCCTCTGAGAAAAGAGAATGTTGATACTGTGGACATAATTCCTCAGCTAGCTACGAGGCAGTTTTCGTATTCATTTTTTAAAACCCATAGTATTATACTCCAACTATAAGTGATTTCTGGATAACAATAAATTTACTCCAATAATTAAAACTGCCTTAATTGGCACTGAAATATAAAGGCTCCCCTGCAGGCTTCTCAGACCGAGTGTTGCCATAATCACATTTTCACCAGATCGCGTGCTGCCATGCAGTCATGGGGCGGGGGGACCTCATCTATCCAGGAACGTCTGAGACTCTGATTTGAATTTCTCTACCCCACTTTTAAGTCAGTGTGAAAAAAAAATTTTTTTAATTATATGCTGTAAGAAAATATGCAGTCAAGAAATACTTTTGAATTATTTTCTTTATGTGGATAAATACTATCAATAAAAGAAGAAATCTGTAAACAATAGATAAACTGAACTGACTAATGAGATACAGAACATATTACTCTTTATAAAGCATTTGCAACTAATGCACTGTAGCGTCACGTGCATATCTGGATGAAACCTCACTAGCATGAGAATTTCCAAATGGCTGTTATAATTTTTTTTTTTAAGCAGGGTCGTTTTAGGACTTAGAAAACCAAGGTGGCACTGTCCAGGGGGATGCATAAGTTAAAAGGAACGAGACTTTACATGGATCTTTTCAAAGCCAATTTTAAGTACTAAGTTTTGATTTTTAACACAATGCTGGAAATGATTCCAACAGGCGGCAGATGGTTTTACAGTTTATGTAAAACTACAAAATGCTCACACTCTATCAAATGGGCACCACTGTAAAAGACATCTTCAAATCAAATGAGGCAAAACCAAAGAGATATACCAGCTGTTACCCTGCATAATTTAAAACATAATAGTAACATTACTATGGTTTATTTTTAAGGAGAAATTATTTGGATTTCATAAAACTGACACATTCAAAACCAAGCTGACAAGCAGTCTAGTGTATTAAATGATAAATTACCGAGAAACACAATTTTTACTTCAATATAACTGTGACAGCCACATAATTCTATCCCCTGGTGTTTTGATGAGTCAAGCCAAATTGAGCCAAATCTATAAAGCAAAATATGGAGTATATAATTACAGTACTATCACTGGAACAATTTTTAAATGATTTTAATTTGATTTTAAAATTATTTTAATTTAAAATAATTAATTTTAAATTATTAATTTTCAACACCTAAATCCATACAAATGGGTACAGTACTATAAATGGAATTGGGTCATTTATAGAAACATAAAATACATTTAAAATATAAAATCAATTCATTTCCTTTTAGTACCAATTACCTATGATGGTTTTGAAATATAAACATGCAGCAATGTGTAATATATTTTTAATATTGGTTTTCATTAAATTCTTTTGACCTAACTTAAATGTTAATGATGAAAAATAGACCATTTGCTTAAAAGCAAAACTCTTATTAAATCTAAAATATTATGGCACAACATCAAACCACAAAGAGAACCACATTATGTTATCCCTTTTGATTTTCTGAAGAAAAATAATGAAAATGTCCACATAGTAAAGTGAAAATGAGACACTCAAATTTACTCAGGCAAAGGGAAAACAGGTTCTGTAAAATTAAATCCCTTTCTAGTACCTTGACTGTAATCCTAACAAGTCACTACATTATTTCAATTACCAGAATAATTTTTTTAGGTACAATTTATTTTGTCATCATTGCTAAAATTTCTTGTCAAATAAGACTTTGAATTGAAAGGCCTGAGTAATTCTGGCCTATCTTAAACTGTAACTATTTTAAACTTCTGTATTTTATTCCAGTAGAATTTTAAGTATACACTGTGTACATTCCTCAGGTCCAGCCATATTAAATTCTGATGTTAAACAGAAAGGGGAAACCATGTGCAACTAGATTAATTTATCTCAAGGGAAAAGAGCACATTAATAATTGAGATAATGTTTTCATAAATGTTGGAATCAAATGTGCCTTTTCACTTCTTTATTAGAAAACACATTAGGATAAAATTATCTCACTCTCATCAATAAGACCTAATTGCTGAGAAAGACTATGTTTTCTTTGCAAAACATTCAGAAAGATTTTTCCCATTACGTCTAAAGGGCTAGAAATATATCATGCATTCAAGTCTTGTTGGAATAAATGTATGTAAGTAAGGCAAGTGATTATTTAATCCATCCTGTAATGTTTTTGTTTTAAACTATCTGAATTTATTATTTCTTGTAGCACATATTAAAATTCTGATTTTAAAAGAAATTGGCCAAAAAGAGATTAATACTTTGGCTTTTAGCTTATTAATCTCCTTAAATTACAAAAAATTACTGTCATTTATTGCTAAAAAAAAAAAAAAGAAAAGAAAAACTCTTAGAACTTCCTATAAACATTCAAAAGAGTCAAAACATATTGAAGGTAATAGAATGATATTGAACTTTCTTTTAATTGCTATATTCTTAAGAACCAGGATTATACACAAAGATGATAGCACACTTACAAACCCATCAAACAAGCTCTCCATAGCTGATGTATGTTAAATATTAAAAAGTCATTTTTCTACAAAGAAAATATAGCTTTTAATTATTAAACAAAAGGAATAACTAAGGTGAATCTGATGTTTTCTCTAATAAGCCTTCATGTGTATAATAAAGTACAACCATACTAAAAACAATGAACTGTAAACTGAAACAAAAATCCATCATCTACTTGGAAACAGTGACGGGAAAAGATTAGCAATCCATTTATTGTACTGAAATAAAGATAAGTAACCCTGGTAAGATCCATCAGGACCTGAGTATTGAACTCTAAATATAAAGACATTTCTTCATCAGCAAGTGACTTGAAAAAAATGTGAGAAAGAAAAACGATTCCAGTTGACTTTTAAAATATAATAGTCATGATTCAACTGCTTTTAATTTTTTTAAAGATCTGCTTTATGTCAATGTGATATTCTGGAAGATATCTAAAAGAGTGTGTTTTTAAAATGGATAATTTTTACATGAGTCACTAAATAATTATTGCCAAAATTTCCTATAGACCTACAGTGTATTCCAATTACCGATTCTTTCTAAATATAAATAATAAAATGATTAAAAATTTTCACAATTGAATTTAGGTTTGAAAGGAAAGAATAAAATTTAAGGAACAATCCAACATTTAGAATCTTCTGCTATAAATATAACTTAATTCAAATAGTCACATTTCATAAAAACAATAAATCATAATGCTTAAAAATAAATGATACTAATAAAAATCTGAAACCTATTACAGTGCTTTTTCTTACCAATAGCCATCAACTCTAAGTTCCCTGGCCCCAGTCAGTTACATTTTACATGATCCCTCAGGAGACTGATACATTTTCATGGCTGCATTTAATATCCCTTCAATCTCCTAAACATGTGTTATTCTAACTGTTCCTGCAGATGATAAAAACAAATAGACTGTCCTGAATAGGGAGGAGGGACTTGTAGATCATTAATGCATACACCAAGCAACTCATTTTTATAACACAGAACCACTTCTATGCACCACTACCTCCAACACACTCAACTCACACAAACAACAGGTAAAACTCACTTTATGTCTATTGAAGTATCAACAACAACAAAACCTAATTAAATTTCCCAGTCTCTTTACTAAAACAGAATTTAAACTTCATCAAGAACAAGTAAAGGCAATAAAAGAAAGGCTCCATGTTTTTAGTTTATTATATATCAACCATGTTCTATATGCATAGTGGTCTCCTGACAACATCCCAATCATCCACAGCCATTCAGGAAAAAGAACACAACTTAAAACTATAGGATTTCTTTTTTCATGTTTATGGATTTGTCCCCTGGCACTCTAACCCCAAGTCATCAAAGGGCAATAATGTTCACTTTGAACAGTTTCAGATAGAGCAAATCTGTACCACTGAACAACTGCTTCATAATTTCCTCAGAAAAGTATTGGCAGATCTTTAACTGTATGGTATTAGAGTTCCTAATAACACCACTGGAACATGAAAACTGACTAGAAGTGTTTTATAAACTTTAAACCACATTGGAGGTTACGATTAATTAGTCAGAAACAAAAAACAACTGGGAAATATTTCGAAACCAGACGCTTTGATTATTTCCCACTTGTCATTTTTTTCTATCCAAAAGCTCTAACTTCTAACCTGCCTCTCTGTAGCATACCAAGCCATTTTCTCCTGCCTTCTTTTCCTATAAAAATTTCTGTTAAAAAGAGAAAAAGCACTATTTGGTAAAATAAATATGCCCAACTTTTTTTTCTCCTCATTCAAGAATCTTATGCAGAAGGACTAAATTTCACTTTAGGAGTGAAATGAAACCTGGAAGCCAGGCTCAGGGCACCAGCAGGTAACTGTAGGAAACTTAGCTCGTACCCTATGCAAGCATGTCAAACTCGCGGCTCGCAGGCCTTGTTTAAATAAATGGGGCCTGCAGCCCGTAGCCCACGAGTTTGACATGCTTGCCCTATAGGGTATGTAACCCATATTCCCTATTCGATCATCTTGGGGTGTTGGGCTGTGAGCTCATACTCTTAGCTCCTCCCTCATCAAAGGGAGCTTTGGGACACAGGCCTCAACATCCCATTGCCAACAGCCATGTAAGGGTTCTGGAGGCTGGGTCTGCTTTTCACAACACTGTGTCTCCAGGGTGTATAGTGCGGGTCAGAATGAGTGCTCAGCAAAAATGTGACTGGGTTATCGAGTCCCATGAGTTTTAGGTAGTGAATATGAGGCAGCTCACAGTGCAAATAATCATCTTGACTGGCCACTGAGCCAAGTGTGAGGGGCAAGCTGCTGTAGAAATGACCCATTAATGGAGCCCCAATGTCCATGCCAACTTGGCTGCTGACATTTCAGAAACTTTCTTTTCTGGCTATTACCACTCCATTATATTGCCTGGCCTCGGTCAGGCAAGATGCTAGAAGTCTTACCCTTAAGAGTAAGACTTCTAGCATCTTGTATTTCATAAACAACTCCAAGGGTGGGAGGTGGCTAGCTAGTGGGGGCATTACCTACAGGCTAAGGGTCTGTCTCTGCAGGAGTGGAACTCAGTCGTCAACCATGAAGCTCTGGGAGAAAGCTCTGGTTAACATTTTTCAAAGAGGTGGTTTATTTTTAAGTAATAGTGTCAGGTAAGATTGTGCTATTGAAACATTGTCTTCAACTGGGTTATTGTCGCAAAGTGTCCCTGTGTTTTGATTTTTTATTTTCTTGAAGACTGCATCGCCGTACTGCAAAGGACAACAGAGAAGAACCAGAACTTGTAATTTCTGATTCAGGACGCTATAATTTGCTTACTGCAGGAACTTTGAAAGTTATGAATGAAACATGTTGCAGTCTCTCAGATTCGGTGTTCACAAAATTGTTTTTATCTGACAAAATGAGCTTGACTCTTTCCTCCTATTTATGCTTATGTTCCTTTTTGCCCAGTCCACAAAAACACACTGGAAGAGCTTAGAACGGGACAAAAAGTTCACCCAGCTCACACCCCCAAGGCCCGAGCTCGCTGCTCCATCTCCTCAGCTGGTTTCTCTTTCTCTCAAGAAGCCGGGATATCAAAGACCAAACCCATCTCAGCTGCACCAGAGGCTCCTTAAGGGATTCCACCGCCGGAAACCTGCAGGCCCTGGGTCCCTGGCTCGGTTGCCTTGGTGTCAGGTCTTTACAGCAGATGGTGCAGACACCAGGCATTTGCATGACCAGAGAAATCTCTTCTCCACTATTACTCTCTAGGAAACAAGGGAAGCTCTCCCCGAAGTTGCCACCCTCCAAGGGCCAGGCTCTCGGCGGCCCAAAACTCTGGCTCCGGGAGGCGGCGGGCGACTTACCTCCCAGAGATGCTGCGTGTTTCTCACGGCGCCGGCCTGCACCTTCTCCGGGGGCAGGAGTACGCCCTGGAAGGGCCCGATCCAGGTGCCCTGCTGGATCCTCTGCGCCGCGCAGATGCCGTAGGCCAGGCCGGGCACGGTGCTGGTGCACAGGCACACCTCGCGCGGCAGGTCCCGCAGCCACTCGGGCATCTCGGGCGGGGGCGCGGCGGCCGCGGCGCTGCCCGTGCTCACCAGCCGGCGCAGCGAGTGCAGCGGCCCGTGCATGGGGCACTCTCCGTGGCGGTTGTCCGCGCACATGTCGCAACCTGCCGGGGATACCGGGAGGGAGGGAGGGAAGGGAGAGATTAACTCGGCAGCTCAGTGGCCCACCCTCGGGTAAATTCCCGAGACAAACGCATCCCCACCCCCGGGAGCCACCTGCAGGGAGGTGAAGGTGGGAGGGCGCTGAGGCTACTGGGAGTCGGGGGAGAGGTGAACCCAAATCGCTCCCTTGGAATTCGCTGAACCCAAATCTGCCTGGTACCGGGTCAGAACTCCGGGCGCCCCCAAATGCCTTCCGAGCTGGGTGTGGGTGGCGTTGTGGTGTCCGCTGAACAGACGGTTCGCGGCTTCTCCTCCGGGCTTCTAGCTCTCCCTCTCCCCCTGCTCCAGTTCCCTCCCACCCTCCCGGTTCCCGCGAGTTCTCTCTCCATCAGGTGTTTGCTGTATCAGGAAGAAAGCCCGAGACAGAACGCCCGTCTCTGGCCAATTTGGTATCTAGGAGAGATTCTACATGGGTCGCCTCTTTTTACAATTAGAGGAGACACTTTAAAAATCACCAGGGCGGGTGGGCAGGCCATTCCCACTCCTCTGGCCCCACGCCCCCACTCCAGCGCCCCAGAGGGCAGAGCCGGAGCCCCAGACACCGCCACCCGGGGAGCGCGGGATCCCTCAGTGCCCGGCAGTGTCCACTGTCCGTACTGAAGCCGGGCGGGCGGGCGGGCACCGAAGGGGAGAGTAAGGCTGTTCCGGCGGGTTAGGGGAGTCCATGCTTGCGTGCCAGCTCTTCCCAGAAGCCAAGAAGAAACAAATAGCAAATTTAACGATCGGGGCAATGGGTCTTTAATGATCAGAATACAGGTTCCATGGAGAGGGCCCCAACTCCTGCTCAGAGGGCGGATGCCCCAGGCTAAAGGCTATCATCCTGCCTTACAAACGAGCTGTTGTGAAGCTGTCTCTCTCCGATGTTCCCCGAAGCAGCCAAAGCGCAAAGGGACCCCCACCCTGGGGGCCGGGCTGTAGACACCCAGTGTGCTTCCACTCAAACTCGAGGTAAGAGGCCTGCGGCAACCGCGCTGTCGGATCGCAGCGCCCTCGGGGTTATTAATGGGCCTGGCGGAGCCGCCGTGTCTGCGCCCCAGCCCAGCAGACCTGCCTCGGGGAGACAGCCTCGGCGCCCGCTGGCGAAGCCCGCCCTCCCTGGCCCAGCCTCCCTGGGGGGCAGAGGCGCCCCCAGCCCTGGAGCCCTGTGGCACTGGGCCTGATGTTGAGCCAGTACCCACAGGGGAACGCTGCTGGGTGGGAGGTGGCCCTTGGGGCTTCTCTGTGCTGGGCCTTGGTCGCAGCCAGTCCTGATGGATCACAGGGTGTGCCCCCTTCATGCTGAAACAGACAAAAAACGCTCAAGGAACTTGTGGCAAAGTGAGTCACTGAAGAATCTTCAATGAAGGAACCTCATCAACCCCAGCATGGTGAGTGAACCCTGGTTTTGCCACTGGCTTCGCAGAGAGCTGAGGGTTGACCTGTTGACTATGTGAGCATCCTCTCTCAGCGAAAGGTTCCAGTCAGCTCTGCTCTGCTTCTCCACTCCTCCCCAGAGAGCCCAGGGAATAAGGGGACCTCTGAGTGCAGCTTCTTGGAGGTGTCCCCGGGCCTCTCAAGTGAAAAACAACCACCTGTTTCTGCAGGTAGTGATGTGTCCATACCACTGGCCCTCCATCACACAAAGGCCCCCTCTTCCAGCAACACAGACTAATGTAAAAAGACGGTGTCCAGCTCTGCTTTTGACCTTAGGGCAGTGGTTCTCAACCTTCCTAATGCTGCGACCTTTTAATACCGTTCCTCATGTTGTGGTGACCCCCAATTTCATTGTTACAAATTGAACATAATTAAAGCATAGTGATTAATCACAAAAACAATATGTAATTATATATGTGTCACAAAAACAATATGTAATTATATATGTGTTTTCCGATGGTCTTCCCCCAAGGGGGTCACGACCCACAGGTTGAGAACCACTGCCTTAGGGCCTAGACAGGAGGCATTCTCGTTCTCCACATGTCAACCCTTCCAGAACACATGCACTTCACACACCCTCTCAAGATTCTGACTGAAAATAAAAACTTTGAAATAAAGGGGAAATGAAAAGAAAAACAAAAGTTCATAATTACCAAGTGCCAGCTATGTTCCAGGCACCTACCTATTTTAACCCAAACGATCGCCATATTATCCAAATGTCATGATTCCCATTTTGCAGATGAAGCAACTGAGCAATGTAACTTGACTACGGATCAGAAACTAGAAACTGGTAGAGAAAGATTCACAATCAGGTCTGCCTGACTCCAAAGCCTCCAAAACTATACTAGTAGAGATTTAGGAAGACTAATGAGAGCCGGGAGAATTTTATATCCAAACTCGTAACTCAATCAATAGAATTATTGCATGGAAATCACTCTTTGGGGGCCACAAAATCGCTGATTGAATTACAGACATTTCTCTCCCTCTTTCCCACACTCTTGAGTTTGGGGATGAAGTAAGAGAATAAATTGGAAAGTAAATAGATAATGCCCATAATTTTGAATTTTAGTATCTAACTTCAGAGATGGACTTTCAGCACCTTAGCAAAGATAGCTTAAAACAAATGACTAAACAAAGGCAATATGTCCATAAAATAAATCACCCCAGGTTTTTTATTAACTGACTGTCCCTTTCTGATTGACTCAATGAAACAAAGGGTGAGAAGCAAAAGTGTTTAGTATGCACTCCCCTAACAATACATAGTAGAGATTCTGTCAAGTTCCAATAGCTCCACAACATGGAACGTCACACCAACTATATCAGTAATAAAATAAGGAGCTAAAGTACTAACTTCAGCCACAACCCGCCACCCAGACAACAAGCACACTCTTAATATTTGTTATACATGATACACTAGTCCTTTCTCTAAGAAGTCCTCTAAAGCTCTCTTCAGCTTAAGTTTCATTGTCTCCAGGAGAAGTTGAAAAAACTTAGTAGCATTTTGCAGAGTGAAAAGCTGAGGCTCTCCCAATATTTAGAAGACGACATGCATGCTGGGTCCACGGCAGAGTAGGCAAGGCCAGTCCACTGTAACTAGTCCACCCAACACGAGTCTTCTGAATTTGTAAACCACTTTGTGCTTTAGCAAAATATTCTGTCAGAAAAGTTGACCAACTGCAGCAAGATACTGTTATATCCTAATGTTACTGGGGTTTTGGGGGTGTGTTTTTTTAATACACAAGCTCTGTCATTGAAAACATTTGGCTTCTGACTTATGTCTTGGAGTCCCAAAGAAGCTTAAGGATGTTTACAACAAGTAACTGACTACTAGGGGTTGACAAATGTGGCACAAGTAGACAAACATTCTAGCAGAGTGTTTTCTAGACAGCAAGCCATGAACACCTACATGAAAAGGTTTGAGGGAGAAGTGAGCTAGATGCCCAAACCACACACACGCACACACACGCACACGCACACGCACACACACATATATATTACACAGCATTCCATGCCAAGCAATCCATAACATAAGCCTATTTGTATTTATAAAGAGGAGGCAAATAAAGGTTCTTACTTTCTCTTAAAATCAGGGTCAGCTTTCTACAAGTTCATAGTTATTATTCATAACGGGTTTTCTGTAACTATGAGAAATATTATAATATCCTCAAGCAAGATACTCTGAAATGCCATTTTAGTATCAGAAATATAAGAAATCGTGCTCGCTTTTCTATCTTGAATAGGTCTGTGAAGGCCCCTGTGATGGGTTTCTGAATAAGGGAATGAGGTGTTATTAAGTTACAGACTCCCTCACCTCCTGGCTTCAGCAGGCCAGGCCAAGGGGAGTGAGGAGCAGACTTTCACTCTTCATTTCATAGCCTTTGTATTGTTTGGATGCTTGTACAAGTGCATGTATTACTTTTGTAATTGAAAATAAATCTATTTTAAGGTAAGGAGGGCAAAACAGGCCATGGGGTGTTTGTTTGTTTGTTTCAGGTATTTTCATTTGTTGTTCTAGAAAAGGTAAAATATAAAATGTTTCTGGCTTCTTTTTTTTTCGTGTCTGGAGAGGCCAAAGGCATGTGTGGGTGCAGGCGGAGCTAGGACCCCTGAGGAGCACCAGGCACAGGCAGCCTCCCCCTGCCCTCGCTGATCCTCTGGAAAGGGAACCAAGGAGCAGCTGAAAAGTCTGCCCCCGCCTAGGCAGAGGTAACTGCAGGACTATGAATCCTTCCCAACCACCACTGAGGTTGCTGCCCTCAGTCTTGCAAGCCCAGTCCAGTGGGGCCAGCACCCATTGATCCTTGCTGGATGACTCTGCCCCAGGAGTGCCGCCTGCTGGCAAGCCTCTCAGGCGCTCTGGGCGTCGCGATGGAGGGAAGGGTGGCTGCATTTTCGGGAGGCTGGCCATAGGGACAGAGGGGCTGGCGGAGCTGGGTAGCTGGTAACCTCCCGCACCAGAGTTCACGTCCAGACAGCACTCTCCCCCAGCCCTCCAGCAGCAACTGGTTATAGGGGAAGCATGCAGTGAGCAGTGAGGCTGCAAGCTGGAGCCCCCTAACCTAGTGTGCATTTTGAAGGCCTCACCCCCTTCCTACCAGCGTGGGGCTTTCTTGCAAGGCCACCGAAATCTGGAGACCCTTACTAGGCCCTCCTCTCCTTCCACCCGGCAGGGGTCTCCCAGGCTCCTCAGCAGATCCGGAGGCCGGTGAGTTAGCCCAGCCACCGGGAAAGGGAGCCGATTGTGGCTGGGCCCCGGGGGAAGCCCAGCTGCCACAGAACCTACTGGAGGACTCTCCCGAGGCGAGTTTAAAGCTCCTGGCCAAGCTCGGAGGCTTGGGTTTTCCAAGCTCAGCCTGGCTGAGGCCGGGCCGGCCAGCTGGACCTGGGGCCAAGAGGGAGAGACAAAATGGGGAGGAAAAGAAAGAAGGAAAGAGGAAATGTGTATTTTATTAGTGTCCCCACACCTGTATTTATAAATTAAATGGGAGCGCCCATGTGTGCGGTGAGAGAATATTGCATGGAGATAAACCGTGCAGCCCTGCCCCTGCGAAGCCGCCATATACAAGGCGGAGATGATGAATAGGAGGCGCGAGAAGAGATCGAAGCGGGTCTGGGCTGGCTCCACTCGCTCCTACAAAACTATAGGGCAATTAATTGTGGCTTGTCCCCTCATCCTTCATCTCCTGGTGGCACATATCGATGGAGATTACTGCTGATGGACCATTTTATCACCTTAAATAAACAGTCGCCACCTCTTCTAACCTCAATCTAATATATGGCTCTATGTTCAGTTTCAGGGCGCGAGATAACGAATGATGTAAAATAACTAAATCATGTGTGTTATGGGGATGGGACTGGGCCTGCACACAAAAAGAGAGAAAAGGAAAATATAAAACACACAAACCCACACACTGACGCACAGCCTCCCGCCTACCAGGGACCAGGTCTGAAGTCTCAGCCACTAGCTGGCCATGGACAGCTGGGACTCAGGTGTGCAGAGTGTGCCTCATGGCAGGAAAGCTTGCTGGTGGGTGACTGGGCCCGGACGCTTCCTAAACAGGACCTGTGTTTTCCAACTGGGTGGGAAGAGATTGGGGAATGTCAGAAAATACTCACTCTCCTTTACCTCTTACCCTGACTCCCAAACAGACAAAACAGTGTTGGGTGCAGACTTCTTTCTCTCCCCTGGACACTCTCCCCAAACTCTTGGAAAGGGTGGCACTACCAACCGGAAAGCCTTGGGCCTTTGCTGTTCCTGGTGCTGTTCCCTGCTGTAGCAGGGCTCACCCAACCCAGGAGGGGATAGAATGTCCTGATGCAAGAAACTGGGTGGGGTCCTTGGCTCTCGTCTCCCTGTCAGGTACAGGGGAGGAGCAACTTCCAAAAAAAGGTATGCAAGGTTAATTGGCCCAGACCTTTCCATAGGAACACAAATTCCAGGCCCAGCCCCGGGGCTCTTACTACCTTCCAAGAGTAGTGACAGGGTTTCAAGTGAGGCACCAGAACCTGAGAAGAGGCCACTGACACAGAGCCTGACGGAATCAATGGCTTCCGGCAACCCAGCAGCAATGAGGGCAGTAATACAAGAAGAGGAAGAAAGGGTCCCACCCCCCAATTATATCACACATTGCCCCACCGGACTTTAAAGAGATGAAAGAAGAGGCAGCTAGGCATTCAGAACTTCAGTGGAAAGTGTACTTCAACCATAGAATAAATGGAATACATGGAGTTGGATATCAGCAATATAATGGAACAGCTCACTCGCCTAGCTTGCATGGTTCCTGCTGTTTTTTAATCTTTTTTGTGGGAAAGAGAGCTAGAAGACCTTTCGCTATGGCATTTGCTACAGATGCCAATCAAGTTTCAAGGTGAGACTACTGTTACTGATTCACACGCCTTACTAGGTTGCTGATCCCAGGCAAAAAAGTTACTCTTCTGTAGGGAACAGAGAAGTGAGGAGGTCCCTTTCTTTGCCTTGTAAGAAAAAGAGAAAAATTACTCAATGCAAAGTAACAAAATGAAGCACTGCTGAGTGGTCTCTTCACAGAGTTCTTTTAGAAAATGGCAAAAGACGGAAAGGAAAACTGGGGATCTCTCTACGTCATAAATTAATAGGTGTTTCCCTTTGGCCTGCCTCTCACCTCCCCCACCCCCGCACCCACCCAAATACAACCTGGGAAGGAAGGGTGAGAGCTCTGGTTTTCACCTTCTTTCAATAACAAATATACCAACTTCCCCTGCCTAGGGAAACAGTTTCCCATCCTTTGCATTTCTGATTTTTGAGCCCCTAGTTAGATTAAACTCAGTCACTTCCCACTTCACCTTTGTAAAACACATCCTCTGGTTTAAAATGAATGCCTCCGCTTGCCTCCCATTACACAGAGCTACCTCCGCTATTTTCTTTCTCAACTGCCCTTTAATTAGGGAGCAACATGAAGTGTAACTCTAATAGGACGATCTGACTTCCTTTCCCCTCCGTCTTTCTTATGCACTTTGCATATTAAAGCAATCCATTAGACTCAAAAGGATATACCAAAAGACTAACACAATAGAAATCATTTAAATAAATCATACTTCCTTTCCTCCAACCAGAGGGAAAAAGTTGCCTAGGCAATAAAGTGATTCAGAGAACCATATATTAATTAGGAACATAACCCAATTCTTTCTCTGGTGAGAATATAGTGAATCTCAAGCCGGCCTTGTAAACAGTATAGGAAGCTCAACACACAGCCAGGGCGGTGGGGCACGCTGCTGGCGTCTTTTCCGGCACTGTTTTCATTCAGAAGAGAAACTGCAGGCTGCATGAAGCACTATCAGTCCACAGTGACTACACTTACCCTTAGCAGTAAGGAATGCCTTTCCCAAAGAATAATCTTTTTATTTCACATTTTTTTAAAAATGGTTTGTAGGCAACACATTCAAATCCAGTAGGAGAGAAGTGTTTTTAAAAACCCATTAAGACAATATAATTTTTCCATATTTTCTGCAACTCTGAAATGCAAGCACCTTCTTAACTGCAGAACAAATCCGAGTGGGAACCCTCCTTTTAAACCAGCACTTTACCTTCAGATTCTACAACGGAAAAAAGTAAGTACAACTGCTCTCTTTGTTAGCAATAATTATCTCCATTAGAACAACTACCTCCCACCATTATGAAAAGATTAATACAACTTAACCACTAGGCTCATGCCTCATGCTTTTTCATCAAAGTAATGACTTTGGGAGCCCTTCAAATAATTACAACCTGGAGGTATTTTGCTTTTACAACGAATTAAAAAGGTCACGGGATGGTAGCCATTCTGCAAGGAGGGACTTATTAAAAACAGAATAACAACAAATGTTTATGATCCTCACACAGAAGCTAGATGAAGGAACGAAAGGAAGAAAATGGTAAGTGCTGATCTTTCAAATCCTGTATTGCTTTCAACCTGACTCTGAACCTGATCTAATGTTCTCTCCAGAGGTCTCTGGAAGTGTATTTAGTACCTAACGCGTTAGGTGTAAACATAGCACAACTTTCGAAGTTACCAAAAGGGATCGGAGACAAAGCAGTACACATTCGTGGTCTTCACTGGGAGTCTTGCTTCAAAACCTCAAAATGGAACCACACTTGTGACGAGCGTTTGAAATTACGAATATAGGAACCGAAGCTGGACGAGACCTGAAGTTTAAGTTTTTGCTATTTACTTGGGGGACAAGGAGAGTAAGCTTCTTAAACTAAATGACTGTCGTCCCATTTTTACAAATAGCCAAGCCATCAAACGTGGCTACGGACTGCGAACGTTTGAAGGGGTCAAGGATGCAAGGAGAATGTGGGATCCGCAGGGAACAACTCTATCCTGAAGACGGAAAATTTCTCACGAAGCAGCTGGCATTTACTTTTCTAACTACATGGTAGACCTAAGAATAATGCCTGCCTGCTGGAGAAACTGACCCAGAATTATCCAGAACTCCTAGTCCCGCGAGGCCAGGCCAGCCAGCAGCGCCCGGCCGTTCCCCTAGAGTCCTGGACAACCCTGCAGCCCGAAAATGAACGGACAGTTAACCCCAGAAGTAGGATAGAGAGGAGAAGCAAGCCCTGGAATCCACGCTCCCCAGGAACTCTGCGTCCCTATCTTGTCCCCTTCCCCACCCCACCCCCAGGGCCAGGCCAGCCGGTTCTCGGGACTCCCCGTCGCGCGCTGCCTGGAGCCGGCCGTCCCCGGCACCGTCCCGCGGGAGGGCGGAGATCTGAAAGCCCGGGCCGGCAGGCGACTCGAGTCCTACAGCCTTGGGGCTGCGGAGCAGAGGATGAGCGGAGGGGAAAAGGTAACCCCGAGGTGCCAGCCGGAAGCCCCGTGCGTTCTCCTTCCTTCTCTAACGCCAGAAACCCTTTGCCACTGTGCTCTGGGCGGTGCGGGCCCGCTGCCCGGGACCAGTCCACCACCCGGGGGCCCCTCCCCGACCGGGTCGACCCGCCTCCCCGAAGTGGCGCCCGCCCCTGAACGGAGGCCAGTCGCCACAGGGAA
>NW_005871048.1:6189877-6200894 GCF_000147115.1 Myotis lucifugus
TGCGCTCGGCCGCTGCGTCCGGGCTCCTTGGCTCCGCGCTCTGGCAGCCTCCTGGCTGGACACGTGGGTTTTACGACAGCACAAAATACAAGTGTGTGTGTGTGTGTGTGTGTGTGTGTGTGTGTGTGTGTGTGTGTGTGAGAGAGAGAGAGAGAGAGAGAGAGAGAGAGAGAGAGAGATGGGGTGGCAGGGGGGAGGGGTGGGATGGGGGGAAGAGGCGGGAGGCAGGCCAGAAGAACGAAGGGGAGGGAAGAAGGAAGTTCTAACTCGGCTGGATCCACAAACTGCCCGTGCGCCTTTCCCGCACTAATACCTCCTCCGCTGTCCCACCCCCGACTTTTTTTTTTTTTTTTTGCGTGACGTCTCCCGCGCGCCTGTTGTCTCTTTCTGCCCATGATAGATCTTTTCTAGGTACCGGCTCTCTGCCCTGATGGAGAAAACAGTGGGCATGCGGAGACCCGAATGCACCTCCGCACACGCGCGGGGGTCCACGTCCGGGAGACGGGTTCGGCCGGGCAAGTGAACCAGTTCCCCGGACGGGGTTTGAGCTTTTGCCGGCCCCGTTTGCAGAGGAGTACAGCCTCCACCAGCCCGCTGCGCGACTTCTCACACAAACCCGGGGGGGGGGGGGCAGGAGGGGGAGTTGGGGGCGGGGCGGGTCGCGCGCCGGAATGAGCCTTAGTCCCCAGCGGAGGAGGCAGGCTTTGTAGAGCTGGGATACGAGAGACCGTGGGTCTCTAAAGGGCGGCGGGTCCTGCAGGGCTGGCCGCTGGCCTAGGAGGCGGCTGAATGGATGGAGCCCCACGTGCCCAGCGCTCAGCCCACTCACGCTCTCGAGTTGTCTTCCTGGGGGTCTCGCTCCTCCTCCTTGCTGGATCCGAGGCAAGTATCCAGAGCTATGCCTATTACAACTGCTCCCGGACAGGCGAGGCTTGTCCTCCTTTGGGTGCCAGGGACGGAGGGGGGGGGGGGGCGGTCATGTATAGATCTCTAGTCCCAAAACCTAGCGGGCGGAGGGGCAGTGTGGAAGCACAGCCCCAACCTGCCGCCCTGCCCACCCAGCGCCTTGGGCCACGCCCGCCCATCCCTGTGCAGACACACACACACACACACACACACACACACACACACGCACACACTCCAGGCAGCACTCGGTGGGCGAGAGCAAGGTGTGTGAAAGTGGCCTGCTCATGCGCTTTCCCGTCGCTGGAGTTCTGTACACACCTCAGAGAAATGGCATTTGTCTTTGTCCAAACACACCAACTTGTCTAACACCCGCCACGCTAAGCAATTACTAGTCACACTTCCCTGCCTTCTGCTTGTCTCTTTCTGTCTGCCTACACTCGCGTCGTCTGAGCCTGGGAAACGCGTTGTTTAGACTTTGTCCGCGTCTCACGCAAGATGCCTCGATGCCGGTTGGAACAGGGTGGGACCGAAAATGTTTTGACTGGCGTCGTAGTGACAAGGTCATCAGTCATCCCTGGATAGAGTGATGGTTCCCAAGTCCAAGGCAGGCCCCGCGAGGGAAAACCCACGGTGCTGTGGACACGGAGGCGCACCAGGCGGGCTCCACGGCTGTGAACAACTTCATCGGAAGGAGAGGATGAAGGTCCAGGCCCGTTTCAATGGATCTGCTCGCAGAAGGGCCCCGAGAGCAGGGCAAGCCCTCTTTCTCACACTCTCCAGGTTCACTGCTGAGAAACGAAGACACTTTTCTGTTCTCCGGGACAGACGGGAGCACGGGGATGGGCTTAGACTCTCGGGCAGCCCCGCCGCCTTCTTGTTTCTGCCCAAGCCGGCTGTGTACAAGCGCTCGGTCCCCAGGACCGTCCACCCCCAAACACACTTGAAAAGCTCGGGACTTTGAGAAACTAGTGACAGCAACTGCTTCCGAGGCCTCATGCCGCCCACGCTGTGGGAAGCCCCGGGGTCCTTCGGAATAAATTTAGCGGGTCGGTTCGCGAGAACGTCCCACGTGCCGGGCGCGGGTAGGCGCTTCAAGTGCGTGTATCTGCCCATCCACGGGGAGGAGGCGCTATCATTCACCCCAACACGGCAGAGGGGGACACCGAGGCTCAGAAAGGTTAGGTAGCTTCCCTCAGTCACCCCACTAATGAGCGATGGAGGCGACTCAAACCCCGGTCAGTGAGGCACCAAGTACGTTTTCCTGCTCACCCTTAGCCAAGCCTCCACCCCCGGACAGACGCCAGAGGGGTCTGGAGGCACCTTGGGGGAGCTTTGGCTCCCCTTTTGGCTGGAGAAGAGGCTGTAGCGGGGCCTCCTTTGCCCACTATGCCTGTGTGTGGTGTTCCAGGACCGCCAGGTCCAGGACCCGCGTGGCCCCTGGCAGAAGCGGGTCTCGCGGAGACCGGAGGCCTTAGGGAGCCCGTGTGCAGGAGGTGGGCGGCAGTTCTACGGGGGGCGCCCGAACAAAGAAACTTGTGAAGGGGGGTGTAAGCGGGGGATCCGAGCATTCCTCGGCCGCCTTTCCCAGTAGCCCCCTGCTCCCCCTGTGACTCCAAGAAGGCAGCGGGGGCTTGGGCTGGGGACGGGGTTTCTGCGCTCTCCTTCCCCCACCCCCGCCCCCGCACAGCCGCGATCTGCCCAGGGACGCAGCCCACTCACCCCCGCCGATCCCGGGCTGGCGCGGTCACCGCCGCCCTGGCAGTCTCAGGGGTTCTTAGGAAGTGAGCCCACGGACCATCAGGACATGCACCCCTCAAGTCTGCTCGCCTCTTCATTCCTTAGAGGGAGACCGCGGAAACAAATCACTTCGACCACTCAGGAAGCGACCAAACCTTTATAAAAACCCATCGCTCCCCAATCGATGAGTGAATATTTGCTGGGAATTGCTCCAGAGGAATAAGTAAGGAGCGTGAGTGTATTAAATGCAAACGGGGGGACACGGTGGTGTTTTTCTTCATTGATTAATGACCTCTAAAATAAAACAAGTGGGAAGAGGCGCCGGGATCGATAAATTAACTACCTAAATTCATCATTTTCTCGAGCAATTCCCCCCCCCCCTGAAAATTATCCTTAGGAAGCCCATGGTACCCTCAGCAGGGAGGGAAGGCGGGAGCTGGAGGTCAGAGCTGGGAGGGAGGGACCGGAAGGAGCAGGCGAGCTAGAAGGGGGTTCTGTCCGGGAGACCCTCTATCTGATTTCGTTTGACACACAATCTTCACGTTTGCCTTTCATATTAATTATATTTTCCTTCCTCCTGGAGGAGGGGAACAAATGGTCGGTTGCCTTTGACAGGACTCCAATAAAGAATTCAACAGCGCTCCTCTCTGCCCTCAGCGCTCGGCTTCTAGGTTTAAGGTCATGGGTGGCTGAGTTAATAATTCATTAATATAGACATTTATTCAGAAGGGTTTTCCCGAGATCCACTCTCCCAGCCTCCTCCCAGAGATTTATTTTCCTGGGAAGTGGATGGGGGTTGGGGTGTGTGTGCTGGGCTGCAGGTGAAAGGAGGGAAGGAGTAGAAAGAAAATGAAGAGAGAGTCTGGAAACAGCTGGGAGCAGTCTTTGCTTCCCCACGAGTGGACAGGTGCCTCTCGCCTGCCGTCAAAAACTTGGTGGGAAAATGTAGCATCCAAACTGCACAGGGACCCTGGCCTCCAGTCGTCTTTTTTCCTACGTCTACATTTGTTCATTTTCACTAATTCGCCAAGCTCTGTTCTTCCATGCTTTAGAGTCCGGGAAGAACGTGGAACTGAGGACCTTGGAATGCAGGCAAAGGGGGAAATCACTGGAAAGAGACTACGCGGCCCCGCCCCCTGAGTTCCCAAAGGAGGAGCTTTGCAACTGGCCAGACCTGGAACCTGAAGGAAGCTCAGCTCCTAAGGGCACAGGCAGAGTCTGGTGGACACTGTATCCCCTCAGACAGGGACTATGGGGGCATCAAAACAAGCCCCAAAGGTCCACGCCCACGTAGATTTTACTTTGTAGGGGGTGGAAACAATAAACAAGTCATTGTCGGGTGGTAAGAAGTACTATGGAGAGCAACAAAAAAAGGCTAAGAGGCAGAGGACAGTAAGTAGGTAGAAGGTTTAAATATAGAGGTCAAGGAAGGCTTCTCTTATTAGGTGACATTTGAATAGAGACTTAAAGCCAGAGGAAGAACTTATTGCTTATATGTATAACCCATGAGCAGACAATAGAGCTGTGAAGGCCTGGGGGCAGGGGCAGGAGTGGGGTGGAGGAGTTCAATGGTGAGGGAGGGGACCATGATGTTCCTGTAATATTTTCAATAAAGATAAATTTTTTTAGGAAGAGAGGATGGCCCTTTAGTGCCTCGAGTGGGGCATTCTCTGCCCTAACCTATGGCCTAGGAGTGACCACAATAGAAAAGGTCTCTTCTGAAAATCCCCCAAGGTCCTGGGAAAGGATTCTGCCTGGTCAGTCAAGTCAGGCCCCGGCCACACTTGGTTCCCTTTGCTCTTACCTGCTCCCATCTGGTTCCCACAAGATGCTGTAAAAGCTTCTCAATGTCCTTTCAAATACATCCGTTCACTGTTTACATCCGCTGAAGCCACGTCGCCGCTGTTGCTGGTGACTTAGAACCATCCACAGTGGCCTACCCCAAACTGGGCCTGTGTCTTCAACAGGCAAATGAAAAGATGCCTTCCTATTTTAAGCTTTTTTTATGAAGCAGCTACCAAATTCCAACCTCCCTCTCTGCCACCCACTTTATACTGCACTGCAGGATGCCCGGAGGCTAAGTTGTACAGTGCGTAAAATGTACTGAGAAACCGAAAACAGGAAAACCCACACCATTTACTTTAATCATTGTCAAGATCTTCCCTTTGATCCCTTTGCATCTTCACACATGTGTCCTTAGTGACAGAAAACCACAGGGGCAGCTACTAAGGGAGAGGAAGGGTGTGAGGCTAGGAAGCATGAAAAGGAAAGCTTAGCATGCACCTTCAGTTCTTTCCTCCCAGGATGCAGCAGGAGCCTCACTATTCTCCTGAGGTCTTGGCAGTTTGCACACGTGGTCTCCTCAGCTTGTCTCCTGTCACAGCAGTACCGGGAAGGCAAGGTCACAGGCAGCCCCTGGGGCCGAGAGACCAAGCTGGGCCTCTTTCTGGCCACTCTCTTTCATCCTCCACCAGGATCACTGCAGACAGCACCTGTTCACTTCACTTGAAATGCAGCCCAGCCCTCCAGCTCCTTTCACCCTGGTCACCCAGCAGCTGTCACTCAAACAATGCCTCTCAGCCACCCCAGGCCTGATTTGGATTTGACCTACTGACCTCGAGGTGAAAGGCTCTGCAGTCCATTACCATCCCTGGGGGCCAGTTCATTCTCCCAAGAAAGCCTCTAAATATATCCTTTCCATTTCTAGGGAAATCAACTGTTATTATTTGCAAAAGCCTTGTGAGTTTATAACATATCAGGGCAGTTCAGTCCCAGAAAGATTTTATGAATAGCCATCGAGTGAAAAACAGCTGCTCTTTTTTTCTGTCTTGACAAGTAAAGGAAAAGAGAAATAATTAGACAAGGAGAACTGTCCCCTCAGAAACTCATGTATTCCCTTCACTGTCTCCTGCCCATCCACCCTTTTCCCCAGGAACTTACTCTCCCTTTTTCCCCAGAATCTGTAAGAACAGATAAGCCCCATCGAAGTTACCTACAACTGAATAGTTATACATAATCTCTAATGTGCACCTACAAGGTAGGGATCTTTGGGACAATCATCCTTGAAGCTCTTCCGGCAAGTGCTATCTGGTTCTCACAGTCTTCCTGTGGTTACCAGATTGTTGCCTAAATTAGCTGAAGCCTGTAGGCCTTAAGTTATAATCAGGATGAGGCAAGCATATTGTAGTGCATCTGTTTGAAATCAGGAACATATGCTATGGTTGATTCACATTCTGAGGGTTGGTGGTTCCTAGTGCATGGAGGATTCCCCTAACTGCCTGGCACCAGCCTCTAGAAGCAGGACGGCTTCCAGTTAGCCCCCATAAATGAGGAGGCCCTGACGTCTTCCTCCCCAGGCCAGCCTCAGGAAACAGGACCCATAAGCTCCTATTAGGGGTTCTCACAAACACCTGTGGGACTTTGGGAAGCCTGTCTCGCTCCTCATCCTACACTGTCCTGGCAGGATTGGTGCCTGCCCTTACCCTGAGTTAGGGAGTCAAAGGATGACAGTAATTGACAAGTGACACTGGGACATCTATTGAAAAACTAATGTTTTGAAAATTCAGTAATTAAAAATTTTCCTTTATAAAATACTAGAGGCCTGGTGCATGAAATTCGTGCAGGGAGGGGGGGTCCTCTCAGCCCAGCCTTCACACCCTCTCACAATCCAGGACCACTGGCTCCTAACTGCTCACCTGCCTGCCTGCCTGATCACCCCTAACTGACCCCCATGCTGGCCTGGTCACCCCCAACTGCCCCCCTGCCAGCCTGGTCGCCCCACGCAGCCTGCTGTTCAGTTGTTTGGTTATCCCTCACTGCCCACCCCCTTCGGCCTGGTCGCCCCATGCAGCCTGCTGCTCAGTCGTTTGGTCCGCCCTCACTAACCCCCCTGCTGGCCTGGTCTCCCCATGCAGCCTGTTCGGTCATCCGTTCAGTTGTTTGGGTTGCAACAGTCGCTTAAGCTTTTATATATATAGATTAAATTTGACCGTGTTTTCTTCTTGTCTGTTACATTGGCAAACACTTTTTCAGTTAAAGCATATGTTTGGATGGACAAGTATTTTATTTGCCAGCTAAGTAGCAGGTCACTGTCTTGATCATGAGGATACTCATCTTGGAGTTAACTGGTTAAATGAACACCCCCTCAACCCCAATCCAAGTATATGCTATTTTCCAGGAAAAGGACTGGGTTTCAGAATAAAGATAAGAACTTTGAGCTAAAATTTAAGCATAGACTGTATGGCAAGTCAAGGGTTAAGTGCTTTTCATGTAATATTCCCTTTGATATGAGTTACCTTTTCAGGGTAACATTTAGGTCTTTTTCTTTATAGTTTTACTACCTAAGAGTGTATCTCTAAATAATACACTTAATTTAATCTGTTTTTGAACTTCATGAATGGAATAATACTGAGTGCTTTCTTTAGAATCTTGCTTTATTTTCTCAAGATTATATTTGTAAAGTTTATCCACATTGCTTGTGTGACTCAGCTCAGTTACCTATTGTAAGAATATACCAACAGTTACTCATTTTACTGCAGATAGACATTTTAATTGCTTTCATTACTTGGTTATTATGAAAAGTTCTCCTAAAGACACTCATACACCTGCATCCTGTTCCATGTATACACGCAGTTCTGTAAGGTATAGTCTCACAAGTGCAGCTGCTGGACCATGAGGTTTGCATATCTTAAACTTTACTAGAAAGTGCCAAACTGTTTTCCAAAAACAGTTACATTAATTTGTACTCCCACAAGCAATGGAAGTATTATTGCTATACCTTAATTTGTTAACACTTGGAATTATTAGCTTTTGAAATATTTTTTAATCTGGTGGCAAATGCTGACATTTTGACATTACAGTACTTTACATTTCCCTGATTATTAATAAGTTGAACAGCACTTCATATGGTCATTGGCTATTTAGAGTTTCTCTTTTGTGTGGTGTCCATTAATATCTTTTGCATGATTTTTATCGTGGGTTGTCTGTTTTTTAGAACTTGATCTACAGTGGGGTTTTTTTTTTAATCTCTTCTAATCTCTTTATAAATCATTTGTCAATGATATGCAATGTAGGTATCTTCTCCCCTTCTGTGACTATATTTTCACTCTTTTCATGGGGTCTTAATTTCAATATAAGATGTTAATCAATTTTGTATGATCAATGTTCAGTGCTTCAATGAGAAATCTTTCCCTATCCTGAGGAAATGAATATATTCTCCAATCTATTTTTTTTGTGTGAAAATATTATTGGACTTGCATTTTCAGCCAAGATGGAATAACAGAGACTGAACTGATTCTCCTTTCCAAAACAACTAAGAAATTGGACAAAATATATAAAGCAATGGTTGTCAAAACACTGAACCCCAGGCAATGATCCCTGAGAGGTAGAAAGCAAATGAGATGAGCTTTACAGCTTCCCCAGGGTACCACTGTTTTGAGACAGCCTCCCGGACATGGCCGGGAGGTGGAGACCAGCAGACTCCCTGAGCTGAGGAGACAGAGCCATGATCCTGGGGAGTCCAAGGCAGCTAGAGTTAGCAGAACAGGGGATTCAGGAGAGAGCTGCATAGAGGAACCCCAGAGATTTGCACGAAGCCCCAGGAATGTTCAGCAGAATGCTGATCAGACTATGCCTGTGACTTGCCTGTTTCTCCTCCTCTGAGGAAACCAGGGATTCTAGTTTCTTACACATTTCCCCAGAGATCTGCTATTCATATATTTCCCCCTTCTTCAAATGTTATGATACACAGTGTTCTGAACCTTAGGTTTTGTAACTTATAAATATAGCTTAGAGATTGTTCCCTATCTGTAAATAAAGAGCTTTCTCAATCTGTTTTATAACTTTAGGACCTAATCATTAATTCTACTGATGGCCAATTCTCAGTTTTAAATTGTTTCAAATCTTTTGTTTTTACACATAATGGTTCAATTTGGTACATATATAGCCTTTCTTACATTCTGATATTCAGTGATGTGCTGGGCCAGGCTCATATGGGCTTTTAAGAACCATTTGTTAAAATTTCAGGCACTTCAGTGCTGGTTGGTATTAGGAGAATAGCTTGAAATTGACCATGGTAGAAGTATTCACACCATTAAAATTGACAGTCTACAAATAAAATACCCCACACCCTTATTTTGGGGGGCTCGTTGGTTGTTAAGTATTTATGGCTTCTAGTAGTGGAAGTACTGTATCAAAGGGTGTGTGCATTTGTAATCTTGATATATATGACCAAATTGCCCTTCACACCTTTCTACTAACAGTCTATTACTGAATTCTTACCAACACAGCGTCACCAAAATTACTGATCTTAGCCAATTTGATAAATGAATTTGGTTTCTCAATATTTATGTCACTTATTATTGAAAATGAACTTACTTTATGTTGTTTTTCTCTATTCACTTTGTTTTAAACCTAATCCTTTGTTTATTTACCCCTTTAGATTGTGAGGATTTTTAAAATTATTATTTGTAAAATTACTGATATTTTAAGATTAGTCCTTGTTTGGGATATGAGTTGCTCATATATATTTTAAGATTTTAAAATTTATATTTATTATTTTCTATTTATCCTGAGAAGCAAAAACTCATGAAAGAAAATGTAATTTAGCAACTGAATCACTGAAAAACATATCTGACATGCTAAATTCATTCTTATTTTCATCTCTATACTTTTTTACCCATCCCCCACCTCCTCCCTTTTGGCAATTATCACCTTGTTCTCTATATAGATGGTTCTGTTTTGCTTTGTTTGTTTATTTTTCTTCTTCTTTTATTCCACATCTAAGTGAACTCATTCGGTATGTGTTCCTTTGCTGACTTACTTTACTTAACATAATACCCTCTAGGTCCATCCATTTTGTTGTAAACAGCAAGATCTCATTCTTTTTTATTGCTGAGTAATATTCCATTGTATATACACACCGCATCTTCTTTATCCATTCATTTATCAATGGACACCTAGGTTCCTTCCATATCTTGGCTATTGTAAGTAATGCTGCAATGAATATAAGGGTGCATATATCTTTACAAATTAGTGTTTTCATTGTCAGCAGTAGAACTGCTGGGTCGTATAGTAGCTCAATTTTTAATTTTTTGAGTAATCTCCACACTGTTTACCTTAGTGGCCACACCAGTTTAAAATCCCACCAACAGTAGACAGGATTATATGAATAATATATTGAAAGTTCTTACAACAGTGCCTAGCATATAGTAAGTGCTATATAAGTGTTAGTTATGATTTTATTATATCATAAATATAATATAAACAATTATATATAATTTTAAGTATATAAAATTATTATATCTATATATAGTATGTTTCTTCTTATTTAAAATTGTCTGTGAGACCTTGGATATGTAAGTGGTGCTACATGTTTAATAAAGATATGGGAATTTGTTGAATATGTGATTTATTTGAACATTAGAGAACAAGTAATTGTCTTCAATTTTATGTAAAATTTCCTCTTACCCTGAGCTACATCCTTAACCCTTCCTATAGTTTAGCTATGTGCTCCTTTCTCCACGGGGCACTGCACACAGGCTTGCTCTCACTGGCTCCCTGTCTGACTCAAGCTTACTCATGTAAACTTGTGTCAGGAAGTCCTCCAGTATTTCACACAGTTAAGAAAATTAGACATCACTCCTCTTTGCTCCCTTTCCCCTTTCCTCCTCCTCCTCCCTATTATCACGATTCACCTCCCCCCACTCCCATACCCCAGGCAAGCCACCTGACTATTGGGTCATGATGGAATCCTTAACTATCTTAAGCTGGTTCCAACAGCATCACATTTCTATTCCAGAGTGCCAGTAGTTCTCAACCTATATCAAATAAAGTAAAAAAATCACTGTTCCTTTCAAATTCCTTTATCAGTCTGGCCGTGATCTAATTTGACATTCAGCTCCCATAACTTCAGATAGGCCACTTTTTTCTTGCCAGAATGGTCTCTCCACTCTCCCCCATAAGCAACTCTGTAATTCATGACCTTCTGCCTGTGCTTATTTCGTTTATGCTTGGAGATTTCTTCTCCCTACTCCATACCTCCCAAGGCCCCATATTTTAGAGACCTGCTCATGTCTTACTTTCTCCAGGTAGCCTCTACTGCTCACACTCACCTTTCTGGAAGCTCCTATAGCTCATACTATCTGGGTCACTTTTTTGGCACTGACCTTGTGAACTATCTTGTATTATACTAAACTCTAAAATGTATGTTAGATTTGTCTCTCAAATAAAATATTTTTGGAGAATAGGAATTATGATTTAACTTTAATTTTATATACTACTCATTATGTGACACACCACAAGGCGCATAGAGGTTGTCATCAAATACTTGCTGGATCATTGTCAAATGAGTGAATGAGTGCCTTCATGTGTGAAT
>NW_005871048.1:6202282-6221342 GCF_000147115.1 Myotis lucifugus
GCAGAGACTGCAGTGATGCTACTAGAAGTCAGACACAGAGCACAGAGCTGAGAAGGCAAGAAAGCATTCTCCTAAGACTCTGAGGGCAGCATAATCCTGCTGACACCTTGATTCCAGATTTCTGACCTCTGAACTGTGAGAGAATGCATTTCTGTCATTTTAAGCCAACCAGTTAGTGGTACTTTGTTTCATACAGTACCTGAGGAAACTAATATATGATAAACTAATCCATGAGAAGCATCATGGTTATAAGCAAAAAAGCAGAAAACAACAGTTGAATGAATGAATGAATGAATGAATGAATGATGGGTGGAATGATTGTGCCCCACCTCTCCTGCTGCGGTGAAGCGCATGAGATAGACCCAGGCCCTCAAGATGAAGGACCATTCAAATTGGCCCCTTGAAATCAGCACTGGAGGTTGGGAGTTAGGGGAGGGGACAGAGGAGTTGTCCTTGGCCTCTCCTGCTGTGGGGCTAGAACCAGTTCTCTGGGGTCTCAGAAAAGAGGTCCAAGTCTAAAGTCTTTGAAAGACAAAAGCCCCTCATGAAGCCTTCAGACCAGGGCTTGAATTCCCTCTGCAGAAATGAGCACTTACTCTCTTTGCATCCTGGTTTCTCTTGTCTGAAAACCAGGAATAAAAAAACACTGAACTCTTACAATCCAAATATTCGCCATAAAGCCTGCAACATTCATTCTCCAAATTGTAGAGCTGCTCTAAGGAGAATCCCCATGTGTCTCATTCTGTTCCAGCAATAGTTCTTGTCCAGTGGTCGGCAAACTGCGGTTCGTGAGCCACATGTGGCTCTTTGGCCCCTTGAGTGTGGCTCTTCCACAAAATACCACGTGCGGATGTGCACGTACAGTGTGATTGAAACTTCCTGGCCCATGCGCAGAAGTCGGTTTTCGGACTGGGCGAGTCTATTTTGAAGAAGTACTGTTGATATTTGGCTCTGTTGACTAATGAGTTTGTTGACCACTGTTCTAGTCTCTGCTATTATCCCAAAGGGATTATTAACAGCCTCCCTTTTACTCACCAAAACTGTCCCAACCTGACCATGAATTATATGGTCACCCGAGTTTTGAGGAGTTCCCGTGCACACAGAAGAGAAAAGTTGTGTTGCACACCTGAGCCTGGGCTTGTGGATGCAGAGTGCACCACAGCTGGAGCTCAGCTATCACCCTAGAGCAGCGGTTCTCAACCTGTGGGTCACGACCCCTTTGGGGGTCGAATGACCCTTTCACAGGGGTCGCCTAAGACCATTGGGAAACACATATATAATTACATATTGTTTTTGTGACTAATCACTATGCTTTAATTATGTTCAATTTGTAACAATGAAATTGGGGGTCACCACAACATGAGGAACTGTATTAAAGGGTCGCAGCATTAGGAAGGTTGAGAACCACTGCCCTAGAGGATGGCATTTTCTGTTATTTGCATTCATTGTGTATCTTTAACATACAGTGGGGCCTTGACTTACGAGTTTAATTCGTTCCGTGACGGAGCTCGTAACTCAAATTACTCGTATGTCAAATCAATTTTGAACGAGTGAGACACATGATGCTGGGCTGATGTTGTGGTGTTCACTGTGACGTTCGCTGCGCCAACTAGCGGTGGGGTATCTGAAGCTGGCTCATAACCTGAATTTTAGCTCGAAACTCAAAGCAAAAAATCAGCCAAGAGACTGCTCGTATCTCGAAAAACTCGTTAGTCGGGACACTCGTAAGTCAAGGCCCCACTGTATTTACATATTGTTTGTTTTCATTACAGTTCATTTCAGTGGAGAAGGACAATATAGTATGTATGTAATATTATATAGTACTAGAGGCCTGGTGCACAAAAATTTGTGCACTCAGGGGGGTCCCTCAGCCTGGCCTGTGCCCTCTCGCAGTCTGGGACCCCTCAGGGGATGTCCACCTGTTGGCTTAGGCCCGCTCCCTGGGGGATTGGGCCTAAGCTGGCAGTCAGACATCCCTCTGGCAGCCCGGGAGCCCTCGGGGGATGTCCACTTACCAGCAGGGAGCAGGCCTAAGCTGCAGTTGGACATCCTTAGCACTGCTGAGGAGGCGGGAGAGGCTCCCACCAACACCGCTGTACTGGCAGCCATCAGCCTGGCTTGTGGCTGAGCAGAGCTCCCCCTGTGGGAGCACACTGATCATCAGGGGGCAGCTCCTGCATTGAGCATCTGCCCCCTGGTGGTCAGTGTGTGTCATAGTGACCAGTCATTCCCAGTGGTTCTGCTGTTAGGGTCAGTTTGCATATTACCCTTTTATTATATAGGATAGAGGCCTGGTGCATGGGTGGGGGCCGGCTGGTTTGTCCTGAAGGGTGTCCCGGATCAGGGTGGGGGTCCTGCTGGGGTGCCTGGCCAGCCTGGGTGAGGGGCTGAGGGCCATTTTCAGACTGGCCACACCCCCTTCAGGGAGGGGGGTCCTGCTGGGGTGCCTGGCCAGCCTGGATGAGTGGCTGATGGCTGTTTTCAGGCTGGCCAAGCCCCCCAGCGGGGACCCTCACCCCATGAGGGTGTGGCTAGCCTGGGTGAGGGGCTGATGGCTGTTTGCAGGCTGGCCAGGGCCCCCAGCCACCCAAGCTCCCAGTGGAGGCTGACTGGAAGCAGATATCTGGGGTTTATTTATCTTCTATAATTGAAACTTTGTTGCCTTGAGCGGAGCCGACAGCCAGCCAGGGCAGGAGGGAAGCTTGGCTTCCTCCATCACCAGGGCAACCAAGCCTCCTGCTTACTCCAACTCCATGGCTACCGGCCGCCATCTTGGTTGGGTTAATTTGCATATAGTCGCTCTGATTGGCTTGTGGACGTGGCTTGTGAGTGTAGTGAAGGTATGGTCAATTTGCATGTTTCTCTTTTATTAGATAAGACTAGAGGCCCGGTATACAAAATTCATGCACGGGTAGGGTCCCTAGGCCTGGCTGGCAATCAGGGCTGATCGAGGCCTTCCAGCTGCCGGCCAGGGCCTCCCTTCCCCAGCTGCCATTGCCTACTGGGGCGTTCTTTCATTCTGTGCCACCCCCTGGTGGTCAGCACACGTCATAGTGAGCAATAGAACTCCCACTTTCCCGGTCAAACTCCCACAGGGACACTTCGAGTATTTTATACATAGACGTTTTTATATATATATAGACTAGAGGCCCGGTGCAGGAAATTCATGCACTGGGGGGGGGGGGGTGTCCCTCAGCCCAGCCTGCACCCTCTCCCATCTGGGAACCCTTGGGGGATGTCCGAATGCCGGGTTAGGGCCGATCCCTGGGGGAACAGGGCTAAACCGGCAATCGGACATCCCTCTCACAATCCGGGACTGCTGGCTCCCACCGCTCACCTGCCTGCCTGCCTGATTGCCCCTAACCACTCTCCTGCCAGCCTGATCGATGCCTAACTGCTCCCCTGCACCCAATTGCCCCCAACTGCCCTCCCCTGCCAGCCCAGTCGCCCCCAACTGCTCTCCCCTGCTGGCCTGATCGCCCACAACTGCCCTCCCCTATCTACCATCTTGTGACCACATGGGGTGGCCATCTTGTGCGAGGGCATGATGGTCAATTTGCATATTACCTTTATTATATAGGATTGTCTATCAAACTCAGAATACCCACAGATGTATTTGATAATTAGATAAGTGGTGTTCTTAATGCTTTCTATGGTGCAGAAAGCCTCGCTGGATTATATATAGATGTTTAAGATGTTTGGTGATATTTAAAGTAAATTGATTGCAATTTCTGAATAAGCCTGGAACTCATTATAATTATTTTATATTTAAAATAATGGAATATAGTCTCATTCGCTCTCTATCTGGCACACTTTCAGGAGCAAACTAAATTGACAGTGAGGGTTACTGACCTCACTGGGTTGTGAAAAGTAACTAGAACATCCATATGTAAAGCATGTGGCTCACAGTGGGGCTCCGTCCCCTCCACTTGAAATAAAAACATTATGTGCAGAGTAGAAATGTCAGCCCCCAAACTCAGTGTGCAAGAATAACCATTTCCTTTATTTACATTTTAAGTGCCCATTTACACTGAGTGACAGGAATTTCGTGTCACTCAGAGGGACTTCTGGCCTTGCCTAGGATTGTGACAGGGCATTCCAGGGGCTCCTGCCACACAGGGCACTGGGTGTGGGAGCCCACTGGATGCTCAGTCACCAGTCAGAGTGGGGCGTCCTTGTCCCCGCATGTGATTCCTTAAGCTCTCCTGCTGCTGCTGGGCCTGGTGGGCTGCAGGACTGTGCCGCACAGACTCACCGTCCCTGCCTCTTCCGCTGTCATAGTTCCCAGGGGCTGCTGTTACAAATCACCATGAACTCAGAGGCTTAAAACAACACAAATGCATTATCTTACAGTTCTGGAGGTCAGAGGTCCAATTACAACCAAGGTGTCTGCAGGGCTGGCTCCTCCTGGAAGCTTTAGGAGAGAATCCGGACTCGCTCTTGCCACCTCTAAGCTCCTGCAGTCTGACTCGTGGCCATGCCCTCCATCTTCAAAGCCAGCAAGCAGAAGATCAGCAAGGATTCTGCTCACCTGCTTCCCTCTTGTAAGGACCTTATGGTTACATTGTATTCACCTGGGTATTCCTAGAGAATCTCCCCCATCTCAAGACCTTTAACTTAATCCTATCCGCAAAGACCTTTGTGCGATGTAAGGTAACATGTTCACAGACTCCAGGATCGCATTCTGAAATTTGGGGGATGCATTATTCAGACTAGCACACCCTACACAATTGGTTCCTCCCTGGGGCCTCCCAGCCTCCCAGGCTCTTCTGGAAGGTACAGTCCTCTCTCCCCTGGGACAACCGTCCTCTCTGTGTTCACTTAGCTCTCCGCATCCCCACCCCAGCCCAGGAGAATCTGTTTTTCAAGTTTGAAGGTAAAAGGAAAGCCCCTCCCTCATCCAAACATTTTATTCAAACCCAGAATCTGCTAAGCTCCCTTACATATTTGGGCTTTGGAAGCACAAAAGCAAGTAATTTCTTGTGTGCTTCTGCTTTTCGGCTAGTCGCCTCCTTTGCCTGAGATTGTGGACCAGAGCCAACCATCTGATTAAAAGGAGGGAGGTGAAAGGGGGAAATAGGAGGAGAAAAGTCTGCAAATGAACATCTCAAAGTATTCTCCAGTCATATTTGCAAAAGAACATAGACCCTCCTGAGGGGTAACCACAGAGGCGTGTCCGGGAGGGTCCCAGAGGGCCCCGCCTGAAGCCTGGCTCCCTGCCTCGCTCCTTCTGATGTCTTCTTGCCCTTGTTTCCACTGCAGCCCCCACCTCACTTGGCTCTGGGAGCACCCAAATGGTGGACCAAATCTTCACAGAACCTTTGTTCCTGTTTCCCTTAGCACACCTGAGACAGGTGGGCACGTTCATAAAGAGCTGTACTTAGTACTAAGACAGACAAAAAGGAAATAGCGATAAAATACAAAGAGCACACAAGATCATGACTCCCTCAGGCAACTGTCTGACCAGAGACAATGCCCTCTGGCCAAGGAGACTGCAGCAGCCAGCTAAGAAGATGTCTGGCCTCTCCCTCTACCCCCATCCCCACTCCCCCCCCCCCACTCTACCCCCATCCGAACCTTCCACTCCCTCGCAGAGGCCACACTATTCTCTGACAGAGTGCAGCAAACCAGGCAAGGCCTCTTCTTGCTAGCCTAAGTTAAATAGAAGTCCCAGTTCCCAAATCTGCCATCCACCCCACCCCTCAGCCCTGGGTCCTCATTTAAGGGGCACCCTCAGACTGAGGACTGCACCACAGTGATTGACAAATAGATGATCTCACCACCTATTCATAGGTAAGGATGAGCCCTCCCCCATTACATAGCTACACAGAGTTCTATAATATAAAAATTATCTAAAAAATGTGTAATTATATTTTCCCCACATAATTACACACTTAGGGAGCAGGAAGGTAAATTTTCCAAAGGAGCAATTGTAGAATTCTGGGGGAGAGACCATAATTTAGATTTTAAAAAGAGAAATACAAAGGCAAACCAATTTTAAAAAATGGGCAAAGGACTCAGACATTTCTCCAAGGAAGGTATACAAATGGCCAACAAGCACATGAACAGATACCCAACATTATTAGTCATAACGGGAATACAAATCAAACCTACAGTAAGATACCACTCCACACCCACAAGGATGGCCATAATTAAAAAAACACACACAGAGAAAAAATAACAACTGTCAGTGAGGATGTGGACAAATTAGAGCCCTCATGCATTTCTGATGGGAATGTGAAATGGTACAGCCGCTGTGGAATACAGTTTGGCAGTTCCTCAAAAAGTTAATCATGGAATTATTATATGACCCAGCATTTCCACTCCTAGATATATACACAAGAGAATTGAAAACATATGCCCACACAAAAATCTGTACATGAATGCTCATAGCAGCATTGTTCATAACAGCCCAAAAATGAAAACAATCCACAAATCCATTAGCAATAATTAGCATTATTTGAACAAATGTCCAAATGTTCTTAGCAGCACTGCTGACAAAAACCAAAAAGTGGAAATGATCCAAATACCCATCAATGGAAAAAGAAATTGTAGTATATTCGTAAAAGGCAGTGTTACTCATCCATGAAAAGGAATAAAGTACTGATGCATGCTACAATGTGGATGAACCTCGAAAACATTATGCTAAGAGAAAGAAGCCAGACCCAAAAGGCCACATATTGTATGGCTTCATTTATATGCAATACCCAGGATAGGCAAACCCAAATGGACAGAAAGCATTTTGGGAGTGACTGATTCACGGGGATGGAGTTTTCTTCTGGGGGTGATGAAAATGTTTAGAAACTAGATAGAGGTGATGATTGCACAATATTATGAATGCACTACATGCTTCTGAATTGTACACTTTACACTTGCTAATTTTGTGGTATATGTAAGTATTCCATTGTGTATAGATAGAAACATGGCATATTATTTGGCCATAAAGAAGGAGAAGATCCTATCATTTGTGACAACATGGATGGACCTTGAGGGCATTATACTGAGTAAAGCAAGTCAAATAGAGAAAGACAAATACTGTTGATCTCACTTATATTTGGAATCCAAAAACAACAATGATTAAGTTCAAAGACACTGAGAACAGACTGGTGGTTGCCAGAGGTGGGGGCACAGGGGCCAACACGTACTAACTGAGTAAAGGGGGTCAAAAGGCACAAACGTCCCGTTATAAAATAAATGTCATGGGGATATAAATAAACAAACAAAAGTCAAAATTGTTAATTTTCATACTATGTGAATTTGATGTCATTTCTTAAAAAGGAAAAAGAAATACAGAACTAGATGTAAGAACACCCGAGATGGCGTCCTGATCTTAATACTTACGAGCCACTTCAGTATGAGCAAGTAACAAACTTCTCTGAGCCTCAGTTTCCTCATTGGTAACGTGAGTCTAACAATATTTGTGCCACCTACTTGAAAGAGTTATTGTAGGAACAAAATGAGATGTTGTTTGTGACATTTTTGTATCATCTACCGGTGATATAAAATGCTAGATGCTATTGCTCTGAGGTAAGAGTCATTAAAATGTATATGCAGTAAGAAAATCCAAAGCTTCCTGTCGTACTTTGATAAGATCCAAGTTGCGGTAAACGTACTCACAACATTCTATTTTTAATTAATTTATCTGTTGCAAGCAAAGGGTGAAAACAGACAATTCTTATCCAAATCAGCAGGCAACATCTTAAGAATTTACTCTACAATATCAGGTCTCATCACAGAGCTGGCCCTAGGCGAGGAACATGAAACACATCACAAATTCTGTGCAGACAGGTGATGCACGTGTGACTCGTTTCCCACGCATCCCAGGCACAACGGGCACATGGCTGCCTGTGGCTTATCAGTCTTCCTTGGAGCAGGTTTTCGTAATATTTTCAACAGAGTAATGATACAAATATGGGAGGGGGAGTAAAGACATCTTTAGTTTAAGAAAACATAAACGGGGGTTATCTGGTGGTTGCCATGACTTAATGCTTAGTTGCCCTATTAGTAAAAAATGTCCTCTCCCAATTTTCAGCCTGGCTTCATTCTAGTTCAGGGGTGGGCAAACTTTTTGACTCGAGGGCCACAATGGGTTCTTAAACTGGACCGGAGGGCCGGAACAAAAGCATGGATGGAGTGTTTGTATGAACTAATATAAATTCAAAGTAAACATCATTACATAAAAGGGTAAGGTCTTTTTTTTTTTTAGTTTTATTCATTTCAAACGGGCTGGATCCGGCCCGCGGGCCATAGTTTGCCCATGGCTGTTCTAGTTCATCTCAGGATAATGAGGTGTTTCACTAAAAATACAAAATAACATAAAAATCACCCACATATTAAAGAAGTTAAGAAATACTATCAAAAGATCTCTCTCTCTCTCTCTCTCTCTCTCTCTCTCTCTCTCTCTCTCTCTCCCTCTCTCTCTCTCTATTTCTTTTTTTCTTACCATAAGCAGGCCCATAGCAGTTTGGTCATAAACAAGTCTGATGAAATCATTAGGATTTATATAGCATATTTATGAGGCTGGTAAATTGTTACTCTTCTCTGGTTTGATTTCTCTATACTAACTCCCCAACGTATGCTAGCTGAAATTTCTTAAAAACATTTTAAAGAGTAAAATACAAGAGAGTTGAAGGCTTTATAGGATTTCACAAATAATCTGGACTATTTAAATATAACTATTTTTCTTTAGAATGTCAAAGTCATTTCATGCCACTGGCCCTCTAATAATAAAAGCCTGTAATAAAATTATTCATTATCCACTATTTAGTAACTTATAATAAAATCCTCTAACATAAAATAGATTTATGCAGTTATGAGTTTAAGCAAAAGTATAATAGTTCCATCTAGCTAGAATATGTGAAACTGGTTTAGTTTTATTACTAAATAAACTCAATGTGTCTAGCAGCAAACACTTTAGTCCTCCAAAATTCTGTAAGCACATAATAATTCTGGAATTGTGATCCAGGCCCAAAGTAGGTGGTTCTTAATAACCAGGGGTCCATTGTAGTCCCAAGTAACACTTAATGAACTCCACATTTTGAGTTTCTACATATTAAGTTACATATATGAATAGTTCACTTTCTCATTTTTAATAAATCTAAGGCATGTATGTACCAAGAAAGATTGCTGACTAGCATGATAGAGTAAGTTGATACATTTCCCAAAAGAGCTTAGCATTTTGGTTAATATTTTAAGTAAATATAACACTTCTATTAGTCTCTTGGAACTATTAAAACTAGTTTGCAGCTCTGGATAGGTGACTGTTGGTTGGAGCATTGTCCTATACATCAAAAGGTTGTGGGTTTGATTCCCAGTTGCAGGTTCGATTCCTGATCAGGGTGCATATGGGAGGCAAACAATCAAGGCTTCTCTCTCTCTCTCTCTCTCTCTCTCTCATCAATAAAAACATATCTTCAGGTGAGGATTTTAAAAAAAAAGGTTTGCAACCCCTTATTATTACTTTCAAGTTCTACACATCAGTAACTTGAGCTGTAAACAGAAAAGATCTAATAGTACTGAGTACTTATAATGTACTGGAGTCTATCATCTATAATAATAAAAGCATAATATGCTAATTAGATCGGATGTCCTTCTGGTCGACCTTCTGGACAAAGCCAGGGCTGTGAGGGAAGCCTGGGTCCCGGGTGCCAGAGGGAAGCCGGTGGGGGGCGGGGGGGAAAGAAGTCCTACTCTTGCACGAATTTTGCACATCAGGTGACTAATATATATATTAGACACAGACACACACACACACACACACACACACACACACAATCTCATTCGCCTCTCACCAAAATCTTGAGGTGTTGATTTCACCTCCTTTCCAGAGAGATAAAGCAAATTGTCTGAGGTCCCACAGCTAATAGGTCAAATTTAGGCTCACACCCAGGGTTTTTTCACTCCAGGGACAAGGATTACACACACAAGTTAATGAGTTACTAAGGAACCTGGCATCCTGACATCAAACAAGCCTCCTGGATGTTGAGAAGAGAAAACCAGAACCAAACCTGCTCCTACAACAAGCATTTTCTAAGGACCTGCTATGTGCCGTGCATCGTGAGGGGTGAGAGACAGGCATGGTCCTCACCTTCAGAGAGTTTACACTCTAGAAGTGAGTGAAGACACTGAGCCACTGCAACTCGAAAGAGCTATGGGAGTGGCAGTGATAACAAGCCAGAGGAGAAGGGCCTCTGGCTCCCAAGCAGACTCTCAGGATGTTGGAGAGGAGGTGAAAATACATCTTAAAACTGTGTCAATCTAATAAATGTAACATGAGAACTTTGATTGATTTCACAACCATTGACCAACCAAGTGCAAGGCACCAAGCTGGACCTTTCTTTTTATGAGGTGTTCCAACATCTCCAGTTTCATACATACAGGCATCTCCGAGGAGAAAGCTGTGCTTCCATGGAAAGATCGCAGGTATTTATTAGAGATCTCACTGATGATTCTAACGGTGGAATGAAGATAAGAGTCTCTTCCATGTGGGGAGCCTGGCTGGATTCGAGGACACAGGGGCGGGTGTTCCAGACCAGATTGCATGCAGGCGATGACCACAGAATCGGGGCATTCAGACCGTGTCTCCCTCCGATGCATCTAACCGTGGAAACTCAATCAGGTCCAGAAATGAATCAATTTCCTTTGCCTGTGTCCTTAAATTTGATGAATAGAGCCTTTGCTTAGAGCTACTGAAGCTGCTATTCATCTCAGTTAGTTGCTAAATAAAACGTTGTTCTTGGATGTAATTCTGGCGAATATGACTTTGGAGATTTTTCATTTAACTATGTAAGTCCAAATTACTCCCCAAGTGATTCTACATTTGAGCTATTTTGTTCCACATGCTCCATATTTTTTTCCATGTTAGAGACTAGGAATCTGGGAAGGCCAGGTTTGCTAATGTTGCCTGTGAAGAGGATAAACCTGAATACAAGTGCTAATTTTTTATGATAAAACAGCTAAATGCATCCTCCTTAAGAATTGCTTTTCTCCTCAATGCAATTTGATAAGCTAGAAATGGTTTTGGACCTTTAACAAAGAAAGAGAAAGTTAAAATATTCAAATAAGCCCGCGGCTCATGAGAGAATCAGTGATTTTGACTTGAAATAGAGGGTTTCGTTGAACCTTCTCCCTAGTTCAGAACCCTGTGGTATTCTGTGGTTAGGAACTTCCCTGGTCATGTAACTAGTAGTGGTAGAAAGTAATTGGACCACGAGTCTTTTTTTTATTCCTTTGAATTTCTAAATAAATTTTTGTTTTTATCTCAGGGAGGCATGCTTACAGTGTAGAAATCAAAAAGTAACAATTAAAAGGCAAACATACCAGTCCCTGCCCCAGCCCTCACTCACCTCTGGTCTCTGTCTTCAGAGGGTACCATTTTGAGCAGTTGCTTCCAGCGTTTACACATCTTCATTTCTCTAGATCATAAGTTTTAGTCCACAATTTTTACCATAAAAATTTCAAGCAGCATGTTCATATTATAATTATACACACACCTTTTCTTTAAAAAGTGCTAGGGGGTGGAGGCAGCTAGAGAGAGGTCAATGGGGGCAAAAGGAGACTTATGTAATACTTTAAACAATAAAAAATTAAATTAAAAAAAAGTAAGTTGCAAACATCATGGCATTTCATTCCTAAATGGGCGGGGGCGCGGAGGATGGGCTGAGACCCGCCCCTGTGCCCACCACAGCCTCACGGCCCACAGTTCCTTTCAAGGTGCATGAATTCGTGTACTGGGACTCTAGTACTAAATATAAAATGACTCTGTGTTTGCTTCCTCTTTTAGACATTATCATGTGACTTCCTGTGCCGTGAGTTGAGGATTTCGTTTTCTTGCCCCTCCATCCATCTGTTTCACATCTCCCATCCTCCCCGTATCATTATAGTACAATTACAGGTTAAATATATTCAATGTTGTATACTCTTTGTTTTTCCTGAAATTAATAATTGCCTTGGTTTTTCATTTGCTTAGCTTCATATTAATTCTTCCTACAGCTTCCAAAAACCTTTCATAACATTTCATTCACAGAACAATTTTATCAGAAAATCTGTCAACACACACACACACACACACACACACACACACGGTTTTTTTTAAAGACATCCTCCTAGTGAACTGTTGGCTGTCATCCTTGAACCATGGCTAAGTTTAGATTCCCCGTTTCCTGGGTCTCGTGCTTGGTGTACTCCCTTACTCTGGTGGGACAAAGCCTTTAATAGATTCATTAGGACAAAAAGGCAGCACAAAGGACCACATCTAGCTCGTGGGTCACATTGCTTCGGTGAAGACTGGTTTCCCTCCTCACCTGGCACACAGCTGTCACCCTGGCATCCTGTTCCCACTTATCCGGGGGCTCCTGCCACCATGCTGCTGAATCCAGCTCTGGGTACTCCATATTCTGGGTCTTCCTCTTTCTTGGTTTATTTACTCCCTTGCTTTGGTGGGCACAGTTCCCGGGAGCTTCCTGAGACAGGGGGCACAGAAGGTAAACTTTTCTAGAACTCTCATGTCTGAAAATGTGTGTTCTACACTTGATTGACATTTGTGCTGACAATGTATTTGAGATGGGAAATAACTTTGCTCCATTGTCTTTTAACTCCCAGTGATGCGGTTGAGAAGTCTGAAATAATTCTGATTCCTGATCCTTTGTTTGTGATTTGTTTCTCTGTTTTTGAAAACTGTAGAACTTTCCTCCTATTTTGAAATCTTCAGGTGATATATTTTGGTGTGGATCACTTTTGATCCATGACGCTGGACACCAAGTGGCCCATTCAGTGGAGATTCATGTTCTTCAGAGCTGGAAAACTTTTTTGAAAAAAAATTGTGATGCTTTGTTCCCTTCCTTTTCCTATGTTCTCTCTTTAAAAAAACAAACAAACAAAAAACTCATTATTAGAACTTCTGTACTAGTTATCTAATTTTGTGATCTTTAATCTCCTAGTTTCCATTTCTTTGTCCTTTTTCTCTATTTTCTGGAAAATTTATTCAACTTTCTTTTCAGCATTTCTAATTCCAATCCAAATACCATGTCTGCTATTATGCTTTTAATTTTTAAAAAATTGTTTTTATTCCTTTGAAAGTTCTTGGGTTTTATTGCTCTTTGGTTTATTTGGCCTTTTTTGACCAATAGCATTTTTTCCTTAACTGCAGTATCTTCTCTTAATTCTCCTAAGATGTTAATGATCTTTTTGGTGTTTTATTTTGTTATTTTGTTTTATTCTTTGATTTCCCCACGCTGCCTTTCCCCCTGTGGGTTCATTTTAGCTTCTGTCTCCAGGGTTAGCAACATCCCTCAGATAACTGCTGGCTGTCTACTTATGGGGAACCAGAAAGCTGATGGGAAATTTTGAGATGGTTGGTGAGTTTATCCATGTTGAGCTCCACTGTAGAGGGATCTGGCTGGGTTGTTTGCTGCGGAACTTTTGATATCAGTAGCTTTAGGTCTTTCCTCCAGGGCTGGTCAGTTTCCAGCTGGAATACTTTCTCTCTCTCCTGAGCAAAAAGAGCCTGGCTTCCTGTATTCTGAAAGTTAAATAGAAGAAAACCTGAGAGGACTCATCATTCATTGCACTAATATGGGCTTAAGTTTCTTTAAAAAATGAATTTATTGGTGTGACATTGGTTTCAGGCATACAATTCTACATCATTTGTACATTGTATTGTGTGTTTACCACCCCAAGTCAAGTCTCCTTCCATCACCATTTATCTCCCCCTTTACCTTCTTCTACCTCCCCCCACCCCCTCCCCTCTGGCAATCACCACACTGTTGTGCTAATGTGTCTCTTTTATTTCTTCACTTAATCCCTTTACCCTTCTCACCCAGCCCCCAAACTCCTCCCCTCTGACAGCTGTCAGTCTCTTCTCTGTATCCAGGAGTCTGTCTCCACTTTGTTAGTTTATTTTGTTCATTAGATTTCACATATTAGTGAAATCATATGGTACTTTTCTTTCTCTCTGATTTATCTCTCTTAGCACAATACTCTCCAAGTCCATCCATGCTGCCACAAAAAGTAAGATTTCCTTCTGTTATTTTTCATTGTATTTTTTTTTTTACAGCTGAGTAATATTCCATAGTGTGACTGTACCACAACTCTTATCCACTCATCTATTGAGGGACACTTGGGCTTCCTCCAAATCTTGGCTATTGTAAATAATGCTGCAATGAACATAGGGGTGCACATATTTTTTGAACCCCACCTTTAGCCCTGCCTGGGGTCTCCCAGTTTACCTCTGCTGGGAATACCCTCCAGTATCCCCTGGGCTGGGAGGGCAGCAGGTTCCTGGGTGGAGGGGCAGCCAGCTGTGAGGTCTGTCTACTCAACTCCACAACAGCTTTCATTACGCCTCCTCATTTGCTTGTCACCCTAACCTCTGTCAGTTCCAGGGGTCCCTGCTGCTGCCAGTTCATAGCCTTTTGGAACTCAGGGTGTTCTCAGCTTTCCCCTCTCCAGGCTTAGCATGTGGTTTCCCGCACCTGCTAAGATGCCTCCTGGTCACCTGCTTTCCAGTTTACAAGATGCTGTTGTTCATATCTCCTGTTGTACCCACCTCTCAGTGAATTTATCTTTTAAATCTCTTTAGTGTAGTTTTCACAGGTTTTCAGGAGGGAGCAAAATGAGACAAATGCGTTCAATCCATCATATCATATAAGAAGCTCTATTGTGGGTTTTTTTTCTACTCCATTATAAATATTTGTGCTAATTGTGGGGAGTATGTAGTGAAATATAACTATGATACTTATATAAATATCCACCTTAATCAGCTAAAGTAACCTACCAGGTAAAACCAAGAGGAAATGAGCTGAGCTTCTGAATTGCAAAAGGAAAAAGTGGTTGAAAAAAGGAGGTGAGAGAAAACAAATTTCATTCATGTGCATGATGTTGTAAGTTTTAACTTCAAGCAGAGAAAATAGAAATAACTACAAAAAAAAGGTAAACATTGACTAAATCTTTCTTACGTGGTAACTAAGCAAGAAGGGGAGAAAAAAATCCATAAAGAAACTAACATTCTATGTGTAGCAATAAAAGTTGAAAACAATCAATTACTAATACTTTACTGAGCATTTGATATGAACAAATCCTGATTGTTATGTATTTTATGTGAAATAAGCAAGTCTGTAATATTTTAGATGCATGCTAATCTGTAGATTTCTGTAGACGGCTGGAATCTACTGCAATAGTCATGCAGTGAGCACGCATGTCTTCTCATGTGGACAAATGGAAGAAGATGGTCACTCAAAGCAATGGCTTTCTCAGTGCCGGCTTATTGAAGAAGTAGGAATTAAAATGTTGAAAGTGCATTTCCTCTTGGATCTTTCTCTTCTCTAAGTTTCGAAAAAAACCTGCTAAACAATCAGTATCAGAACTGAAGCCATGGGGCATGGCAAATGGCATCTCAGAATTAGCTAGAAGAATTTGGGTAAGAGGAAAGAGTTTGTGAAAAATCTTATGTCCAATAGATTGTTCTTAATCCCTTTAAAAAAAAAAAAAGTATAGTCATTGTATTGTATGGGCCAAGAGGATAAAGGGGAAGCCCCGAGGAATGACATTCTCACAGTTTGGGCATTCTCCCTTCAGGGAGGTGCAGCTGGTGCCAGGCATGATGCAAAGTGATCCCTCTCTCATGGCCAACTGCCTGGGCTTGTCCCAGGTGGATGCCATGGGGACTGAGTTTGGCTCAATGCACCACCTAGACAAGCCAGCTGTTTTGCAACAGTACCCTCTCTCGCCCCTGAGGCTTACTACCCTCCAAGAACCCCCCCCCCCCATCAATCAAAGAAAGGCCTGATCCTTGACAGTTCTGGACAGGGTTTGCCTCATCAGAAGCAATAACAACTTGGGTTTGGTTTTGTTTCTTCCTATTGGCTCCACTTTATCTTGCTAACAAAGATAAACTAATGTAACAGTTGAAATGAAAACCTTATTGAGATATATTGACTGACGGTGACAAATCACTTCTGATTCATTTTACATCTCTAACCAAAATATATTCATGATCTGGCAGTAACTTATTCAGTGTGAAAGTTATTTCATTCTTTTTTTAAAAAATATATTTTATTGATTTTTTACAGAGAGGAAGGGAGAGGGATAGAGAGTTAGAAACATCGATGAGCGAGAAACATCGATGAGCGAGAAACATCGATCAGCCGCCTCCTGCACACCCCCTACTGGGGCTATGCCCGCAACCAAGGTACATGCCCTTGACCGGAATCGAACCGGGGACCCTTCGGTCCACAGGCCGACGCTCTATCCACTGAGCCAAACCAGTCAGGCATATTTCATTCTTAAGGTGAAAGATCCAAAGAAGAATCTCTTAAAAATCCCTCTGGTACCTGGGTAGGAGATGCCATTTCCTCGTGCCACAGGGGAAAGGTTACCGATTACATTTTAAGACACGTCCCGTATATGTGCCACTAAGGCTAGTGCATACAAGCCTGTGCTAGGGGCTAGGGTTCTGCCCAAAGTTTCCCTCACTCGGTCAAATGCTGTCATGAAACTCGATTTGGACCTGAGATCCTGGCTTTCCTTCTCCAACAAACTTGATCTTGCTCTTCAGATGTGGGTCCTCACACTCATTTTGCTGAGACCTGAGGTCTCTGGGTTAACGTTGTTGCTGGCTCAGCCTACCCCTGATGAAGCTGGTGTTTCATGGCCTCATTCCTATTCTCCCCAGTATGACCTCTGAATTTCCACTCTTACAATGATGCTGGCAGGTAGAAATTGGAATCAAAGGGAAATGCCCTTACAGCTACTCATATGGAAGTTAGGCTACTATGTTCCAATGTGCTTTGTTTGTAGGGGCCACTCCTATGGTTGGGGGTGCGGTATCACCTGGTATTGATCAGGTTTTTTGCTTGCAGACAGGGGAATCCATGTCAGCTAGTTTAAGCAAGAGAGGAGTTTATTAAAAGGTAGTAGGTACTTTATAGAACTTCTGGAAAGGTTAGGACTGGTCTTGGTTGTTACTCAGCCAATTTCAAAGCAGCCAGGAGAAATGGCAACCACTCCATTGGACTGTTGCAGTGCAACATCCTTGCCATCTGCCATCTGCCACACCTGACACCAGGGACAGACTCCAAAGTTCCCAGCTAAGCTGCAGCAGGAAATCCAGGTGCCTCACTCGTTGCACGCGGCAGGTCTGATCTGTCTCTGCAGAGACACCGCTCACATTTGTCTTCTCGGCCCCCTGATCTCAAGCAGCATGTATTCTTGGTGAAAGCGAGGTCACATGTGTAGACTAGTACAAAAGAGTCTTGGGGAATGTAGTTCTAAAATACCAGTTTCTAGAACTACAAGAAAGAAAAGTCGAGGCGAGTTAGAAAGGATGTTCAGTGAGGCATTTGACAATATTTTCCATACCCGGAAGGGACTGGGAATTCCCCACATTACTCAGCTGGGGTGAAGAAGTTCCCACCATTGGGCTTAGGCTCTAGGAGTCTAGACAGGAGGGTGTTTCTAGATGGTGGAGGGAAAAGTGTCTGGCCAGGGAGGCAGGGTGGGAGTTAGATAAGGAGCTAATGCAGCAGGAAATCCACTGGAATGGGTTGCTACTGAGGGCTCCTAATAGCTACATCTAAGAGCCATCAGGCATGACTCTGAGGAGGGTACTTAGGAACAGTGCAGACTCTGGAGCCAATACGCTGGGCTTGAATCTTAGTTCCACCTTCTTAGCTGTGTGATTTTGAGTTTGGGGTGTGTGTGTGTGTGTGTGTGTGTGTGTGTGTACGGTCTTTTGATCCATGCCAGGGTGGTGATAGTGATGAAAGAGGGAGAAGCAGCCCTTCCTATCTGAGATGTTCTCTCTACCCACCCTGGAAGACTGGACTATTCTATCCTTAAGAAAGTGAACAGCTTTCATTACAGGGAGTCTCTCCCTGCACGAGGAACAATGGAACATTGCAGAGGAATTGCAAAGGATTCCCTTAAGGAAATAAGCTCCTATATCATTATTACAAACTAAAAGATTGTGACAGGATGTATCAGGTATCTATTGCTGCATAACGGATCACCCCAAAAGCTTAGGCTCTTCAAACAGCAACTGCTGGCCTTGCCTTCACCCACTGACTGTGCTGTAAGAAGCTGGCTGGCTGGCTGGACCGGAAGTCTAAGCTGTCCTCACTCACACGCAGGCTGCGGTGCCTGATTCTGGCCCACGTGGCCTCTCAGTCTCCTGTAGGCTAGACCCCTATGTGGCCTCTCTCTCGGAGCTCTGACAGGTAAAGGCAGTGCTAGGAGCCAGTTGAGCCCGAGGTTTAGGAACTCAAACCACCTCAGTTCCACCACAGTCTGTTGTCAAAGCAACCAAGGCCAGCCCAAATTCAAAAGGTGAAGAAATGAGCACCACCTCTGGATAAAAGGAAAAGCAAAGTCACTTTACAAAAGACAGTGCACACTAGGATGGAGGGAGGGGATTGTGGTCATGAAACAATTTATCATACACGGGTAAATTCAGAACTGATATAATTAAGCATTCAGAGATTATATAGAAAATCTACACTCAGTACCCATCCTCTTACCAAGGCAAACACAACCATCATAATGACTAATGATTTCCCACTGTTTGTTTTTTTTTTTTTTTAGTTCAGAAAAAGTATTTTTGCAATAACTACGGCTTAAGGCAGTCATTTTAGTAACCTCTTGATGGAATTAATAACCTCCTTGGTATTTTTTCTACGGTAGCTTAAAAGTTATCCACTTATAACAAAATATCACCTTTAGAAAGCCCCTTCAAACCACAAGAGTCTAGAATTCCAAGATTCACATCAAGCCTTGAAGGACTTTTATTGGGTCCTGTTATTGAAAACATAGTTTTCAGGTTTCTCTGGCATGCTCCTCATTGAGTGGAAACCTTAGGCTTAGAGGCTTTTCAGAATCATTCAAATCAGCGTATGATGTGTCCTCGGTAGAAAGAGAGGGGAAAAAATCCCCCTTCTCCCCTATTTAAAAACTTCCATCTGGGCTTATGCTTGAAAACGGGCCAAGTGTGGCCAGCACTGCTGGGCAGTCCTTTGCTGGCAGCCTGGGGTGCGGACCAGCTGTGATGCTGGGGGAGGGATTGCTGCTG
>NW_005871048.1:6221531-6227662 GCF_000147115.1 Myotis lucifugus
CCCCCCCCCGCAATCTGTGGAGTTATTTCACTTCTCTAGACCTCAGCATTCTTATCTGTTAGTGAGAGGCTGGATTAAAGCCCTTGCTATGCTGATATCAACAGATTCTAGAAGCAGGGGCGATGGGCCAGGCATTTCTGCCCAGCCCTCTGCCACATTCCTGGGGCCTGGCAGGAGCAGCACAGAGGAGGTGTGCCCAGGTGAGCAAGGAGCTGGTGTGGCCTGAAAACAGGCCAGGGACTCAGAGTGCAGCCTGAGACCCCAGTGAGTCTCCAGGCCCCTCCCCGCCTGGCTGGGATTCTTTTTCCTTCTCCCTGCTACCTTTGCAAATTCAATGTTTGGTTGTTACATTTGAAAACTACTGTTTGGGATTTACAAGTTTTGAAAATCTTTTCTTTTGAACAATTTTGTTGTTGCTACAGGAGAGACAGGTTTAATGCTTTTTCATTTCTATAACTCATCTTACATCTTCCAAAAATATGTCTTAAATTCATAACTTACATATTATCATAAAAGACATCCTAGAGCATTATGTTAATTGAATTCAATGAAAAAAATAAAATACAAAGTTAGATGAGCAGAATAACCAAACGGCTGAAAGGAAAAACACCAAAATATTAGCGGCATTTACTGTGGGGAATGAGGACTTTGAAATTTTTTCCCCTCTTATTTTTCTGAATTTTAACCTTTTTACTAAAATAAATACATACAGGAAAAATTAATTTGCTAAAAACTATTTGTCATAATAGGCCCATACTTAGAACTACATGTTTAAGAAACAATTAAGAATTTGGTTTTCCCTCCTAAAATAATGCAATAGCTTGTTTGTACAGATTGACATGAAAGCAGTGGCTTGCAGTTTATCTTATATTTGACTTTAATTTTATAGCCCCATGACAGTGAATACAGGTTATATTTGTAATAGCAGTGTCTTTTCTCTCTATGTTAATCTGCCACTCTAGTGCCCCAACAATCTCAACCTGAAAGCTCAGTGGCCTTTAGACTTACATTTAAAGAGGGAAAACAAGCAAGCAAGCAAACAAACAACCAAATACGAGCAAACAAACAAAACAAAAAAACACAAGAAAAGAAGGAATGTTTTCTGTAACAATTTCACATATGTGCTATCGGCTTTCTTTCCTAAGCAGTGCTGTGACCAGAATTCCTAGGAGCGACTGGCTTATCAGTTGATGGAGAAAAGATATTCAAGGAGAAATCCACACAGACACTGTTAGCCCGTGGCCAGCACCCAACGCACAAAATGATAAGAATGCCAATGTTTAAAAGACCTGGAACTTTCTGAAACAGAGTCACACATGGACTTTGTCAAGCTGATGTTTTAATGAGGAGATAGATGCCACCAGTCGACTTGGCCAACTTTTTTTTTTTTTTTTTTTTTTGGGTGGGGGGATGTTTATTTGTGAGGATGCTAATTATATCTCAAGTTGCAGCCAAGAAAAAATTGCCCCCTAGACTACCAGCAACTGGACTCAGAATTGGATGTTTTTGTAAAAAAAGTAATGCTGGAAGTCTTTTAATGTCACTTAAAAATACTAACAACTTGAAATTTCCCAAATTCCCAATTAAAAAAAAAAATCTTTCAGGCAATTTCTGTAACCAAGAATGCAAATGTCAGAGAAGTATTTAAAGTGGAATGCTTCTCTTCTACCGGAGTAGGTTTTCCTTAAACACAATGAGAAGTCCTTACCAATAAGTGAGAATCAATTTGCATTTCACCTTTTAAATTAAGCATAATATATGGCATGATTCAGCCCCACAAAACATGATTTGAAGTAGATAAACATGCTCCTAGTAACTTCACAAATGTTCGACTTTGGATTTATTATTTCAACTGTCTCTGGTGAGGGCATTTCATATGCTGATAAATCTCTTTAGTTTCTTTTTGTGTTTTAGTGCTGCATGTCGATGGAGTCCATAACTGTTAGATAAAACACATCTATCAGCAAAGGCTTAGAAACAAACATTTACACCAAGACTGTTTTAAAACTTGGCAGTGTTGGTGAATAGTAAATAACAGTGACTAGGAGAGAACATGAAAATACAGATCAATTTAATAACATATTGTCTCCAAAGAATTTTTTTTTTAAAAAAAGTTGCCTGACCTGTTAAGATAGACACATCCACACTCGGATTGATGCAGTGTGAAGTAGGAAGCATCAGGGTTTTGTAGAGACAGGCTCCCTTGTATAAATAGGATTTTCCCTAATTTTGGGAATATATCAATGTTTAAGCAATCTCCTATTTCACTGTACAAGAATCATACACTTTCCTTGACCAGTTTGGCTCAGTGGCTAGAGCGTTGGCCTGTGGACTGAAGAGTCCCAGGTTCGATTCTGGTCAAGGGCATGTACCTTGGTTGTGGGCACATCCCCATTAGGGGGTGTGCAGGAGGCAGCTGATCGATGTTTCTAACTCTCTATCTCTCTCCCTTCCTCTCTGTAAAAAAAAAACAACAAAATCAATAAAATATAAAAAAGAATAGAATTATACACTTACTTGCCATTTCTCATCACTTCCCAATTATCATACTCAAATCTACCTATGCTTCCACATCCCCTAAATTAACTATTTGACCACTCATTTTGTTAACTGTTTGTAAAATTTCCATGGTACTTGAATTTCATAGAAGCATGTATGTTAAAATTTCAGATGAATTTTCACTCCTCAGTTTTATCTGTTTCTAACAATACCTACCTCACAGGTGTAAAGGGAATGCTTTTCTGGGCCACCTCACAGTATGCAAGGTACTATGTCCCTTGTAGGAACTCAAGGTTAGATTTCCCTTCTGGAATCTTTCTCAGCGAGCTGAGTCTCCCATGCCATACTCTCAGGCCATTGATTTAGATACAACAAATGTTATTGTATGTAGCTTAAACATTTTTCTTATACACTTCCTACCAACTAGGGCCACATTCACAGATTCTGAGGTTTAGGACTTCAATATATCTTTTGGGGGGACAAAATTTAATCCACAAAACGACTCCCACTATTGTCACTCCCTTTTGTACTAAAAGTCCTAACCAATGCAATAAGACAAGCAAAAGAAATAAAAGATATAAAGATTAGAAAGGAAGAAATAGAACTCGTTATTCATGAAAGATAGTTGGCTATGCAGAACATCCTAAATAATGAACAGATAAATCCTTAAATAAGATTTTAACAAAGTTTATCTATTCAAGATTAAATATAAAATTAATTTTACTATAATAGCAACAGACAGTAAAATAAATGTTTAAAAAATGAATAATTTATAAAAGCATAAAAAAACACCTTGAAATCAATCTAATGAAATATGTGCAAGACCTCTAGGCAGACAACTATAAAATTTTTGAGAAATTAAAGAAGACCCAAGTAAATGGAAGAATATTTCATGTTCATAAATTGGAAGACTCAATCAATATCACAAATACGCTACCTTTCAAAAATAATCTATAGATATAATGCACTCAAAATCAAAATCTCAGTTTATGGAAAGTAACAAGCTGATTCTCAAGTTTGTACAGGAAGTCAAGAACAGCCAAGAACCTGTTGAACACAGTGAGAGGACCTGTACCATTAAATATAAAGAGTTATTATATGCCCTAGCCGGTTGGCTCAGTTAGAGCGTCAGCCTGCGGACTGAAAGGTCCTGGGTTAGTTCTGGTCAAGGGCAACTGCCAGGGTTGTGGGCTCAATCCCCAGTAGGGGGTGTTCAAGAGCAGCCGATCAGTGGTTCTCTCTCATCATTGATGTTTCTATCTCTCTCTCCCTCTCCCTTCCTCTCTGAAATAAATAAAAATATACTTAAATAAATAAATATAAAGAGTTATTATAAAGCTATTTCATTAAGACAATGTGGTATTGGCACAGATAGACAACCGAGTCAGTGATACAGACTTGAGGGCCCACACACCCACACATGTATGGACACTTGTTCCACAAAAGAAGTAGCATTACAGAGCAGTGAGGAAAGAAGCTTGTGCTGGGACAACTGGATATTCATATGGGGGAAAATTGATGCACCAAAAGAGTTATCCAAAAAACAACAACAACAACAACACTGAATTTCACAAACATAAATTTGAGCAAACGATTCCATTCATATAAAGTTAAAACTAAACCATAGTGTAGTAAGTCACGATTGTGGTTAATTTTGGGAAAAGAAAGTGTTAGTAATTGGGAGGGGGTACAAGAGAAGTTTCTAAAGTGCTGACAAATATTTCATTTCTTAAGCGGGGTTCTACTTTGTATTTGTGATAATTCACTGGTATGTACATTTACATTTTGTGCATTTTCATTTTTTTTTATTAATCTTCCCAATTAAAACACATTAAGTTAGTTAGACATTTACATTCATTCAACAAATACTTATCTAGAAATCACTATATATCAGGCATTTTACTAAATCTGGGCCATCAAGAGGAATAAATACAGGTGTGCTCCCTGCTCTTGGAGCTATTATTGAACTCTCATAGGAGACAGACAAAAACAATTACAATAATGAAAAAGGTAAATATATACAGTCACTCAGAGGGATAAGTGCTCGGACACCTTTGCTACAAAAGGGGGACCCTTCCTTTGTTGGGGTTTGAGGTGATGAAGATAGACCTTAGATCCTTCACTGGACTGAACTATCAAAATAATTCAGAAGTGTTCTATCTATCCCTCAAACGTTAAGGTTACTCCTTTTGTATAGAATAGTTCCAATGTAATTTTAGATCGACTCTTAGTTACACATAGGAATCCTATCTGCTTACCTTAGGAAAATCTTGGCTTGAGAGTCATGACACCAGCTCCTAAGAAAGCCAAGAGAATACTATTACTAATTTGTAGTTAATTTTGGAGCTATTATTCTAAAAAAATAAAAAATTCTTTTGAAGTCCTAATTCAAAATGCATTGGGTTTTTTAAATCCTCACCCAAGGATATATTTTCATTGATTTTTAGAGATACTGGAAGGGAGGGAGAGAGAAACTTCCATTGGCTGTCTCCCGACAGGGAATTTAACCAGCAGCCTTTTGGTATATGGGAGGGAGGGTGTTCCAACCAACTGAGCCACCTGGCCAGGGCAAAAAAGCATTGTTTAAAATAACGTTTTCTTGATTATAAAATACTTACTTGAGCCCTGGCTGGTTAGCTCAGTTGATTATAGCATTCTCCTCATACACCAAGGTATACGTTCGACCCCTGGTCAGGGCACATACAAGAAGCAATCTATGGATGCATAAATAAGTGCAACAAATCGATGTCTCTCTCTCCCTCTCTCAAATCAATCAATCAATAAAATTTAAAAATACTTACTTGATTACAAAATACTTAATCTGGGAAACCAGAAAATTACAAGGAAAACAAAAATCCATAACTCTATCACCATAGCTACTGTAAATGTTTTGGTGCATTTCTTTCCATTTAAAAAAATTCCTTTATTTTCTGAGTTGAGATCAGAATTTCTTTTCGACTTTTGCATTTCCCATGTCATTACATAATCCTCCTAAACATTATTCTTAAATTTGTAAAAGTTGCATCCCCCTATTGAATCATCCCAAGGAGAGGTCATTCAGCATGTGTAATCGAGTTAACCACCTAGGGGTCCCCAAGTTCTGAGAGCGTCCCAAACTTGGCTAAAGGCTCTGAGACCACATCGGAACCTGGCAGCGAGGCGGGGTCTACTCCCAAGGCAGCCGAGGTCACAGACCCGGACTCGTCTGCAGAGCCACCCCCACCCTGCGGCGCGCAAATTGCCACGCGGACCGGAGCCAGGAGCGTCCTCGCCTTTCCTTTGGGTTTAACGTGCGCCTACGCGGTAAGTTCCTGGAGATGCCGGAGCGCACCCCTCGGCTCTTGAACTCCAGACGCGCCTGGCGCTCCCTCTCCGGGGCGCCGCGCCCAGCACAGCCGCCCGGGCTCGCTCCCGGCTGACGGACCTGCGCTCCCGCCGCACCCTCTGCAGGGAGCCGGTGCGAGTCCCTAGTTCAGCCGCTGGGCCAAACTTGGGAGGAGCGCGCCCCGGGTTCCGGTGCTGTCCGGACCGCCCCATCCCTATCCTTCTCTCCCCCCGCCCCCCCTCTCCTGGAAATAGACTGATTCTGCAGATGCTGGAAAGCTCTCCTCCTGGGTCCCTCCCGAAGCTGC
>NW_005871048.1:6228433-6331748 GCF_000147115.1 Myotis lucifugus
TGCCATAGACTGCCCTCGTGGCTTCAGTTTTTTTCCAGCAGTTACCAAGGTTAGAAGATAATGGCAGGGTGCAGGGCGCAGGGAGAGACAGGCGGAGGGGAAGGGGGGATGCTTGGGCTGTTAATTACCACTGCTAGAAAAACTTCGGGGCGGTAGTCTCTTGGGATCTGGAGGAAGGGGCTGCTCACGCAGCCTTAACCACCAGCCCCGTGTTCCACCGTGGACATGGTACTGTGGAACTCGTAGAACCCTTAAATCTACCGCAGACCCCACCTGAGAGGGGGCGAGGGGGTGTCAAAGGGGCTGGAAGGGGGAAGTTCAGCCCCACATCTGCTGTACCCTGAGTGAACCAATAGGCCTTGGGGGCGGGGGCTCCCTGAGATAAACTTAGCCTGATTGTTTTCAGCGCAAATTCTACTCCCAGCCCCTTGATCTTTTGGGTTTATCTAGTTTGGGGAAGTAGCTTGTAGGCCACAGAGCTGAAGCAGGGGATGGAGGCTCTTCCAGTCTGCAGATATATTTGGGCCTATTAGGATACAGTGATAAACATAAAACTCATGAAATTATGAAATGGTAAGGAAACAAACCCCACTATAGATTGGGTGACATTTAAAAATACCTGAAGGATAAGAAACCCAGCCTGGCAAAAACGTAGGGAGGCAAACTTAGTGCCTGTGCAAAGGCCTCCAGACACGAAAGCCACCCTCCCATCAAGAGGCTGGATTGCCTGGGAAGTGTGGCTTCAGGGCAGGGTGGAGAGGGGCATGGCTCCAGGTGAGGTTGGGGCTAAGCAGCAGCAAAATCCTGCAGGGCCTCAGAGGTCACAGTTAGGAGTGTGGGTTTTGAGGCAATTCGTCTTATAATTTGAGGTCTTATTCTAAGTGCAGTTAGAGCTGCCGAAGGGTTTTAAGCACAGGTTTGACAGGATCTCATGTGCTTTTAAACCATTACTGTGGTGGCTCAGTCTCCAGAGAGTGACCTGGGAGGTCATGCTGGGCTCCATGCCAGAGTCCAGATGGCGGTGGCTGGGATTAGGGCGGTAATGGGGGAAATGGGGAGCAAGGAGGGACTTTATATAGATTCTGGATGAAAGGGCGAGGGCTATGCCCTCCATCTTGCCTGTATCCTCCATGTTGGGGCCACGTGCGGCCTTCTTCCCGGAAGCCCAGGCCTCTGCTGGCCACGCCCGGGATTTTAAACTAACCAATGACAATCAAGGGAAGTGCGCGCCATAGAACAAGACCCGGCTTGCGCCTGGCCAATCGGCAAAGCACAGTCCTTTCTCCTCCCCTTACTCCAACCCCCCCTATATAACCGGACTCCAGGCGGGGTTCGCTCTCTTCGCCACTTGGCTTGTCGTTGTGTCGGTGAGTCTGGTGGACGGGGAGCCGAGCTAGCTCGAAATACAGATTCTTATGCTCTTGCATCAGATTGGCTCCCTGATGTGGTTTCTTGGGAATCTTGAAATCTGGGCATAACACTGGAGGTATCACAAGACTTGCTGACAGTTTAGATAGGGGGAAAGGGGAAAGGGATTAGGATTGCCAGATAAAATACAGGAGGACCAGTTAGATGTGCATTTCAGATAAACTGAGGAATTTCTTGGTGTGAGGGTGTCACCTGCAATATTTAGGAGCAAGCTTCACCCGGGAAGTTGTAAACCTACCAATGCAGAGCCTACCCCAGAGCAAGTCAGTCACCACCTCTGGGGGTGCCTGGGCTGGGAAACTCGAGAGGAGGGATAGAGGAGAGGAGGAAGCTGTGGCTGCAGGAGGGGAGCTTGGAGCATCTCAGCCCCTGGTTTAAGGTGCTGTCACTGAGGAAGTTTCCAGGTGTTCTATTCTAGGATTACGTAGGCTAGTCTTCTTCAGGTTCCACTCTGTTGAATTCATTACACTTTCAGTGAACTTTTTAAAGCAACAAGATCTCCTGGAAAATGGAGACATTAAAAATGATTTCTCTGAGTGGGGAAAAGTAGATTAATTGGCCACTGCTCCACTGTTTTCTTTTCCCTGGCAATCTTTTGCTTTTCCTCTGATTTCTAAAAACAGGAATCTGTAAATGAGGTGTGTGGTGCTGTCCGCCTGCAGGGCCCTTTACTGGCCCTCACCTTGTCCCTGAATCCTGCTGTCAGGCCACTGCCTCAGCTTCCTGCCCAGCCAAAGAAACTCAGGTGAGGGCTCTGGCTCATTGGCCTCAAAACCCACTGACGTGGCCCCTGCATTTTCCAGCAGAGCCAAGGCTTCTGTATAGCCAGGCACCCAGAGTGTAGAAAGTCATGCCGCCCCCTTTGCAGCTGTACTCTTCACAGCGTGCTGGCACTTTCTACCTTGTGGCATGGCCATGAGACTAAGGCTGGGTGATCTTGATCTTGGGCAGGTTCTCTGATGTCTCAGGCTCTGGCTCCTTTGTAAAATGGAGATGGAGATAATATCTGCTCATGAAAGTTTTGCATCCTGGATGTGCTAGAACAGGTAAAGTGATTAGCCCTGATGTGTGCTCCTGGTTGAAGAGCTCAGTTGTTAGAGTTATTGGTGTTATTAATCCCCCTGCAGCAATGCAGACCTGAAGAGAATCATCTGTTTTACAGACGAGGACCACGAGCTCGCAGCCAGTTAGTGGTGGAGCTGGGTTTTGTTGACATCACAGCTCACTTTGCCGTGGAGATGGAAGAGGATGAACCCTACAGGGGTTTGGGTCAGGCTACCTAAGTGCCTATTCACTCTTCCCTCACCTCTCTCCACCTCCAGTGCCCCATAATTTTCAAATCACTTTCAAGGGCAGCTTCGAGGGAAAACAAGAAGTGACTGAGATGCCCACCCCTAAAGTGCAACATGGGATCCAAGTACCAACTCCAGGAAGCCTGCCCTGGTCCCCGCGGATAATCAGCACCTCTAACCCTATTTTATCTGTACTCGTCTTCTGATAAAACTCGATTTCCCATTACACTAAAGCTACTGGTATATGCGCTTTCTGTTCTATGGGACTGGAAGCTCCATTTCCATTAGAGTGTAAGACAGTAAGGCTGAGTGCAAGACAATGAGATTTTTACTGAGTTAGGCTGGATGAAAAGCACTTCTCATCTTCTCAGACTCCCCAGATAAACATTCACAGGCTTTATTTGCTCCGCTTTATTTTAAAAGTCTGGAGGCTTTTCTAGTCTCTTATACAGTATTTCTTTAAAATTATGTCCCTGATTCTTTTCCCGGTGCTACTTTGTTATAGCTCCTTAAAGAATTTACTCCTTGGCTTGGAAATCCCTTTGTAGAGACAAGCTCTACAGGACCAGGCTCATATGTGAGTTAACGCAGCCTCATTGCATTGCTCTCCTCTACATCATTGCCTCAGCTCACGGTCTTCCATGTATTCTTACAGTTATACTGGATAAATACTAACACAGTGTTTACTGCTTTGCCATGTGAAAATTGTAATACACCACATGGAACACTAAATATCACATCACTCACGGCAGACGAGCTGATGTATCGGCAGAAGCTCTTATCTTGAACTGAAGGTGGACAGTCTTTACTTCGTGATTTTTCTCAACTGTAAGACATCCTTTTTCTTTGACAACCCTTCTTGTATTTTTTAAAGCCATCTCTTGGATGTCTTTTTTCCACATCCATTCAAACATTAAATTGGTTCATATAATCTAAACTCGCTAATAGAATGCCCTTCGACTCCATGGCCTTTTCAAGTGTTCTGTCTCCGAATCATCTTCACACAGTGATTTGTGAAGCAAAATGGATATAATTTCATTTCAGATGACAAGGTTCTTTTTAAAGTCCAAGAGAACCTTTAAAGTTTATCTGCAAAAAGAGCGACTCACACTTACCTCTGGATATGTGTTTTTTTCTGTCCTAAAACGTTGGGACAGTAAAAGAACACGTTACTTGTGAAACATGACGAAGTATGTCAATCTTGTGGCCGGTGGGCCACTGAACGAGGCATGCGGCCCGCCGGCCGCGAGTTTGACATGCTTGGAAAAGGTTTCGTCAGGACCTGAGTGTAACTTTTGCTGTACTTTGGGTGAGGCTGGGGACCTGGTGCCTTCCTGAGCTTGGGTTAGGGTTAGGGAGTGAGTGGCAGGCCTTTGGGAGGACTGCGTGCGATTTGATCATCTTTTGCAGCCCCCTTGGCTGCAGATGTCTATTGAGAACTCACTGGGAAAGTGGCACTGTTTGAAGTTCCAAAAATTAAATCTGGATGGCAAGCCTATTCATCTCCTCACCAATTGTTCTTCTTCTGCCAAGATGAGAGAGCATTACCTTTCAGAAGAGAAAGTTTCCACTCTAACCTTCAGCCACAAACTGGGAAACAGGAAGTAGCAGCAGTGCTTGTCTGGGTGTGTGGGGAAGTGGAATTCTTGAAGACTTTACTGGCCGACTCTGACAGTATTGAGTCAAACGTGAAACCCAGTACCTACCACAGTGTCTGGCCCTTAGGTGGTGCTCAGTAAATGGTTGTTGAATGAATATGTGTGAGCAAAGTGCACCCAAAACATGGGATTAGAGTTCTTTTAACGTATATCATGCTCCTTCATGACCCCTCTGTAAAATACTGGTGGGCAGGGCTTCTGTATGTGGATCAATTCACAGATTTTCATTTTCACTTACCTTGTATACGTGGCATTTCCACATAACCTCCTGCTCTGCCTTTCAACCACACACAGGTTTTCTTGGATGTGAGGATCGGAGACAAAGATGTTGGCAGGATAGTGATTGGCCTCTTTGGAAAAGTTGTGCCCAAGACTGTGGACAATTTTGTCGCTTTGGCCACAGGGGAGGTATGTCTCAGCTTATTTCTTTTGTGCACAAATTGGATCTTCCTTCTCTTAAGTCAAGATAAAGATGTCTTCTGGGAAAAAAAGTATTTAATTAGTAGGTCAGGTGGACCTGAGACATCTTGCAATATTTTACTTCATTTTTGTATAAAACCTGTATTCTTCAGGCCCTCGGTGTCCTTAAAACACTGAGGCTTCTAGAAATCGAGGGGAAACAGTCATCAAGTGAAAATGCAGATTGCTCTTTTTTTAGTAATTCACATTAATACTTTACTTCCATGGTTTGTTTGTTTATTTATATTTATTGATTTGATCAGTTAATGATAATTTCTAATAGTGAATTATTGCAGAGGCCTAACCAAGTTCTGTAGGTATTTTGTATAATTTTCTCGTTTTGTTATTTTCAGATAAACACTGGGGTTTATCTTTCAGTATGGGTTATATCTACTTATATATTCAATTGACATAATCTCTTTAGAAAGGATATGGATATAAAGGAAGCAAATTTCATCGTGTCATCAAAGATTTCATGATTCAAGGAGGAGACTTCACCAATGGGGATGGCACTGGCGGTAAATTGTAAATTGTCTTTTGTATTTTTCCTTTTCCACTTAACAAACTGAAACCTAAAATTAAGCCAGTATATTGAGTTCTAAGATTTAAGGAACAAAATCATAAAGACCACCAAATGAATTCTTTAGGAAGGATAAAGTTTTGGGGGCCAAATGTTGGTAGATATGAATGAGCAAGGCCTTCTAATTTTAAATAGTATTACTTTGGTGTTCATTATCTCCCCATAGCAGAAATATGTTCATTTAGTAGACTATTTAGCAGTTATTAAAATGCTAGACTACTGGTATGTAGCAGTACAGAAAGCTGTCTGCCACAGGAAGGGAAGGCAGAATATAACACTGTGCTTATGGGGGTAGCAGCTGGCTACAAATTGGATGTTGGTGGAGGAAGACTGGGGCATCATTTTAGAAGGATGAGATTGGCATTTAGATGGCAGGATTACAGGTGAATTTATCCCCTTCTCTCAAAATTCTTTCATTTCATTGTCAGCTTTTTTAATAATAAAAAGATCAATAGATGAGTTTTCAAATTTATAATATAAATTAATTTTTATAAATAAAGTTACAGTTCTATAAAATACAACTAATTAAATTTATAGACTTTCAAATCTCCCTGACCATTGTTTCTGATGGAGGATTCCAGCTACCCAGCTCCCTGGACTATTTTCCTTCAGAAATGTAGTGAGTTCCCTTCCTGAATACACGTGGTACATGTAACCACACAGAATTTAAATTTAAGACTTTTAATGGTCAAATGCCAGTTTTGGTGGATATTAAACTGCTAACTTTTTCAAGAAACCTAGGCCATTTTCCAGCACTATTGCTAATTGTATGTTTATTGCAATGGTTTATTTATAACAAAGTGCCTACCATTACATGTTTGGATTTGCCAAGCACTTCAGGAAGATTACCTTTAGCCCTTGCAAAAATGCTGCAAGCTGCAGGGAAGTAGCATGGAGCAGGTAACTTGGGTAAATGGGGTTGGTGAGGATGCGCAGGGAAGGGATCCCAGCTACTGTGGAGCTGGTTCTCACTGGAAAAGCCTGCAGCTCAAGGATCAACAACCCCCCTCCCCTCCCCATACCATCCCCTCCTGGACTGACATCCCACTACCCTCCCCTTGGGCACAGCAGGAATGGTGACTGAGCTTTACTGTGTCTCCTTTTCTATATTTTTCTTTCTCGTTGCCAGTGTGTGTGTGTGTGTGTGCAAGTGTGTGCATACATGAGTTGAGTTAAAATTCTCTGAGTTTTGGAGATAGGACCTTGTGGATCACTTAATTTAGCCTAAACTCCTCTGTGGGCAGAGCTTTCCTGCCAGGTCACCTCATATGTCATGACCAACCAGCTTGCCTTTGATATCCACTTCTGGTCCTAACTAAGCCAGGATTTTAGGGCTGGCAGTGGATGGATAGGGAGCCCTGCAGAAGGGGAGAGGGTGAGCATGACAGGCACTCACGGTGTTGGAGGATGGAGCATATATTTCTCATGGTCTATGCCTTTTTTTATGGGGAAAATGTGTTCTGCTCTACCTGCTGCTTTGCTAGAACTCCAGCCCATCTGCCTGCTTTGGTCGTTCTGTTCGGGTTGGGTCACTGGGTGTTCCCATCACCATCACCTTCTGTATTTTGACGAGCCTGACGTCATTGTGCCTAATGACTTCCAGGCTGGCTGCTCTTGCTCTTAGTGTGGAGGCAGCAAAGACCACCTGCTTTAGAATCAGAAAGCCAGGTGCTCAAGTTCTGTTCTGCTGTTTTCAAGTTTTGTAGCCTGGGTTTCTCATTGCAAACCAGGATTGAAAATACCTATTCTATGGGTTGTTTTGAGAATTAGCTAAGAGTATTGAGTGCTTAGTGTACCCTGGTTGGATGCTGAGGTAGGAGTGACCCAGAAGAGGTACCCTAGACCTCAGGACAGAGATTGAGCATTTCATGGCTCATCCACCTTTCGATGTGGCTTTACTATTACATCTTGCCCTTCAATTACTTCTCATGTTACAGTGAAATCACTGAACTAGTTGGTCAGGGTTTGGCCCTTGGGTTGAGGCCAGAGGGTATGCTGCCATCCTGTGTCAAATTTAAGGCTTTTGTGTATGTTGGTTTCAGTCCCCAGTGCCCTGCTTCCTTAAGGAGTTACTTTATGCTCCCTTTCATTTCTCCTTATCTTTTACCATCTTTTCCCCATTTCCCACTCTTATTGGGTCCTATTTACCAATTCTACTAAAACCTCATGTTTCCCTTTGAAGAACTGACTTTCATATAATATCTGTTGAATCTCCTCTTTCTTTTCTGTCTCACCAGGTATAAGCATTTACGGTGAGACATTTCCAGATGAGAACTTCAAACTGAAGCATTATGGCATTGGGTGGGTCAGCATGGCCAATGCCGGGCCTGACACCAATGGCTCTCAGTTCTTCATCACCTTGACCAAGCCCTCCTGGTTGGACGGCAAACATGTGGTATTTGGAAAAGTCATCGATGGCATGGTAACTTGATATATTCTTTTTCTCATTCAAAGCTTTATATTTATAATGAGTATTTTCAATGAGTATTTTAATGGTGCTTGTTAGAGATCCATCATTATAAGAGGCTGACTGGCCTTTTCAGAGGTGAATAAATTACAAATGGTATGGCATTTTAATTGTTAGAAGCATTGGGGCAGAAGCTGAGGATTTGACATGGAGAAGTTGAATACTTAAGTTAATATAGCTCACTACTTGTTATAAATGGAAACTCTATTTAAGGTACCAAATAAAACTAGGGCCCTGTGTGTGCATACAACAGAATATTGTTCAGCCGTAAAAAGGAAGGAAATCCTGTCTCATGCTACAACATGGATGAAACTTGAGAATGTTAAGTGAAATAAGCCAGTCATAAAGAGACTGTATGAATCTACTTATATGAGGTGGTATCTAAAGAAGTCAAACACAAAGGAACATAAAGTAGAATAGTGGTTGCCAGGGGTTATGGGGAGGAGGAAATGGGGAGTTAATGTTCAATGGGTATACAGTTTCAGTTTTGCAAGACGAAAAAGTTCTGGAGATTAGTTGCACTACAATGTGAATATATTTAACAATGTCGAACTTTACTCTTAGGAATGGATAGGATGGTAAATATTACATTATGTGTTTCTTACCACAATAAAAAACAAAAACAAAAAACCCTAGCGCCCCATGCTGTTCAGTCCAGACATAAGTCACCTTTAGAGACACACAGTATAGCATTCAATATTACTAAAGAGAATTCAAATTTATGCTGCTGACTCAAAAAATACCAAAGGCGTCCAATTCATAATCCATAGGAACACTTCTTAAAGTCCTCATTCTTTTCCACTTTCAATATTTCTTCTCCTTAACAACTGCCCAAAGTAGCTCTCTCAGCTCCTGGCTATTGGAAGGTCTGCCCAGCCCAACCCTGGACCTTCCTTGTCTTCTTCCATATTTCATTTTGTTTTGTTTTCCTGTGAGTTGTTCTGCCTCCCTCATCCAAACCTAAATAAACCAATCTCACTCATTGCAACTCTTCCACAACTTCCGCCTGCTATTCTGATTCTACCCAACAGAAAGCCAGGAAGTGAGCTGGCTGACTCAGAAGCTCCTTTACAAGGAAAGGAAGTGCCCAACCTGAGCTGTCAAAGATAGAATTCTCATTAGCAAGTGGGATGAGAGGAGATAGGGCAAATACATATCACTTAATATGTCACTTCACATCCCATCACAATAAAGGGCATGCCTGTGTTCTCATGAGCCATAATTGTCCTGAAAATAATATAGTCTTTTCTTTTTTAAATATGTTTTTTATTGAATTTTTAGAGAAAGAGGAAGGAAGAGGGAGAGACGGAGAGAAACATGGATGTGAGAGAGAGACATACACCGGCTGCCTCCTGCATGCCCCCTACTAGGAATTGAGCCTGAAACCCAGGCATGTGCCCTTACACGAATTGACCCAGTGACCTTTTGGTACATGGGACAATGCTCAACCACACAGGCCAGAATCTAGTCTTAAATGATAATGAATGTCATCACTCTTCAAGTCTCTGATTGAACTTTGCTTTTGAATGAGCTAAACATGGGCATCCATGTGTTAAATGAGTTTGGGTGTTTGACTACTGGGCCTAACCAAGTTCTAAATAGTTTAAATATAAACTGATTTACTCATCCATTCAATGAATATTTTTTAATGCAACATCATGCTAAGCTGTGAGAAAACTGAAGAGTACAAGTTTTGGGTGGTCTTCTGGTCATGGTTTTTCTTCCAGCCTTCTAGATCTTATGTCTTATTGCTCTAATTGAAGCAACAGTTTCCTTCTATCAGTTGGTATGCCTCCTAGGAGACCTGCTGCCTGGTCTTAGAGGAAAATTCCTTAACATTTTATGGGTTATAAACTTTTTAAAAAACTAATGAGAACTATAGACTTTCTCTCCAGGAAAAAAAAAAGTGTGTATGTTTCATAGTTTCAGGAAATTGAGGGAATCTCCTGAATTCCATCCTTTGATTCTCCAAAGATCATCTGGATTGTGTTAACAAAGTGACCCAGATGATCTCTAAACCTCACCTCAGAGCTATAGCAGAACCTCCAGAGGTGGGCCCATAAATAAGCATTTTTAAATTGTGGTAAAATATACATAACGGGATTTTCCATTTTAACCATTAAATACGCATTGTTTAAAAAGTACTACAGGTTATTTGGATGTGTAGTCACTGTGTTAGGTACACATGTGTGCGCACACACAGTCTATTTAGAAATATATATTATTAGAAGAATGCTGGCCTTTTATCTTAAAGCTATCTAAGTCAGCCAGAGGTTGGAATGTCCAAGGCACTCAGACACTCTGTTGCTACTTGTGTCTCAGCCGTGTTTGGGAAACACCAGAAGCTGACTTTCCCCGTCCGTGGCCAGGCCTTTAGTGTGACACGAGGTGGTATGTGGGCCTGTGAAATCTCTACGGCAGAGAAAGAGGCCTGTGCATCCCTGTGGGGTTGGGGTTACATTAGTGTTAGACTCAACTATGTATGGATTAATGGCTTGGGTCAGGTGTTTTTTAAAAAAATATATTGGAGCTCCAGTGGCGCAATCGGTTACCGCGCGGTACTTATAAAAAAATATATTTTTATTGATTTCAGAGAGGGAGAGAGAAAAACATCAATGATAAGAGAATCATTGATTGGATGCCTCTTGCTCACCCCCTACTGGGGATAGAGCCCACAATCCGAAACCTGGACATGTGCCCTGACCAGAAATGGAACCTGCCCTCCTGATTAATGGGTTGATGCTCAACCACTGAGCTACACCAGCCAGGCAACTTGGGTCATGTTTTTAAATGGGCAAACCCAAAACAAGCTCCCCTTCTAAATCTGGCCCATTTGATGATGCCTGGACCTAGGACAGGTGAAGTTGAAATGGACTCAAACTCCATGTTTACTGTTACTAGGGTTATAACAAGTGAGTGGAAATATCTTTAATTAGAGGTAGGTGTTTACAAAAATATCTAATTTTTTTCAGAAAATAAAATGCTAATAAAAAGAAATGAGGAAATAGATAAATGTGCTCTCTAATCAGTAAGGTAGTGGGTCAGTTTTTTTCTTTAATATATAAATTTCCTGAATAGTCTAAGTTTTCCATAGTTAGCTTGTATAGTTTTGTTATCATAGAAAAAAAAACTTACTTCCCACTTGGGCTTTTAGACTTGGTGTTGATTTCACTTTCGATTGCCATTCTTGCTGGTCAGAAGTGAACCTCGTGTCCGCTTTTCTCTCACCAGACAGTGGTCCACTCCATAGAACTTCAGGCAACTGATGGGCACGACCGCCCACTCACCGACTGCTCCATCGTCAACAGTGGCAAGATAGACGTGAAAACACCTTTTGTGGTTGAGGTCCCCGACTGGTGATGCAGCTGGCAGGAAACAAGGAACATACTCTATCAGGGTGTGCGTGCGTGCGTGCGTGTGTGCGTGTGTGTGTGTGCGTGTGTGTGTGTGCGCGCGTGCGTGCGTTCGGGTCTTTTGATTCTTCAAAGTTACTGTTTTGCTTTGTCTTTCTACTCTCTTCTGTTTTCCACTCCAGATCACAGGAGAGTTATAAAAATCAACCAAAGTTTATTTTGCATGAATTTTGTTAAATCACTTGTTTAGGAACTTTGTACTTAAAAGACCTATCCCCCTTCCTTCAATGGTGCTATTTTTAAACTAGAAAACTTGGTATTCGCTATTTTCTTTGGAAGAACACAATCATTATTTTGCTGAATTAACTGTGATCCCCAAGTTAGGTGATACTGAAGATTTGTCAGGAAAAGATGGGGACGTGAAGGATATTGTTTTGTATTTAAACAGAATTCGTTTTAGGTAAAGGGAGATTTGATTAGTATAATCTGATATGTGTCATAGGAACCTTTACCTGATGCAGGGTGCTTTGATGTTCTCTGTATTAAATACTTTTTATATAGATCAACTCTTTCTGCAAGACTTTTTTATTAAATTAAAAATTCTTTAAAAATTAATGTACAAAAATACACACACTTTAATGTTAACAATGCATGGGTTGGAGAGGGTTCTGTAAATCAGAGTATTAAAATAATGGAATAATTTGGGGTGAGAATGCACAGAAATGATGCCCATCCACAGTCCAAATACTTGAACTGATTAGTCCCTACTATTTACTAACTGCAACATTTTCAGAAAGGTCCCTTGAGTCCACTAGCAACAAAAAGGAATCTTTTTTACTTAAATGAGCTGAGAAAGGAAAATCCTGTTGGGGCCTTATTGTGACACTCCTGGCTGTAATGGCCTGTGCCTGCTCTTGTTCACATGGGAATGGTGTCTGTTAGAAAATAGCCTATTGCTTCTTCTCTGGTTCCCATGCAGTGAAGGTCCAAAAAAATTCCATCTCTTGAGCTGCATTCTAAGAAAATGGCTTCAATGAGAGATGAGAGGACATGAGCATTCTAACTGCTGATGGGTTAATCCCCACAGCTCTCTGGAGAAGCCAGGAGGGCAGTGCTGTTCCAGTGGCCAAGGAGGGCCTCCTGCGGGTGGGCACATTCGAGCTGAGGGCTGAGGAAGGAAGAGGAGGTGGTGGGCAGACCAGACCCGCATTCAGGCCTGCTAGGCAGAGAGGGAAGGGGAAGGGTGAGGATCCCGAGGTGAGAGGGAGTGGGCTCCCTCCAGGGCAGAAGCCAAAGCCAGCCTGTTGCATCCTGAGAGGTCAGAGGAGTCAGGCTGAGACTGGGTCATGCCGGGCCTCGGGGCCAGGGTAGTCACAGTGTAATGGGGAGTTACCAGTTTAAGCTGGGGAAGCGCATGATGTGGTCTGCATTGGAGAAAGATTATTTTTACAGGGAGCTGAAGTACATATCAAGAAACTAAAAACACTCCTAACCTTTGAAGTCCCAGTCCTGGGAATTTGATTTAGAAAGTGATCTGAAGTTGTGTTGGGTGTCATCTAGTCCCCTGTGTTCCGGGGATGGCCCCCCATTCTGTTTGGGGGATCACACCATTCCCTCAAGCATTTCTTGTCCTTGGTGTAGGCCCGTGGTCGGCAAACCGCGGCTCGCGAGCCACATGCGGCTCTTTGGCCCTTTGAGTATGGCCACGAAGTTTCAATCGTACTGTACGTGTGCGCCCGCATGTGGTATTTTGCGGAAGAGCCACACTGAAGGGGCCACAGTTTGCCGACCACTGGTGTAAGCTGACCCTATGGATAAGTATGTACCTGGCCTGGCCAACTCATTCATTACCTCTTGATACATATATACTGAAGGCTGAATAGAGATGCAGTGTTGGCCCTCATGGTTCCCAGGGAAGGAGACAAGTAATTCACATGTATGCCACATGAATATATAGCAGAGCATCAGGTAGTAATACATCTATGAAGAGAAACAGAGCAGGCAGGAAGATAGAGAGTGGAGAGGTGATCCCGAAAGTCCCTAAGTGTGGGCTGAAGGATGTGAGTGGGTAGTAAGCTGTGAGGACATGGGGGGCAGAGGGGACCAAGAGCGGTGGCTCTGGGTGAAGGGCAGACTGGTGGGTTTAAGGAACAGCAAAAAGTCCATGTGTGCAGTGCCAGGGTGATGGGGAGTGAGGTGGGAGAGGGAGCAGGGTTGTCCTGTTGGCCAAGCAGAACATTGCCTCAACCCTGTCCTGGTGACTGGCTCAAGGATAGGTGTTTGACCCCAGGGGTGCTAGTGAGCCTCAATTGTGGGACTTCTGCTGGAAATTCCAGGAAAGGGCTGCTGTCTCTTCTGTGAGGATGTAAAGGAGCAGGTCTGAGAATAAAATCAGCAGCGAGGGAAGCTGGACCAGGGGACAGAAAGATGGATGCCTGAAGACACAACTGAGTCCAGCAGCCTGAAGCCAATCTCCACCCTAATTTATTAGCCATGCAGGCCAATACATTTCCTGTTTGGCTTAAGCCAGGGTGAATTATTTTTTGTGATTTGCAACCTCAAGTCTTTGTCCAATACAGCAATATTGAAAAGTTTTATGTGTAAAGATGTGAATTGCAGAATTATTTATGGTAGCAAAATACTGGAAGCAACCTGAATGTCCCAAAATGGTTATAAAACATACATCCCATAATAGAATACTATGCATTCATTAAGACCGACGCTACAGAACTTAGGAGTAACATGAGGAAATGGATGTTTTCTGGAAAAAAGTAGAAATTCTGTATGCAGCATGATCTCACTTATGTAAATATACACTGAGTGGCCAGATTATTATGACCACCTGACGTTTGTAGGCAAATTAGCTATAAGTTCGCGCTTAAGTTGCTAGAGGGCCAGACCATTATAAATAGGGAAGCAGGTTGTTTACGACAGTAAAGTGATTTTTTTCTGAAGATATGGGTAAACAATGCGATTTAACAGCCTTTGAACGTGGGATATATTTGAACATGAGTGGCCATATTATTATGACCACCCCATCAGTACTTTGTTGGGCCACCTTTTGCCTTCAATACTGCAGCGATTCTTCCTGGCATTGACTCCACGAGATGTTGAAAGGTGATGCGAGGAATCTGACACCATGCCTGATGAATAGCACTGTCCAGTTCTGTGAGATTTGATGGTTGTGGAACCAGCTGCCTGATGGCTCTTTTAACTTCGTCCCACAAATGCTCAATTGGATTGAGATCTGGTGATTGTGGGGGCCACCTAAGTAGGGTAAAGTCTCCCTCGTGTTCTTGAAAGCACTCCTGCACAATACAAGCACCGTGGCATGGCGCATTGTCTTGTTGGAAGAAGCCATTTCCATTGGGATGTGCCATCAACATGATAGGATGAACTTGATCAGCAACGATACTTAGGTATGTTGTGCTATTCAGACGTTGTTCCACACGAATTAAAGGGCCCAAATCATGCCAGGAAAACATGCCCCAAACCATAACACTACCCCCACCAGCTTGAAGGGTTGTACTCATGCATGTGGGGTGCATGCTTTCATGCTGTTTCCACCAAATTCTCACTCTGCCATCTGCATGATGCAACTGGAAACGTGACTCATCGGACCACATGACTTTTTTCCAATGCTCGACTGTCCAATCGTTGTGTTCTTGTGCGAATTGGAGACATTTTATCTTGGTAACTGCAGACAGCAAAGGTGTTCGAACAGGCCTTTGGCTTCCATATCCCATACGATGCAGTGTACAGCTAATTTGCCCACAAACGTCAGGTGGTCATAATATTATCTGGCCACTCAGTGTATACTCATAATGCAAATGCAACAACATGTAAATTGACAGAAATCAAATGCGAATGGTGGGATTTAAAAAAAACTCTTACATTTATATTTTTTACTTTTTTCAGTCTTCCAATTTTTCTCTAGAGTGCATTTCTTTTGAATAATTATGAAAAGGAAACATTAAGCTTTTTTTAAGGTAACCAACTGGAAACAAATGACCTCTTCGATATATAAAGTGTCTTGAATCTCAAAGGTCAGAGATCACATAAGCAAGCCCCTGCTGCCCACCAGGCATAGGGGCATGTACTTGATACCATACTTGCCATCTAGCGTTTTCATTCATATGCGCCTAATGACATCTCTCTGGCTACAAAGCAGAAAGTGGTTCATTTTCAAAGTGCTGAAATTCTGAGACCACTAGGTAGCAAACTGTCTGGCTGTCTGTAATAAGCTCAGGTGTCTGTAATAAGCTCAGGACACACCCCCTGCTAGAAGCAGTTTATTTCTTGTACCCTGAAGGGCAGGCCTTACACCAATCAGCAAACTGAAGACTACAAACTATTCGTTTACCAAAGAATCGATGCTTTCCGCAAAAGCCTTTGAAGCAAGCAGGGCACTCTGTGCCAGTCGGACTGTGAGAAGGACACATGTAGGAGCCAAGAACCTGTACGGAGTCAGAGGGAGAGTACACCGGCCACCGCCACGCCAAATGACAGCACTTTAGTCTTGCATCATTTTCATAAACAATTTAAAACATCTTGGTATCCTTAGCCATGAGCTGTTTTATTCTACATGTTAATGAGCAATTTTCTGGATCATTGAATAAGGACTTAGTAAGATTTATTCTTGGGTTGGATTAGTTAGGACACTTTCAAAATTATTGCCCACTCGGTTTCTGATGAATTCTTAGGTTCTGAACAGAACTCACCAACCTCATCTGTTAGTTCAGCGGTTTTGAGTTACATAAAGACAAAAACATGGCAAGGGGTTTATAGCAGGAAAAGAATTTGTTTTTGTTTTTCAACATTCCTATAATTCAGACAGCTGAGGAAATCTTTGATCTGTAAGGCTTAGAAAGTCAAAGTCCCCTCAAGGCACTTTTCTTTTTTTTTTAATTAAGAGAGAGTAAAAACAGTATTTGTAATGGAAAATTTTGTTGCTGTTAAGGACATAATGGCTTCTACTTAGTTATAATTCATCTTGTGAATTTCAGATTTTGGCCAAGCGTTTAATCTTAGGTGCGATATAACATAACCTACTTGGAGATCGGCTTGTGTTCCTGATCATCTTAGAGCAGTGGTTCCCAACGTGGGGCACACGCCCCACAGGAGGGCAATTTGATTTTTAAGGGGGGCAATTGGAGAATGAGTTATTAAGTGAATTTTTGCATTTCTTATGGTTCTAGGGTCCTCATATACAGTATATAAATATATATTGTGACATATTTATGCATTTCAGTTCTCTATTGTTTAAACTTTATCTGCTATTTTTTCATATTATGTTATTTTTTTCAATTTCTTAGTGTTTTTTTCCTCTGTACTTCAACTGTCCTTTTGTTCTTTTATTTTTCTCTTTCGTGGATGCCATGTTCTTTGGAAGCTTGGTTATGGCCTTTTAGGCTTCCTCCACGTGAATAGGAGTTCATTTTTTGAATAGTAAGAATTATATGTCACAGGGGAGGCATCAGGATTTTAGAGATGCTTAGGTGGGATATGGTCCAAAAATGCTTGGGAACCACTGATCTAGAGCAATGGAAAACACAATGGCATTAATGCAGAATTAGTGACTAGTCACCGGAGTTCTGTCTGGGGGTGGGCGTTAAAGGGGTGGGGAAAAGGCTATCTGACAAATATGAAGAATCACAACAAAATGCATCATAAAACCCACAAATGGAGTTTTATTTTCATCCCTAGTTCCGTCAGAATGCTCAGAGTCACAAATTTGGAGAGTTTGGAGAGGGCTCAACATGCCCATATCCCTCCTGCTGCCTACTTCTGAAGTTTTATTAGGAGTCATAGAAATTTTCACACCCATTCGGTTTTTCGGAGGGTGTGAAGGGCTTTCTCCCTGAAGCACACCAGGCCTTTAAAAACAAGGTCAGGGTCACCATCTAGCCTAGCAGGTAAATACTATGTCCTCTCCTTTGGATGGATGTCTCCATTTGAAATCTTGAATCTTTTTCCTCCAACTGGGACTTTAAAGACAAGTTTGCTTCCTGGGCCTCTTGAGTTGCTGCAGAGACCAGAAAGTTCCAACTCCTTCTCAGACTCCCTTGACGCCGGGGATCAAGAATAAGGTTCTGACAATTGGATGGACTTCTGTGGGATGTGGAGTGGAAGATAGAAGTGGGTGAACACCATCTTCCTGCTGCTTGGGCTGTGGCTGCTGGAAGCAAGGCCATGGGTGTTGAGGCCATTGTGGAGTAGGTGGTGGCAGCTGGACCCCTTGTTCCAGTGCCCAGTCACTAGCTCCCAGGGCACCGCTATGAGGCAGTTATGGCTCTAACAGTGACTTCCTGACCTGACATGCTGATGCTTGGATCAAAGCTACAGTGGTTTTTACCTCAATGGCTCCAGTAGCAGCCTCCTGCCTCCCTGAACTCCAGCTTAAGGCAGAAGTTGTAGCTCCCCTGGCATGTGGGTACTGGTACTGGAGCTTGCTGGAATGTTCTGGAATTTGTTGCTCAGCAGGAGTTTACCCTCTTCATTCTTTCAAAAATTCTATAAGTATTCAGTTCCTTATTATTTCATTCTGTTTAAAATACCTACTGTGGTTTCTATTTCCTGCAATGGAATTGATATGGAATACTAAATTACATATCAAACATTTACATAAAATAAAAAATGAAAGTCATCACTAAGAAAAAGGACACGGACATTAATGCAGTGAAGGCCTGGGGAGGGGGAAGGAGCAGGGTGAAGGGGAGTCAATGGGGGGGGGATATCTGCAATACTTTCAACAATAAAGATAAATTAAAAATAATAAAATATTAATTCTCAAAAAATATTTCTTGAGTAGTGTGCCACCAAAGATGCTCGGTATTTATTTTTCTTAAATTATCACTATCTTGGTAAATCATAACTACTTAATGAGTACCTTTTGGCTTAATGGATGAGGTAATTAACGCTTACCTTGTCATTTTAGACATAAATATCTATGTGAATCCATGAGAAGTTGTGTGTGTATGTAAAGAGACAAGACATAATTTGTATTTCCAACAAAACCTTAGGAAAAGACAACTTCAAACATTTCTTGTTCTTTGTTTTTATTTAACTCAAAATAGCTAATAACAAAAACATTAAAAAAATATCTCCAACACTTGACTATTCAGTTATTTTTGGTTGATGACATTGAGTAGTTCTTGCTTGTTCCTAATATGTGGGACCATATCTACCATAAACATATCTCTAAAGAGTTTGCATCAGGATTAAAACTTATATATTTATATCTTAATCAAATAACATGATTCAGTAATTAGTTTTGAATCTAAACATTCTTCTCTCCCATACAGAAGCTTATTAAAATAGTCGTAAATAATTTAGCTATTAATTAGTTTTCAATGAAATGCCCAAATAACAGCACATACATACAGGTTGCACATATGCTTATATCCTTTACTACTCAAATTATGGATGTCTGTAAGGTATACAGTGGAATCCTATCATAAACACATTTAACTTACATTAATTCAAGATATGAGGTCAGTGAAAAGGAAACAGTAAGAAAAATAACAGTAAATCCCATGGCAATACCACCTATTCAACGAATGGACGCCCTTGAGTAAACCAAGGTGAGTGCTGCCAATGCAGTGTCCCCTCAGCCAGGGTCAGTGCCCATGCTGTCTCAGGGGACAAGCATCTTGCAGGGGTAAGTGTGATGCTAGTGTTTAAAGGTATGTGTAGCCCCCAAACAAACACCAACCATTTCAATTGGTCTTCAGTGGAAGAAACAGTCCTTTCTCCCAGCACTGGAGGAAAAAATGGTCATTGTAGATGTGAACAGATTTCCAACATGATGCCTGCCCAGAGGGCTTTCAAGGATATGCTTGATACTCCATTTTTTTCTCATGTACTGACATTAGATGCTAACCCCTGGATATGACTCAAATCCACTGTCGTGTCAATTAAAAACGCCGTGATTTAAAACGTGCCCGAATACTGTCAGCAGCATTTAATTTCCAGTTTAGCGCCTTCCTCACAGTCAGCAGTGTGCGTTTCTGTGATACCCTCCTGGTGCCCGCACTATGAATGTATCTAATTCCTGGCCGAGGAAACCTCAGGATGAAAACATTAGTGTGTCACAAAATCTGAACCAGAAAGTACCGGAGTTGACCAGCCTCAGTGTGATTCAGGACAAGATTTTCAATTAGCAGACGGTCCGAGTGAGGCCAAGAGTCACGAGGTTTTGTCGCGCTGGGTGCTCCCCGGGATCTTCCCAAGCTTCGTGCTCACGGGTTTCTAAATTGGCAGCTACGTTCTAGCCTTGAACAGTTGGCCTTGACCTCAGCACAGCCCTGGTTCAGTTTCTATTTTTAAAAGCACCATTCTAATGGAAATGTCCCTGCCCTGAGTGAAGCTGGGCCTGTGAATTTCACCACTAGCTAGAGCTGCTATGTCATAGAGTTTAGGTTAATTTGGTAGATGATCGATTTCCTTGACTACAATGTTGAAAGGGGCTTTCAGCTTCTTCCGGCCCCGCAGGCTTTCTACCTGGGCTGCAGGTGAGGGTAGAAGATCCCGTGGAGAACGCCTTCAATAACCACATTAGGGAAATCTGCAAAACAGAAGGAAAACTGCTTTTCTTATGTGTGCCTGTAAAACATCATCGCGTTTTGCAGAAGTTAACAAGGGAAGGCCCACCGTGACTTGGGAATCTGCAGCGCCGTGCAGTTTGGTTTCCAACGTGCTATCCGTCATGCGGCTTCGGCCTGGCGCCGCTTCAGTGTAGCACCCGGCGCTGCAGGGATGCGTGGCCAGATTTGTAGCTTATTGATTTAAGGGATGTTCTAACGGTTAATGCTGCTGGGCCCCAGCTCTTTATCTGAATGTTTTCTCCCAAGGAAGATGGATTACACTGGCAATTCAATTTCTAACAAAATCTCAATATACTTGAAGGAATTCCAAGATTTCTACTGGGAATACTTCGCTGCAGTTTTTCCACCGTGGTTTACAGCGGCTAGCTAGTTCAAGCAGTCTTCAGTATGCTTGTTCTGTGTGCTAGCTTTTAGAGAGCAGGAAGAGGGGGGGCCTGTTGTCCAAATTTAAGGGCAAATTTCTGACAAAAGCCATCCTGTCAAACTTGAAAAACTGGCTGCATTTTTATAGGAGATACACAGGAAACCCAGAGCTGCATGGTGCGTTGTACCATGTTGCAGTTATCAGGGTGGGTAACATATGAGCGCATCACTTGAACAGGGGAACCAATCTATCACACGGCTCAGAGTCTGTTTTCTGAACTTCAATCTGCGCAGCAGTGTATCCGGGATGTATGCTGAAGCCAACCACTTGAAATAAGTACAGTTACAAGGAATTTAAGTGGTCCAATACTTGAAGACAAAAAAAATAATGCCTTCATGTATGAATCCAACGTGAAACCACTTAGGAGGTCAGCCCTCCTCGGGAGGGCAGCGAGGCTCCTGGAGGAGAGGGCTAGGAAGAGGGAGCCAAGCAGGTGGAAAGTCTGTGCGGGAGGGACAAAGGCCTAGGGAAGCGCAGGGCAGCAGGAGGAGCGGTGAGGAGGCCTGAGGACCCGAGGGCGGGGCTGGGGAGGCAATTCAAGAATAGGCTGGAATTCAGGCTTTATCTGAAAAGCAATGAGAAGCTATCCAAGGACTTTAAGCAAAGTGAGACACAACTGAATCATGTTTTGAAAAGATGACTCTGGCTGCCACTCAGAGACCGGCTTGGAGCAAGTTGAAAGTGGCGATGGATTTGATACGGCTGGTGAGGGATTTCACTATAGTAGGTTGCTGTAAGGTTGCTGTAAAAACTGATGAGTGAAACGAGGTGCTGGGACCTGGGCTTGGCACACAGTTAGTACCACTTTCACTACAATGAACCGAGCACTGGCTAATTACTTGGAATATAAGTAAATAGCAGTCCGCACCCATGCCAATGGAATCCCTGAGGGGAAGGAGTGGCACAGTTGAGGCTAACTCCTCAAGACGTCCAGTGTGGTGGAGTAGAGGGTGTGAGGGGAACGTGAGCCAGAGCCAGACCACAGAGGGCCCTGTAACCACGGTGAGAGTGTGGAGCTCATGGAGAGGGTTGGGGTGGAAATAAGTAGGGTGACGCAGCTGTCTACACAAGGTAATCAAGGCCACAAGCAAGGAGATTACTTAAAAGAATGTGTCATGAGATGAGGGAAGGGTCTATGACAGCCTTCAGGTGAAACGTGGGAAAGTCCAGGGAAGGTGATGTTTGAAGGAGGAGAAAGGGCTAAAGCTGACAAGAGGTCAAGTAAGAGGAGACTGAATAATGTCCAGAGGGCCCAGTCAGGGTGGTTCAGTGGTTGAGTGTCGACCTATGAACCAGGAGGTCATGGTTCGATTTGTGGTCAGGGCATATGCCCAGGTTGTGGGCTTGATCCCCAGTGTTGGGTGTGCAGGAGGCAACCGATTAACGATTCTCTCTCATCACTGATGTTTCTATTTCCCTCTCCCTCTCTCTTCCTCTCTGAAATCAATAAAAATATATTTTTAAAAAAGAAGAGAAAATGTCCACAGAGCTTAGCCACACTGCAGTCACTGGGAACCTCGGCAAAAGTTGTTTTAAATTTCCCAGAAAAATAGAAACAAAAGCTGAAAACATATGCTACAAGAATAACATTTGATTATTAACATTTTATAAGAGGATAATGTTAAATTGTTAGAACTTAAGGACAGACCCTCCTCTAATTTTGTGAGGGTCGGTATATCTGTTAAGGAATGTCCACATTCGTATCTATATCCTCTGGAAGAGTAACCTTAACATTAATGTGATGCAAGCACAATTTATCTTTAAATGAAATGCTAAAGATTGGCAAGATGATCATTAGTATAATATTTTTAGGAGAACAGGAATCTGGTTTATGAAATTGGATTGGCCAACATTCCACGAAAATAGGTCTCACTCGACGAACGCATTTACCAAAAAATTGCCAGACTGGGGCAGGAAAACAAGAGCATTGTGGCCAGCATCCCTTACCAGCTCATTGTTTACTCCAGACCCGGTCCCATTCTGCCCATCAAACCTGTGGACTTTACTTATTCTCAAACAAGAATCCCCTTTCTGTGCAAGTCATTCAGCCCCACCAACATTCTAGCAATGACACAACCTTCTTACTCTTTCTAACTCCAGACATTTGCCCCTTGATGTCCTTTCCCAGAAAGTTCCTCCCATTCTTTATTGTTAAGCCAGGTGCATAGTGCATGGTGTTTAATAAGCTAGTGAATTGGATTTAGGTGTTATGAAATATCTACCCTCTTCCATAAAACATCCTGGCTATTCTAGTCCACTCTCTACACTTCCACAGGAATTCCAATCAAATGCATAAAATATCTGAGTATAAACAATACCTGCAAAAAGTACTTGTGGAACCATTTTAAAAAGATAATAAGAATATATATAAAAGCCTAAGTGACCATTCAACCATTCGACTGGTAGCTATGACGCACACTGACCACCAAGTGGCAGGCGCTCTGACCGGTAGGTTAGCTTGCTGCTGAGGTCCAGCCGATCTGGACTGGGCGAGACTGGCCAGACACACCCTGGAGCCCTCCCACAGTCCCTCCCTGGGCCCTGATCATGCACCGGTGGGGGTCCCTCGGCCTGGCCTGTGCCCTTTTGCAATCCGGGACCCCTCGGAGGGGGGGTCAGAGAGCGCAGGTCAGGCCGAGGGACCCCACCGGTGCACGAATCTGTGCACGGGGCCTGTAGTACTTAATAAAATATTGCCCATTTGAATCTAGACAAGGTTACATTATGAATATTTGTTAAATATAACATTTTGTTAATATACTTCAACTACTATAATATGTGTATTTGTTAAACATGGAAAGCAAATGCTAAAGAAAGGCAATTACTGCTATGAAACCATATTCTTACACAGCAATGGCAGCTCTCTCTTGTCAGGGTGCTAGGAATGGTCCCTTGACACAGCAGGGCTGTGTCCTGGCCAGCGTTCTTTAAATGACAGCTAAGTGGGTGGTCTGAGTACATGCTCCCCTGCTACACAGAACAGTCCCCTCTCTCTTGCTTGGGATACAATTTTACTGTCATAACGTAGGAATGGTTTCAATAGATAATTTATCTATTGCTGTTTAGTTACTCTCAGAAACAAAGGCTGAAAACTCACTATATGCAAAGAACACAGAGGGAGAAATTAGGCAACAAGGGGTTCACCCATCAGCCATGTGAGACTAGGCAAGGTGGTGCCTCCCTGAGCCCTGATTGTCTCATTAGCCAATGATGACACCTGCCTGCCTTTTCCATAAGGTTGTTCAGGAAATGAAATAACATGTGAGGATGTACTCATGAAGAGGTGCACAACGAAACGCTTTGAGAGGGACCAAGAAATGTAAATTTCTTGGCACAAAGATAGGGCTCAGGCTAAAATATTGGTTACAATTATACTTAAATTATTCATTATATTTAAATATACAGCTTTAAGAAATATATATTCAGCCATTAAAGGCAGCAAATACCTTTCTCCCTTATTGCTCTAATTCAAAATGGCCTGGTAAGAGAGAAAGACAAATTATGTTTCCTTCTGAAAGGCTTGCCCCAATTAAAATTCTGAATGTCTCTTACACCAAGAGCACTGGTTTATTGGCAGATTATTAAGCCCCGGACCAATGTCACTCCCTTAGACCTGTATTAAAAACGTGGTTTATGTGGTGCAGGGTCAGATCAGTAAAGAGCTGTTAGCAGATGACAGGTTTGATTACCGCTGGCTGCAGGCAAGACGTATGGATCCCGGAGGAACAGCAGCACCGGCTGGTGGGACAGTTTGCTGGAAAGGTCAAGAACAGGCATGTCAGCATCAGGGGACGACGGTAAACAGAAAACACTACAAACTAGCTTTGAGGGGATCAAACTGCTGTGCCGGGACGTCTCAAGGTTTATGTATCTAACAGTGCGGGCGAGCAACAGCCAGCAGAGGTAGAGGGAACAGACCCGTGCGGCGCGCTTCTTCCCAACATTTTTTTGTGGAATTTGAAGCAGATAGACAACCTAGACAATAAATCATTGCTGAGAAGTGTTTTTTTTTAATCTTGTAGTAAGATTATTGGTAAGAATAACATTCTTATTATTTGCATGAAACAATGTAGGGTTCTGATTTTGTCACTCCTAGATGTCACTTCTGGACCTTCCTAGCAAATATTTATCATCTCAAAATCAATTTCCGAACAAAGGTTTTCAAGAAAATTATGACTTGAAACACTTATACCATGGTAACTAGACATTTAACAAAACCACAGTCCCTTTCTGGATTTATACTATATAACTCCTAATTGACTATTAGTTCTTACCTTGACTCTTCAGATTCTGTCTCCTCAAAAGACCTAAACATTTTTTTTAAAGAAAAGAAAAAGACCATATAAGCCAGGTCAGTGTTGATGCCAACAAAGGGAAAAAAAAATAGTCAGTATTCCTAAAGCTCTAAGTCAGGAGGCATTTTGAGAAAAGAGTCAGGTGTTTTCATGAAGTCACCTCATGGCTGATACGTCATTCTAAGGAATCTCAAGACTGCAATATTCAATTTTCCTGAAGATCACTTAATAATCCTATGGTTCTACTTCTGGATTTATAAAATGGAGAAAAGATTTCACTCATTCCCAACATCTCCTCTTAAAAATACACAACTGCCTATGAACCCCAAACCTGAGTAAGCGCATGCAAGTTGGAGCAGGATACGCTGACAAGGCCTCCTGTTTGGTGAGCAGGGGGAATAACTGAGTGGAAAGTGGCCCTGAGTAAACACTGCCGGCAAGGGAGCTTGGATGGGTATCTGGCTTAATAGGACTTAGGGTGTGGTTAGCAGGAATGTCTTGTAGGTAGTGTGGGTCCTTCAGGCAGGTCTGGAGGCAGCGAGAAAATGGATAAAGCCATCTTTCCTCTTGGAGTTTCAGAGTCTGAGGTGATGTGTTTCTTTGTAAATGGGATTAATACATCAGGGATGTTGCTGATGACCTTCGGTGACCAGCTCAACACAGGTGCCCATCAAGTTAGGCTCCCAGAGTTGGGCGAGTAGCTTAATTTTAAGTTAATTCTTCAGAAGAACTCTTCCCAGTGGCTGATGATATCAAACGCCTGGTTCCTTGGAAGATGGGGTCAGGGTCTACAGCCCCACTTGGAAGTTCCCGAGGGAGAGGCAGGGGAGTGGGGAAAGACAGCTGGAAGGCCCAGGCTCTGTCAGCTTTCGGGAGAGAGATCTCAGGAAGCCACTTAGTCCCCGGGTTTCAATTTGCTCAACTCTTAAATACAGGGAGTTGTGTAAATTGATCTTTAAGGTCATTTATAACTTTGAAATAATATATGTGCCAAGAGGATATAGATTTTGCTCAAGTGTGCACAAATAAACATATTAGTCCCCAAATAGAATATCTAGATTCACAATTTCCATCATGTACCACCGCTCCATGTAGTAGCATAATTTAAAAAGTCAGTTCCTTAAATCTAAACCTGAGTTACTGAGCACTGGTCATTGGCCACAATCTGGGGAAGAAGGCTCAGGAGAAATTCCTTTGACTACAAGCAGGGGGTGAGCGAGAGTGCTGTCCCAGGCTGCCCCTTCTGGCACCTTTGTGGGATATTTGTTAGGCCAATAAGTGATTGACGACTAATATAAAATACATGTCCAATAAGTAAACAGCAATGCTTACCCACAACTCTCTGCCTTTGGTAGAGATGGCAAGTGCCGTATGTTTAGGAAATCAAGAAACAGTTTGGGAAGTTCTTCATTTTCTAAAATGACAGCCTGTGAAAGCAGAACACAGATTTAGAAAGTAAAGTTTGCTAGGCAATCAATCAAATAAACTATTTCAAAAAGTCATAACCATCCATCAAAGTTCTTACCAGCATCATTCCTCACCATCAATAGGTGTGGTCCCCCAAGAATTTCACCTGACACGAATTCAGACCCACACACGTGCTATTCAGTGTCAGCACATGCTCCTTTTTACCCATTCGTTCACCCAAACAGCATTTATAGAGCATCTACTATTCAGATGCTAAGAGGGCAACACAGTGGGACACCAGGTAGACACAGTTCCTGCCTTCGAGGGGATTCTAATCCAGAGTGAGCATTTCACCACAATATGTACATCAGACTTTCCTTCACGAGTGATAAGGTGGTCTGGGGTGTGTGTGCGCATGCACGTGCTCACCTGTTTGCTACAAGAGACCACTACTGTTTAGGAAATACTAGACATGGCTTTTTTTTTTTTTTTTTTTTAACAGCTATCACCTGTTTCAGCAATAGGATCAACTGACATTTATTGCTATTTGGACAGCTCCACTTAAAGCGTAACAACTTTACCACTAAGTGTAAATCAGTGTATATGCTGAAAAAATACACAGAGTTGTTCCATTTATAGAGCTCTGCTAAAGAGCTGGCATAATGGCATAACCATGTCTCTTCTCAGGTACCCAAATTATGCAATTTCAAGGAGAAATTTAGTGGACAGCTGTAAAGTACATTTTCATACATATCTATGTTTAAGAGTCGGCCAGAGCGTGCCAACTGACTGCACATTTTCCGCTCCCTCCTTTTTGCAAAGATCATGGAAAAAGCATCAATGAATGAAATTAACCTCTGAAATTAATATAACTATTTTCAAGGGTCATTTTCATAATTTGCCAAGGGTCATTTTCACAATGTACCATGGCCGTTCTTCCCCCAACAAGCACATGTTGTTTAAAGAACAATGAGAATAATGGTGAAATATCATTCACACAGCTGATCAGGAACAGCTCTGCAGGGTGGTGCATACGGTACATAACAAATGACAAAAGGAAGGTCGAATTATGTGTGTCTTGTATGTGCATAATTCCATGTACTGTTTTTTGCCATAATTTACACACTGAGCTACCCCATTCCGTACAGTTCTGGAATACTGTTACCCAGTTCAGGACATATGAATGGAGTGAGCGACTACGCAGGTCACCCATCCTAGTGGTCTGACCTCTGTACCACACTAGTGCTCAACCCGAAGGGGTCATCTCGAGAGCCAGTCCTGTCTGAGGCTGTTACAGGTCCTTACACAGCCCATTGTGCCCACTGAAGCTTAAGGAATAAACAAGAGGCAAAAAAAAAAAGTACTTGGCGGTTACACTTTATTAAATAAACAAATAGCATCTATTCTATTAGGCACTGGGATATGGTAGTGTCTGCCACTCTCCAAATGTTTTCCCATCCACTCATCCACCTGCCCACCCACCCGTCCATCCATTCACCCACCCATCCTTCCATCTATCGCAAGGTGCCCCCTGCTTGTAGTCAAAGGAATTTCTCCTGAGCCTTCTTCCCCAGAGTGTGGCCAATGACCAGTGCTCACTAACTCAGGTTTAGATTTAAGGAACTGACTTAAATGTTTACTCTTTTCTTTATTATAAAAGTAGAAAAATGAAACAGTCATAAAATAGAGAAAAAATATTCCTCTATCCAGAGGCATACTTTCATTACTATTTCAGTTAATTTTCTTCAAATCATTTGACCTTCATCTGAACTTTTATCTACCTGAGGAAATTTTGGGGTATTCAAAAGGTCATGATTTCAGTGCCCAGAACTCTAGGTTCCAGGCACCATCATACAAATGAAGCTTCAAGGCATTTTTGCCATAACATGAGTTGCAGTGATTATCTACTTGTTTCTAGATATCAGGTTAAGAGAATACCATAATCTGTATTTGAATAAAAAAGCTTAATGTTGTAACAAATAAAACCCAAGCAATAGTTTTAATTATGTGTACAAGTGGCAGCTTTCAGATTAAAAAAATGGGGGGGGCTGTAACATTCTTATCTCCACCCCCACCTTTTAAAATAAATTAGATCGATAACAAGTGTGGGACACTTTTAATGACCTGAACTACTTAATTTCCAGGATCTTTAGACATGTCATCCATCACCGCAGTATGGAGGAAGACATCTCTTGAGTGTTCAGGGGGTTACTTTGGTTTTATTAATGCAAGATTTAGGGAATTTTAACAAGGTGAATTGTTTATTTGCCTTGACAGATTGGCTTACAATGCACTGGCTACATCTCCAGCATGATCATTAATGACAAAAGACAGGCAAAAAGCTGTTTACACTGCAACACCAGGACGGGAATGAATCCTGCTCAGCCTCCCCAAACAGAGGATTCCAAACAGATGATGGCATCTTTTTAGGTAATACATACTGGTTTTTAAAAAAAGGAATATAGAAATCTCCAGAAATTTGTGAGCATTTCTGTTGAATGTTCACTTGATATGCTCATATGATATTTTCCACAAAGCAATTGCCAATATGGATTTCAGGATTTACAGTTATCAACAAAGTGGCATTGAGGAGTTAGTTAAGCACTCAGTTACATGATAGAGTATTTCTTAAATTCTGCTAAGAAGGTTTGTAAGAAAATAATCCTTAAGTCCAAGCAGAGATAGAGTATAATATAGGAGAATGTACTTAATTTAATACGATATATGTAAGTGAATAACTGTCATGAATTGGTGGAGAGATGCAAAAGAGGTTCAACAAAATCTTTTGGTTAGTAAACACAAGATCGCATCCCATGAGAGACCCAACAGTGAAGTGGGGCTCACACTGTCCATTTATATCTTCAGTTTCTTCAAAAGCTTTTGCTCAAGGAGAACCACTCCTTCTAAAAGCTGCACCCCGGGGCCATCCCACATGCTTGGGACCACAGTCTGGGCTAAATCACCCAATTTTATTCAGTAGATAAGCTCTTAATTAAATATATATATATGTGTATACACACAAATATATATTTATTTAAGAGCTTATCTTAATTAAATATATATATATATATATTACATTGTCGAATATCTAATCTTATTTCCCCATTGTTTTAGCTTGCTTCTCTTTATTTGTGATTTATCTTCAATGGCCAGTCATGTTCATTCCTTAGAGAGGCAGTGTTGCATAGTAGGAAGTTTAAAAGCAAGACCTGAGTTCAAATACTTCCTCTACCTTAGAGGGTTATTGGGAGGATTGGATGATGTCTCCAAGAGTCTCTGGCACACAATTAACATTCAATAAATGCTAATTTGTTTCCTTTGACTCTTTTTGTTGTCTCAATTCCTACCAACCTATTTTATCGGGTTTGGAAGTTTGGATTATTGTCCATGTAGCAAACAGGGCTTCTTGGCCCTCAATGATTCATGGATCCCTTTGAAAACTGGATGAGAGCTAAGGATCTTGCTTGCTGAAAAGGACACATACATCTGTAATTGTGCTGACAGTGCCAGAGGTTCCCAGGCCCGACAGCCCAGCCCAGGACACCTGCTGTTAGCTCCCTTCCTCTCTGTAAAAAATCAATAAAATATTTTTTAAAAAAAGAAATTCCTGTCCAGTGTATCACTTAGGAAGTATGCAGGTATGCAGACTAAAACCCAGATTATTATTAAGGTGCACATAGGAAACGGGTTAAAACAAAAAGCTGTAACAAGTGTGTGATATACTATGTAACAGACTTTGCTTCTGCTATATCCAACTCTGATATTAAAACTGGGTAACTGAACGCACCTGGTAAGAAATATATATATATAATTCTTCACACAATGTTACTCATTTTCAGAAGAATACATGACTCTCCTTAAAATAAACAGATATTCCTTCAGGAATATCGCTCTAGAAATATGGTGGTGGGGGGAATTCCATGCTCTACAAAAAAAATTACCAAAAAATTGCCTGAGTTGGGCAAAAACAATAGCATTGCTACCAGCATCCCTTGCAAGCTCAATGTTTACGCCAGGAGAAATGTCTTTTATTGACGAGGTGCAATTATCATCATGTAACACAAATCACAAAATCCCAATTTTTCCACCTTATCAGCTTTATAAAATCATGTTCCCAAAGGATCCCATTGATTAGTTGCACATGCTCTTTCTGTGACATCCCAAATACTTAATTGTCAGTTATCTTTTCTTCTTCGGTAAGTAAAATGCACTCACAAAATTACAGAGGGACTTGTTCCGCCTTAACCTTCGTGAGGTGCCATCATGCAGCGGAAAACACCGGGAAAATATCACAGGACAAAGCCGTCCGACAAGGGAGACATATAAACACTGTAATGATTTCCCACGAGTTTCCATTTTGGAAAATTGTCACTGCGGCGAGCATACACGGTGACACATCTCCACCGAGGACGCGGGGAAATCGAACGCTGGCATTCTCGTTAGGTCCAAACCTACCCAGCAGCCAATTATAACAGGAACGGAACATCTTATTGAAAACTTGGACACGACCACTTGGCTAACCTTCCAAGATCGCTGCGCAGAGATGTGCTGTCTTCACGGATTTAATCCTTTTATTCTCCTTTCAAAAGATTTAAAAAAAAAAACACAACACAAACAAACCCACATTTCTTCCCCTTGTCTATCACGGTTTGTTATAAACAGCAGGGAAGCTCTCTGTCACAGGGAACTGAACTAAGGCGGGAGGTTTCCCTGAGTCTTGCAGGCCCTTTTCCTAGCCCATCTAGTGTGATTTGAAACGGCCGATTGCTGGGGTGACAAAGTTCATGACGGTCTTTCCTCGCCTCACCAGGAAAGATGCCTCATAGCACACCTACTTCGGAGGGGCAGCGAAGAACACGGAGGGAGAAAAATCAATACTCCTCACTGCAGTGAGTGGGCTGTGGTGTCCGCGTCCCCTGGGACCGAAACTTAGCAGCGCACAAGGCTCTGCCGTCCTCAGTCTTCACTTACCCGCGTACAGCACTTGCTCACAATTTCACAAAATGAGCTACGGTAAGGTGATCAAAGCACCGCTTTTAAAAGCCAGCCAGTAAACAGATCTACGAAGGCTCATGACCTCCTCAGACCTAAAAATCAGATGTGCTTCTGAGGACCCCACTGCACCGCGCACTCTTAGTAAGAGAGACTATTCCCGGACATGTCTGCTCCGTGCCTGGAAAAACTGTACTATTCATAGAATTCCAACAGAATCTGTTATGGTTTCACAGGCCTTTATAGACTGTCCTGCGAGAAATCTGAGGACCCGCACTCAAAGCTGGATGCTGACGAGGGCCTATTTGAAATGGTCAAGACTCTATGAAAAGAAATAATGTCATTTCCCTCCAGAACAATTGGAAAGAGGAAACAGCATTTGTGATCAGATGGCTAAAAAGGCAGAACTAACCAAGAGACAATAGAAAGTGTCAAAACCGTCTTTTGAGCTATTTTAACATCAAAATTTATGTTCTGGAATATTTATTCCTACAAAATGCTTATTTAACACCTGCTAGGTAAAACCACTGGCTCGATGGCTGGCAAAAACAAATGCGATCCTGCCCTCCCAGGCCTTCCAGTCTAGTGGGGAAGATGGACTGTGTTCAAATAATCACAGCGATGAATGTGAGCTTACAAACTGAAACAACTACCTCATAGGGAAGTAGGCTGCTGTCTACAAAGTTAGTAACAAAGCACCTTATTAACCTGTGGGTGAAGGAAAGCTTCCCTGGGGAGGCGGTCCTACAGCCAGGGGATGAATGAGCCAACAGGATAAGAGGAGTGGGGTATTTCTGACACAAAGCACAGCCTGGTCAAAGGCCTGTGGAGGGCAAACATGGTCCTGGAAGAACAGAAGGGCAGCGCGTGGCTGAGTCTGAGAAAACAATGAAGCTGAGCACTAACGCAGGAGAACCTGAGCTGGACAGGCTGGGGGGGCTTCAGGGTCAGGAGAAGGATTTTGCTCTTTCCCCTCCGGATTTGGGGGCCATCGAGGGTGTCACCTGGGTGGGGGGTAAGTGGGGCATGTACGTACACATAACACAGCCTGACCTATATTTTGGCTGCAACTGGAACAGCAGGAGTGCTCCTCAGACCCAGGGACCGTGCATTCATCCCCTGGGCTGGCTCTAACCTGCTTCTTCACCAAGCCATTGAGTTAACGCTAATGACTCCATTTTCATTTTTGATTCCTTTTCAAATCTGGTCTTTTTTTCTTAGACTATTGATCTTTTCTTATTCCTTTAATTATTTTAGACATTTTTATGTTGGGTGTCTATTAAGTTGCCCTTTTACTTGTTCTTGGGATTTAATCTTGCTATTTTCTGTCTGTTGACAATCACTCATAGCTGTTTATTTTCTTCTGTTTTGTAGTTTTGATCCATGAGCTCAGTACTTGCAGGGCTGCATCTGTGGGATAGGCCAGGCCAGGCCCAAGGTATGTCCCCCAGGAGTGGTTTTACTTCTAGGAATCAGCTCCTTGACTGGGATCCCAGGGATATAGGAAGCGTTAAGCCAATGATTACAGTATGTTTTTAGATTGGGGGTTCTGAGACCATACGGATGCTGAAAATAAAAACCCCAAACTCTCACACAACATGGTTGAGAAGCACTAGGAAAACTTTTGTCAGTGCTCAGTGTATGTTTCTTTATGCCAGTGGTCTCCAAAGTAGGTTACAGACACGTGGGGAATTAGGCAAGACCGTTAATTGTGACTCAGGATCACAAATATTAGCATGTCTACTTATTTTAGCCTAAAAACTAAAGAAATCTACCTTTTCTAATTTTAATGTATGGATTTTTAGTAGTACATGCATACAGCCTCTTATTAAATGTGCAGATATTGGGGTGTTATGCACAAACATTTTTTCTCTGGTAAGGATATATAGTCCTAGGCCAGCAGGCTATGCCTCTGACTATAGTGCAATAAAGAGTTTGTAACAGCCAGAAAGGCCCAATCTATCCAAACAGCACTATTGAAAAAGCCCACCTTAGTCTAGTTTGTCCTTTTTCTGAGGATGTAAATCTTTATTGGAAATGCCCTTCTTACCTCTTTTCAAGTGGCCAACTCCTGTCTATTTTTCAAGTCTCAGCTCAAGGGTTACTTCTCTTAGGAAACTTTCCCTAAACCCTCAGGTTGGGCTAAGTTATTGTTGTTGTTGGCAAAATTACACAATAATTTTATGTGATATGATGAATACTAGATTGAGTCACATGAACTTTCACCAATTTAACCTACCAAAGATGGCAAATTTCATATAGGTGTCAGACTCTTTATCTTAATTAATTTGCACAAGACTGTGAGACACTATCACTATTCAAAGTCTGTATATGAGGAGTTTGGGGCTCATAATGGCTATCACCTGCGTGAGCTTTCTCAGGGGGAAGGGGACAGTCAGTATCAGAGCCCAGGTCTCACTGGTTCTAAAACTACCGATCAAGTCACAGAGTCACTCATTCATGGAATCCTTTTTCTTTCCCTGTATATATGTTTCTACAGTAATTATACATTTAATTTATCTCATAGGTAAGTTTAAGGGAACTGTTGAAATTGACTCGCTTCAAATACATTCCTGATTTTTCTTGGATTTTAAATGTATCTTAAAATCTCAACTAATTCTCATAAGTATATAAAGACTCCCAGAAGAAGAAAGGCAACAAATTCCATTAATCTACGTCCTATATTTGAAAAAATGAAAACAAGAGTAAAATCCAAAGCAATCTGGCCTCATAACATTTCAAAACCTACCTGACAATCTCTGACCAACTTAATTATTTTTTGACTGGGGAAAATACTTTAAAGCCACACTTTATATACTTTCACTTCTGACCTAACTGTATGTTGAGTAACAATGTGACTCAAATGACAGGTAGCACCAGAATCTACTTTGTTGATGTTCCATTGGAACAAAACAAATTCTAAAAGCAATTATAAACTAGCTACTTACCTGTAAGTGAAAATGAAGTCCAGGGACCAGCACATTTGAATGAAACAGTATTACAAAGCAAACCAAAAATGATACAGTAATTCAAATAATGGGGTGAACACTATGTTAAATATAAATTATAAAATATGCTTATGGAAGTGCTTCCTTATTACTTTTAAAAAGAAACAGTAATCAGAACCAGGCTGCTAAGAAGTTGCCTGGAGAGAGCCTCCAGAGACTGGTTTTTAATGAAAGATTTACAATTAGCATGGCCTGCGCATGTTGATGAATTGATGTTTTAAAGTGTTTCAAGTGCTTGGAAACAATCTGCTCTCTCAAGTCCCTTAAACATTCCCCCAACTACCTAGCTTATTTCTCTGAATTATTTAGCATTCTCTTTGTTTTTTTTAATTAATTAATTAATTTAAATATCTTTATTGATTTCAGAGAGGAAGGGAGAGGGAAAGAGAGATAGAAACAATCAATGATGAGAGAGAATCATTGATTGGCTGCCTCCTGCAGATTCCCTACTGGGGATCAAGCCTGCAACCCAGGCATGTGCCCTTGATTGGAATCAAACCTGGGACCCTTCAGTCCGCAGACTGACGCTCTACCAAACCAGCTAGGACATCTCTTTCTTTACATACTGTACACTTTGCTCCAGCACAGCTGGGTTTCATGTGGTATAGTTTAGATCGATTAGGCCTTCCTATGTACACATTCTTTTTCCTTTTTTAAAAATTTTTGTTAATCCTCACCTGAGGATATTTTTTCCATTGATTTATTTTTTATTTTTTTAGAGAGTGGAAAGAGGGGGTGGAGAGGGAAGAGAGAAAGAGAGAGAAATATCTATGTGAGAGAGACATATTGATTGGTTGCCTCCCCTACGTGCCTGACCAGGGCCAGGGATCGAACCTGTGACCCAGGTATGTGCCCTTGACAGGGAATTGAACCAGAGACCCTTCAGTGCATGGACCAATGCTCTAACCACTGAGGACACTGGTCAGGGTTAGGCACACCCATTTTTACTCACTATAGTTAAGACACAGTGTACTGGGAAGTATATATATATATATTAATAAAGACCTTCAACACCATTGTACATTTGTCCACTTATAAGCACCACATCATGGAGTCTCCTCTTTAAATGCTATGGTTATGCAGTTAATGTTTTATAGGAATTAAAAAACTCTGGATGAGCAAAGCTCATAGTGCACGGCACTCAGTGGGGACACTGAGTGGGGAATGGCCCGAGATGCAGAAGGGACTCCTCAGTGAAATGATGTAAAGAATGAAATGTGGCCCTTAGTAGAGACAGCTCATAGATCTAAAGTTAAAAGTAAATCGATGTAGGAAATACCAAGGAAAGAACCCTTGACCTCCTGGCTGCAACAAAAAATGCATCGATGACATTGTTCACATAAAACCAGGTGGGTGGGTAACAGCCCTGAGGGACTAGACCAAGGGAGAGGGAACACAACAGCTTGAAAGGTGAGAAAGGAGCTAAATGTACACGGCTGCTCACCAATGGGCAGTTAAGTCCTAGCAGGGCACTGCTCTCTGGGTCCATGGAAAAAACACACTCATCCTGTAGCCCTTCTCCCAAATCTAACATTGAAAGAAATCCTCCCATATCTTGGAGTTAAATTATAGATGTTTACTCAGGGAATTACATCCCACAATGAACATCATGGCCCCTTTCCTGGGGGTTTTCCAGATTATATCAGCCTCTTCTGGTAGACTCCCATGCGTGCCGAGGAGACAGACATGATTGCATATAGACTCCCATGTGTGCCTGGGAGGTAGACATGACTGCATGGAAAGCTACTCCACACTCAGGCAGACACACTTGAACTCTCTCCCTGCCTTCTGCCACTGGAGGCGATGTATGATACAGACTGCCAGTTGTCTACACAAGTGCCATTCTTCCCTTCTTTCTTATTAATGGCACACCGATTTTGCTGGGGGGAGGGGGAGTGTGGTAAATTGCCAAGCTAAAAAAAAAAAGTAAATGACAATAACAAAAAGCAATGATAATAAGGAACTCCCCTCCCCAACCTTTCCCAGACTCCCTTGTCATGTGATACAGGTCTGGCCACTAAGAAGTCAGTGGAAGTCATTGGATAGAAAGATCCAAAAAGCTCCCTAAAAGTGAATGGTCAGGCTCTGGAGCCCTCCTCTTTTTGCCCATCTCACTCCCCTTTCCCTCCTCTTCTTGCCCGGAATATGAGCATGATCTCTGAGCTCAGCTGCCATCATGTGATCATGACATCCAATCATTGACAATCTGAAGTCAATAAACCCAAACCCACAATTACCTACCCCTGATAGTGCTTGAGAAAAGAATATGCTTGAGAAAGATAAATCCAAATTTTAGTTCAGTGCTATTATTTGGCCTTTACCTCTTGCTTCTGAAGTCCTGTTTTTAGCACACAGAGCAGAGTACTGGGAAGAATATTTTTTTAAAAGGGGAGAAGAAAAAAACAACCTTGTTATTCTTTTAATTTACTACTTTAGTGCTGGGTAGAATACTGTTACAAGGAAGGAAGGAAGGAAGGAAGGAAGGAAGGAAGGAAGGAAGGAAGGAAGGAAGGAAGGAAGGAAGGAAAAAACAACCAACCCTGGTGGTCTATTTTTAACTTACTGCTTTTTAAAAAAGTGCACAACATACAGAATAGCCCATGAAAAATGATAAAGCAATTAGGTTCACACACACATTACACTGTCTATAAAAAGCAAGAAAAGGGCCAATATGTGAAAAGCGTGTCACACGTACTACGAAACAGTAAAGAAATGAAGCATATGGGTAATGAGATGGGACTAAACAAAGAAAAATGTAAGCTGATTATCCAGAAAAATATCCTACCAAATTGGGCCTGTTAAACAAATCATAGCCAGTATCCCTATGGAAATGGAAAGGGTTTCATTAAACGTATCTTACAAAGAATGTCCAAACCACTGTAGAATGGGCCAGAGGGAATAATTTAGCATTGGCTGCTGGAAGAAAATACAATTCTACTTTATCAGGTCCTGTTAATCACAAATTTTATGATCTTTTAACAGTTTTCTATTAAGAGCAATTAAAGGGAAGTAGCAAAGGTTTGCGCTCTTACTCTAGCAAGTTAAAATGACTACCTACATCTCCAAGCAGAAGATTTACAGCCTAAAGATCTTACCTGAGTTTGAGGGACAAACACTATTTACTGAAAAATTAAATAAATAATAAAAAGTTGTAAGCCGCGCCTCTGGTGTCTGAAGATTACATACTTGGGGTCATTTCTGCTCCCTGCTCATGGCTGTCCTTGGTGCACAGGCTGCTGAGGAGCCAGACATCACTGATGCTGGGTGGAGGCGCAGGGAAAACACAAGATATGGCCAAATACAACAGAGGGCCCAGTGCGCAACAACCTGTACACCTTGTCAGGCCATACGCTAACCGCCCTATGCACCAGCCCAAGCGCCCCGGGCAGTGGTCTATTCAACCACCCCCACCCCAGCCTAACTGTGCCCCAGAAAGGAGCCAGGGAGGGAGGTGGTTTCAGTTTATAAGAACTGTATGCACTGTGGAACATTTATTTACTTAAATTGCTTAAAATTAATCTGCCTGCTGTGTTAGGCAGACAGTCATAGGCAAGTTTCTTAGGTCCTTTATATTCCAATAGGGTCAATAATGCTATGTCAGAGATTGTAGTCATGATGAAAGAAGATTCATGCCTATAAAGAAACTGATACAAGTACCTGGTATACTATAAGCACCTAATAAATACTATTTATTATTATTCTTAGTAGTAGTGGGAATATAAGATGAACAAAAATAACATATTATAGCCCTAGCCAGTTTGCCTCAGTGAATAGAGCATCGGCCTGCGGACTGAAGGGTCCCAGGTTCGATTCTGGTCAAGGGCACGATCCCCAGTAGGGGGTGTGCAGGAGGCAGCCAATCAATGATTCTCTCTCACCATTGATGTTTCTATCTCTCTCTCTCCCTCTCCCTTCCTATCTGAAATCAATAAAAATATATTTAAAAAAACATATTATAGAAGCTGAATAAATAACTCACTTAATGAAAGAGACATTTTATTATGTGGTTTTACTTCTGTCATTATTATCTTCTGATAAAAAGCTTGTGCTTTGCATATAATCCAACTATGTTGTAACTTCCTGGCCTTTTAATGATACAGAGGCAGAGAAGCATCAAACAGACAAACTATAGCGGAAACGCTGGAGGGTTGGGGAGGGAGGTAAGAGATCAACCAAAGGACTTGTATGCATACATATAAGCATAATGAATGGACGCAAGACACTGGGGGGTTGGGGTGGCTGGGGGAAGGTCAATGGGGGGAAAAAAGGAGACATATGTACTACTATTTGTAATACTTTAAACAATAAAATAAAAAATTTTTTAAAAAACCTTGTGCTTTGCATATAATCCAACTATGTTGTAACTTCCTGGCCTCTTAATGCATGCACTACTGCATACACACAGGCCAAAGTATTTGCTCTACTGGATTTTTGTACGGAACTCATTCAGTCAGATCTTCAAAGCACTATCTCTGTGGGCCAGTCAGCTCAGACTTGACCTAGCTCTGGTCTAATGAGCCCTTCTGTGCAATGGTGTTGCCCTCTCCTATCAGTGAGACCTCTAATCCACTGATCTGGAACTTTCTCACTTCCATCAGCCCCTTCTGACATTTCTGCACAACTTGTCCAGCTTAAGAGTCCATGATCCACCATTATAATCAGTTCCCTGAAATGCCTCTGATACATCAGCCCCCCCTCCTTCTGCTGTCCTCAGGACACCCCGGTTCTGGTATACTCTCTCCCCGAAGGGTTCTTGTGACTCCTTCTCTCACAGCCTTTTGGTCCTTCAAGGGTTAGCTGCTCCCCCTTCACCCTCCGGCTAGACGTGAGCCCACAGCCCCTCTGTGAGCTCTCTAGCCAAGCTGTGGCTGCATATTTAAGCAACACTCAACCAAGGAGGAAGACAGAGGGAAACTGATAAAGAGGGTCATGAGACTAGATCAGCCATGGGCAAACTACCAGATCCGGCCCGTTTGAAATGAATAAAACTAAAAAAAAAAAAAGACTGTACCCTTTTATGTAATGATGTTTACTTTGAATTTATATTAGTTCACACAAACACTCCATCCATGCTTTTGTTCTGGCCCTCCGGTCCAGTTTAAGAACCCATTGTGGCCCTCGAGTCAAAAAGTTTGCCCACCCCTGAACTAGATGATGTGCCTTATGGTGACTTACCAATAAAATAAGTGACTGTTCACCTGAGTCTTAGGAAAAATAAACCAACAGAGCAGTGATGCTACCATTTGTTGTCAGAAGTACCCTGCTACTCAAATGAGAGCCTTTTCAACCCTTTTATTGCAGCTCATTGATGAGACATTGGAAACAGCCTTGTTCAGTACACTTTTTAATTTAAAAAATGCAGGTTGAAAACCAACAAGCTTAATTTGTCTTTAATTTTTAAATCTTTTTATCATAGTAAGTGCTAAAAACATTTGTTAACATTTCAAATGTTTTCTACCTTTTTTTTTTTTTTTTTTTTTTTTTTTTACACAACCCACCATGTCTTCATTTTTGGGAAGAGGAAAACAGGCATTTGCCAAAACAATCTTGTCTTGAGCACAATTTTGCAACCGGAAAACAACTGAACCAGGCATCAACTAGAACTCTCAAAACATGCCCTGGATAACAAATAATGCAGTGCAAAGATGCTTCCCGACTGTGATAACTTTTCTTGTTTTGTCTCACTGATATTTCCTTATGAGGGTTTTTGGGTCAAAGTAAACTCCCAAGGACTGATCTGACATTCCCTTTGAAACTGATTATATTAAACAGCAGGTGACCACTCTTCAAGTCTGAGCAGTAATCTAAAGGGAAAAATCTCCCTTCTGAAAGGGCGAGGACTACGCCCTCCATCTTACCCTGGGTCCTCCATTTTTGGGCAGCCATGTGCTCGGCAAGGCTTCTTCCCGGAAGCCCAAGCCTCTGCTAGCCACACCCAGGACTTCTTTAAACTAACCAATGACAATCAAGGGAAGTGCGAGCCAAAGATACGACCACATCCTGTGTAACGAGATACCGACTTGCGCCTGGCCAATCGGCAGGGCCCAGAGTCCTCTCTCCTCCCCTTACTATAAAACCTCTCTCCCCACAGGGCTGGCCCTCTCTCTGCCACTTGCTGCTGTGTCAGTAAGGAGGGTAGGGGAGCCAAGCCCGGGTTTGAATAAAAGACTCTTTGCTTTTGCATCGGAGACGGCTGGCTCGCTGGTGTGGTCTATTGGGGATCTTGAAATCTGGGCATAACACCTTCCAAGTTAAGACTTTCATTTCAACAGACCGCTGCAAGGGGAACGGGCTGCAGAGAGAAGAGTGCTGTTTGAACTCTACCACTAAACCCAGTTTTGATAGGATAGACATTTCTTTACTAATGAATGCAAATAGAGATTATTCTGGGAAAAACAATGATGCTAATGCTATACCAAATCAAAGGATCTCAGGACTGTTCAGTGGTTTTCTGTTATTAATATGATGAATGGCTACACAATTAATATGAATATTTAGCCAATCCCAAAGTACACCTTTTCAATTATATCATCTTCACTCTAAATAAAAATAGAAGCAATATAATCATAGTTTTAAAATAACAGCTGTCACTTTGCCGCTTGTGTTTGAAGGATCTTGAATAGGCAGTCATGCTAACACTCTAAGCTAAACTCCTGGTCTTGGCCTGAAAGTCTGCCTTGATCAGTAACTCAAATGAATATGACTCTGATGTGAGCAGAATCGTTAATAAATAGTTATTTTATGCATATGATATACAATAGAACCAAACATTCAAAAATGCTTGAAATTCACATTTTTAAATTGCTTTAAGATGTCCTTTAGATATGCAAAAGTCAGAAGGAGATGCAAAATTTAAATAATACTGTATTTAAAAGAAAAAAATAAGGCAATGGAAAAGAAAGAATAAGCAAAATAAAACCTAAATTATTGCACCTGTGAACAATATCATTTGAGCTACTTATTAGGAATAGATATGAATTTCATTTATTTCTGTCTTTGGGACTAATAATTATTCTTTTAAATATTGAGAAGAAAATATCTATTGAAAATAGAACCTTCCTTTAGTCTAATTTCCTCAATTTCTAAGTAAAACTGGTAGATGAGCTTTGGAAGTAAATATTTATAATTTTATTTGGAGAAGCAGAACTATTATTAGTGATACCTTTTATTATTATTATAACTACTACTACTACTACTACTATCATTATTATTATTATTGACATAGCTTTTAAAAAGTTAACATTTTTTCCAAATTGAAATATCTAATGCTTAGGCAAATACTTCATTTATTATCCATTACAGATAATAAAAGATCTCCTGTGGATGGACTTAACTATTTTTATTTTTAAATTTAATGCCAGTGTTTATTTTACTAAAATGCTTTGTTGAAAGTTAAGTAAATTCTCTAAACCACCCAAGTAACAAACCAAATTGATCTCCCTTTAGTATTTGTGCATTACTATACACATTTATATCACACACACGTTAACACTGTAGTTGTTTAGACATCTTAGTGGCCAAGCCAAATTCCTCAAAGGCACGGATTATGTGTCAGCAATTTGCTCTGTGCCAGGCAGCTCCCATAGTAGATGCTCAATAAATATCTACTAGACATTAGCAACTTTTCCCCATTTGTTGACAGGATGCTACATATTCTGATAACTATAAAATTGCATTCCATGAGAAATGCTTACCACTTACTATTTTTATTTTTATTTTTTTAAATCTTTATTGTTCAGATTATTACATTTGTTCCTCTTTTTTCCCCCCATAACTCCCCTCCTTCCAGCTCCCACCCCACCTTCCACCCTCACTCCCCACCCACTGTGTTCATCCATAGGTGCATGATTTTTGTCCAGTCACTTCCCGCATCTCCCACACCCCTTTTCCCCCCAAGAATAGTCAGTCCATTCCCTTTCTATGTCCCTGATTCATTATAATCACCAGTTCATTCTGTACATCAGGTTATTTATTCACTTGATTCTTAGATTCATTTGTTGATAGATGCATATTTGTTGTTTATAATTTGTATCTTTACCTTTTTCTTCTTCTTCCTCTTCTTAAAGGATACCTTTCAGCATTTCATATAATACTGGTTTGGCGGTGATGAACTCCTTTAGTTTTTCCTTATCTGTGAAGCTCTTTATCTGACCTTCAATTCTGAATGATAGCTTTGCTGGATAAAGTAATCTTGGTTGTAGGTTCTTGGTATTCAGCACTTTGAATATTTTTTGCCATTCCCTTCTGGCCTGCAAAGTTTCTGTTGAGAAATCAGCTGACAGTCGTATGGGTATTCCCTTGTAGGTAATTGAGCATCTTTCTCTTGCTGCTTTTAAGATTTTCTCTTTGTCTTTTGCTCTTGGCATTTTAATGATGATGTGTCTTGGTGTGGTCCTCTTTGGATTCCTTTTGTTTGGGGTTCTCTGCGCTTCTTGGACATGTAAGTCCATTTCTTTCTCCAGGTGGGGGAAGTTTTCTGCCATTATTTCTTGAAATAGGTTTTCAATATCTTGCTGTCTCTCATCTTCTGGCACTCCAATAATTCTGATATTAGTCTGCTTAAAGCTGTCCCAGAGGCTCCTTACACTATCTTCACACTTTCGGATTCTTTTTTCATTTTGCTTTTCCAATTGGGTGTTTTTTGTCGAATCTTTGGTTTGATTCTTGAGCTCCTCTGGTCTGCTATTGGGTATAATATTCTTTATTTCAGTCCGTGTATGCTTACTTTCTAATTTCTTTATCGTAGCATCGAGGGTCTCATTAGTTTTCGTGAGGCTCTGCACAAATTTATGGCAAGCCCTCAAAATTGCGATTCTTAGCTTCATATCCTCCATTTCTGTCATGTTTTTTTGTCTCCGCATCTTTTATGCTTTCTTGGTGCACCCCCTTGTGGTCTCTGTGCGCAGTCTTGTTCTAGCCAAGCCTTAATTGTTGTAGTTAACACTAGAGGGATTTGACCACCAGGCCGACTGGCTGTAGGAATCAGCTGTGCGGAAAACGTCTGTCTTCTGGGGAGGTGCTAATCCAGCCTTTGCCTGAGGCGATCGGCAAATGGCTGTGCGCAGGGCTTGGGCGGGGCGGGCTCAACAGGGCGGGGGGAGGGAGCCGCTATGACTGCTCTCAGTCCGTCCCCAGGGGCTCTGCCTCTCTGTCCCATCAACCGCTGCAAACCTCGGAGGGGCCGTAGCCAGACAGTCCCGCTTCTCCCGTTTGAGTCTGGGTCCCTAGAGACTCGCCCGGATCTGTAGCCCAGAGTCTGAGACTCACTCCTGATTGAAAACGACAACCGCGCCCTCAGCCGCCAGCCCGCTTTGCGCGCGCACCACCTCACCACCGCACCACCGTACCTTTGAATTTTCCACACTGCGCCTCCTCTGAGCGTCGGAATGCTGTTGTTTTTGCTTCTAGTTGAAGAGTCTCTCCTCAGCCAGCCTTCCTGTGGTTCTGGTTGATGTCCGTTCCGACTTTTAGTTGTATTTTTGAAGTGGTTGTTTACGGCGGCAATCTCCGGTGTTTACCTATGCCGCCATCTTCGATTCTGACCACTTACTATTTTTAGATGACCCATAGGTCTTCTCTTTTTTCTCCAGTAGAACAAATAATTAAGTTGCCTGAAATTCTAAATGTTTGTAATACATAAAGTAGTTTAATTTGCTGCAAAATACTACATTTTTACATGCTAAATGACATATGATCAAACATGTGCTAAAACAAAGGGGCCTGCAATCTTCACCAGGTGAGTAAGTGGCAGTGGATTACGACACAGCAGCTCCTTCAGTTCAATCCCACCACAGTAGGAAGCCCTGGGAGTCCTTGGACACACAGCAGGCGCTCAACAAATGTAAGTTTCCCTTTCCTCGCCCCTTGGAAGTCACTACCACTGAGGAGCCAGGGATGCAATTTCTATAATCTACTCTTCCCTGGAAAACGTGTGTTCCAAAGGAAATGACCACACATGAACAGAATGAGTCCAACTACTTTCTTTCTGCCTTAATCTCCCCCCACTTCTTTCCCTCTGTATCATTCTCTTGACCGTCTGGAAGTGCAGGCTCCAACAGCCACATGTTAAGATCCAGTCATAACTTTTCAGTGTGGTGTACATTTCAAGGGCAAGTCACCTTCCAAATTTAAAGCAGACCGGTGAGGAGAGATTCAAAGACTAATGAATAAGAAAAGAGAGGCAGCACCCATTGTTAATATGTATTTGATTTTTCAAATTTATAATAAAAGTTGCTCAAACTGTGCAGGCAAAAAAGAAGATTTGGGGGGCATGAGGGAAATTTGGGAGAGTGATAAAAATGTTCTAAAACTGGATTGTGCCCATGGTCACACAACACTATCAATTTACTAAAAATGATTGAACTGTACACTTATAATCTGTGCTGTCTGGTATGTAGATTATACCCCAGTAAAGCCATTAAAAATGTGTATCTTTTCCCACATTCAAGAGTCTAATTGTCAAGTGATTTGGCTAAATATATACTGCAAGATGCTGACCAACTTTTTCTTAGGATCAATAAAAAGACTGTTTAAATACGGCTGATACTTGGTGTCAGATGTTGCCAAGAGTATGGAGGGAAATATTTTTTTCCTAATAAAAGATGAATTAAACATGCCACTTTTTGTATACATAATTGTATGTCAGGTAGAAATAGTAAATGGTAAATAGTAAAAAATACTAAATGGGCCCAAATTAAATGTTTTACCTGAATGAGGACAAGTCCAAAATGAGGAATTTTCAGTAGATTTCAATAACAACCTCTATCTAATGAGCCGATCAATCTTAACCTTAATAATCTGCTTTTATTTTTTTCACAATCAACACATTGGTGTGCGGATGGAGTGCTGGTAGCTTGGTTTTGATCTGAAACATTCTAAGGTCTCTCCTACAATATCATCTGCACTTTCAGTTTGCAGGTTACCTCTTGGCCTCATGGACGCAACTCTTATTTGAAACAAGCCATGAGCATTGCCGATACCAGGGGCCCTGCCCCTGCCAGGACTCGCCTTTCCCGGACTTGTTCTGCTCACCCACCCACAGAGAGTAGGGAAGAGAAGAGCTTCATTTTCTTCTAAGTTTCTTTTGAGTTTGACAGACCTGATGCCATCGAGTCTTCTCTTTCTACCTTGGAAATGAGCGCTCGTATTTCATAGGAAAAGCACTGCGTAGATATTCCCTTCACCACACTAGATAGTGGAAGGGACACTGGGTGAGTAAAATATGGCGATAGCCCATAAGGACACTCCCACTCAACACCCCAGCTTTTCAGGTCGGCCCCTTTCTCCTTAAACCCCTCTGTTCTCCAAGTCTGCCTCTTGTGTGAAAGGTTTGAGAAATCTGTTGGGTTTTCTGATACTAGCAGAAGAGGGGGCAAAATGTGAAGGGCAACTGCTTCTATTACAGAAGCAAATAAATTAAATTCATCTTCACCTCCCAAAACCTTTATTGCCAGGGCAGTAGGGGTACAGAAAGGGAAGAGGCAGAACTAACATGCACTCAGGACTCCACTGGGATCAAGGGCAGTGAACTTGCCCTTCTCCCCCACAAATAAGGAAATCACCTTCTAATGAAATGTTTCTATTATAAAGAATAACATTTGTGTGAATGCTTTTAGAACAGTCATTTGTAATAACAGTTTATGAGATAGAACCTAGTAAGTTCTGTTATTCTGAGCAAACAGCTTCATTATAAATTTGTGTTGAGTATTTTACTTATATTTAAAATTACAAATGCAAAAATATTAAGTTATTTAACTAAGCTTCACTAATATGTGTATTACTGAATGATAAATACATGTGTACTATGTGGATATATTTGCTATTTGTTCCCATTGTTTTTGACAAGTAGTTTTCAGCATTTAATGAGTCTGGAAGGGAAAGAAAGCCACCATTGGTAGGTCAGCCAATCCTTTAGTTTTTGAGATGTAAAGTCATTGTTGGACACAGATTCAAGGAAAATGTAAGTTCAACATCTGTAACTACCTATTATGGAAAGACATTTTGAAACCAAATGTGATCGCTGACAGAGGGTGTGGGTGGACTGTTGCATAAATGGAGAAGGCACAACTGGTAAATAAGAAGGCAGCTGTCCGCACGACTTACGTGTACATTTAAGTTGAAGGCCAGATGGCTCAGCGGTGGACATTACCTGATATCTGAAGATTACCTAATTCCTAAAGGCAGGAGGAAAGATTTTATCTAGGTTTTTTAAAAATAGAACATGCTTCAAATTAGTATTCCGTGATTATTACTCTCTTTGTTATTCACTGGAGACATCTGCATAAGTGAGGACTACTTCAAAAGCACCAGCACAGATCTGATGATTACATTAATTCAGGTTGCCCCTTAAGCAGGTATTTGTGGTTTCCAAATAAGATTTCTTTTCCTCAGGGTTTTAGGGAAGGCTATCAGTCCTTCTTGGCTCCCATCCTGGTCCCCAAATCTAAACCCCTTTTCACAATGCAGTGGGCATGCAGGGTTGCAGGCTGCTCCTTAACTATGGAAGCAAATCAATAGCAGCTGAATGCCATCTGCTTCGGGCCGCAGAACAGAACCAAAGTGGAAGCCATGCATCTTCCCTTATTGAAAGGTTATTTTATGCAAGTAAACAATTCATCGTCTTCTTGCACGCTTGATGCTCATTTACCACTTTGATCAATAAAATATGCAAAACAACAAAAAAATTGAATCCTAAGAGTAGTTCTGATGCCAGCGTGATAGTTAATCAATACCCGGCCTCTGTTCAGGAGGGCAATTGGTGGGGGTACTCTGCTTGTAACCTGTGAAATCCACAGTGGTAGACGTGGCTCTTTTTTCAGAAAAGACTCCCTTTTTGAAGGAAGTATATTACATTTACTCTACAAATGACATAGGAGAACACATTCTCATTGAATTACATCAAAATACTAACATCAACAGGCCTGAATGTTACTGATTCAAGCCAGTACTTCTCGAAGCTCAAGAAAAAGTCATTTTGGTTTCTATGTCTTCTAGAATCTTAAAGACAAATATTGGGTGAGATCATTGACATGAACCTTTGGACAGCAACCCTTTTGGCTCTAAGTTCTCTTACTCAGGCTTGGTTTTCAATGTATTCATGCTTCAGGTGAACTCAGTTTTTCTTCTAAAAACAAACTGCTGTGGGGATTTCTTGTGCACAGTGTTTCCTTCAGTCAGACCACAAGCTGCCTTATTATATTAAACCTCTTGACAATCGATGCAGGCAGAGTACTTTTCCCCCAACAAAGAAAACTATATCATCTTGCAGATGCTACCGAATCAAAGACCTCAATTCAAGACTACTTCCTATCAAAATACAAAGCACTAAAAAACCTGTATTCCCCCACACACATTTTAACTAGATCTATCTAGCTGAATTATGAATTTCAGCACAGCACAAGAATAAAAAAAAATAAGATAAATTAGGTCTACTTCTGGACAATCTAAAAAGCAGTTTAATAGAAAGACAATCATTGCCTGTGAAATAAGAATTGCCCCTGAGAAGGTGGCTTCAGACATTCTGTAGACTATAAAAATGACAAGAGTTACCTATTCATCAAATACTGTTTAGTTTTCCAGAAAAGGATTAGAACACAGGTTAAAAACCTAACTAACCTTTTTCTTCCTTACACTGATCTACTAGATTCATCACACTTACACTTGCCTCTCTGATCGTTACATGTAATGTGTTATCCAGTAAACATATTTTGTCCTCATTCCTAAAGATCTAAATGATATATGGGGAATATGTGTGATGCTGTTTACTCTGTAGAAGAAAGGAAAATAGATAAGCATTAAAAGTCTTAATGAGATATCGTTAGTATGAAGAAAAAAAACAATAAAAAATCCCATTCAATTTCTATCACCACGTTTCTATTCACTTCACATCAAAGACTGCAAATACTTTTCCTTGCAAAGTATTTAGTTGAGACTAACATTTCCCAAAGTTCTCCATTATGAAACAAAGTAAATTATACAGCACTGATTGTGGGAAGTGATTTCCTTGCCATCTTTCTAGCTTCATACAAAGAACTCTCTATTTCTGGCTTTTATTTTAAGACCATCATTCTAGAAGTATATCTAACTTGACTACTCAGATTTTAAAACACACACTATATATGTAACAATTTAAATTTTATTTTAGTCAAATAACTGTGAGGAAATTAATAACAACACCATGACTATAGGAGTGCAGTAGCTCTGAGTCGATGACCCAACAGCGGCAAGGGTGTAATTTAAAGGCAGAAATTTCCAGTGCATGCACCGTTAGCCACAGTGAACCTGTTACTGCTCTAAAGGGAATTGTTTGCCTCTTATTAGATTTTCTACAGCACAGCCATAAGTGATAAATGTACTGCTGTACTCACTGTCAAGTTAATCAATGCTGCCAAAGTTTTGTTGACCTAACAGTAATCCATAAAGTAAGCAGCGTTTTCTCCAGCCCTATGACATCTCAGTCCACAGAAGGGCTACGGATCCAAAAGTAGCTTCACGTGAGAAAGAGGTGGGGCGGGGGTGGGGGTGGCTCGGAGCAAGAGGGGTTGATGGAATAGACAGACTGGTTGATTTTCAAAATGAGCAGGTATTATGAATCCCCTGTCAGGATAAGAAAACATTTAAGATCACAAACCCACACCAAAATAACTCGCTCAATTTTGATGTTGAAAACCCTAATAAAAGAACTATTCTGATTCTTTCCAGAACCCCACCGCCTCAAAACAAAACAAATATACAAATAACCAAACACCCAAATCCTTCAAGAATCTCAAAGCAAAACAGCCATTTCTAGGGCATGGTCTATGCCTGTCTACAGTTCAATGCGCTGGTCAAATCCAGTCCGGGGCGCCCGTACTAAGATTGGTAATGTAGACAAGGAAAACAAGCCCAAGATTTCGCTTCACTATAAGGCAGAGCATGTGAAAGACATGATCAGCAGAAATGAGAAAAGAAAGGAAACAAGAGGAGAGGAAAAGCTGCTTGCACACAAACGGCTGCCATGCTTCCACAAGCAATTACAGGCATATGAAATATGAACTGCAATTGATTTTTCTTCCTGGGGTCACTGGGCTCCGTGTTTTACGCACTCGAGGCATTTATTTGGGAAGCAAACTGACAAGTTTTGTAGAATGACCTGAGCAGTGCAATCTTTGCTCAGTCACGGCCACTTCACTGTGGCTTCTCATCCTTGACACTTGTCCCTCCCCAAAACTTGCCGGCAAGGGATTCCTTGATAAAGACGTGGAACAATGCAATTACCGGCGTAAAGGGCTGGCAGAAGCTGACCAGGGGATGCTTAGCAACCTTTTGTGCCAATGGAACATGAACAGCATCCATCTAGAAGAGTGAGCGTCATCCCTCTGGTTCTACAGCAAATTTCTTTGGCTGGTGAACATCCTGCAGGATTACTAAACTCATGTGATTTGTCTTCCCAAGAAGAGGACAATAGAAAGTTGTGGTTATGGGAATAAATGATATAGATTTCTTATACTTAAATAAGGCTTTTAAAAACTTCAACTATAAAAAGATTTTCTATTTGCTTGTTTTCTCTAACTTTGATTGATTGCCAGATTTTCCCGTATTTTGGTCTTCACAGAGCTCTAAATTGAGAATGTTACTGATCAAAACATAAAGCATTACTTTAAAAAATGTATCTGGACAACTTCCCTTCTTTCTGCATCAATTAATAGTCTTGGACATCTCTCCCTATCAGTATCTATATTTATAGCATTCTTTTGAACTGCTATGGAGTATTTTGTATAGCTTTCCACTGTATAAATATTCCAATATACTTTAAACCAATCCCCCCCCCCGGGCAATTTTTATAATTATATTACAATGAAATAAATATCTTACATCCAGCATTGTCTAAGCATGCAAAAATAATGGTAGAATAAATTCAGAGAGCAGGAATTGCCAAATTGCTTTTCCAGAAGGTTGCCACAATTGGCAGGCCCTTATACGCCTATGGGAATGTTTATTTCTTACCAATGATGAGTACAAATGTTTTGTTTTAATTTCTGCAGGTTTATAAGCAAATATATTATCTCACTTTAATTGACCATTCTCTAATTAATAGTGAAATAACTTTTTCTCTTGTTAACTGACCATTTATAATTATTTTTAATGAAAGAATTCTGCCCATTTTCCTAAATTTTTAAAATTTGAAAGCTCTTTGCATATCGTGGGAATTAGATCTTTGTCATATGTGTTGAGCATATTTTTTTAGTCTACCTATCTTATGATATGAATTTGTGGTGACTATTTTGCTTTATAGAATTTTAAAATTTTTATGCAGCCAAACTTTAAATGTTGCACATGTCAAAAAATACAGAAAAAACCATGAGCAACTCAGAGAATATGACACAATGAAATACTGCATGATGAAAGCAGACATTACTTACATCTGAGTCTAAGATTATGTCCCAAACTATCAAAGAGAATAAAACATACAACAAAAGCAAGGGTTAGGATAATATGAAATACCATTAAGACTAAATTATCTGACAGCCAGTAGTCAGGGTGGACTGAGCTAAGTTAGAGGCTGCTGAGGGGCGCCCAGAGGGTGAAATGCAGGACTCATAACCTGGTGTGGAAAGGATCCATACTAGAAGAGCTATCACGGAAGGTAAAATGTGACAGGTCAACTAAGGTGCATTAGGGTTTGAGAATATCATATCTGGACGTGGAGAATCAAGAAAGGTCCCACAGAAGAAGGGGTGCTAAAATGAGCCTGCAGGATGGTAAACAGAGATGAGGGAAAGGGATATACCAGATAGGGGTATAACAAACACAGGGGCAAGACAAAGACAGGCAGTAAACTAGTGTGACTGGCACATAAGACACATGTACAATAAGGCTGGAGTTCTGAACACCTGGCCTAGGAATATCACAATTTGGTAGCTGACAAGGAGCCAAAAAATAATTTTTAGGTAGGTGGGTATGATCAGAGATGAAACTGAGAAGGAATATCCACCTTAGGGTGACCTCGAGTAGCCAGAGCTAATGAGAGTCCTGCACCGGCATTCTTCAAATCCTCTCCCTCGACCAGCAGGCTCTGAAAGGTTAAAAGTGATTTGCCTGCTGATTGCTACTATTTTGTCTACTGAGGAAATCGGAGGTACTTTGCAGGTAGGCTTACACACATCTTCCTATACAATATGATCCATATTTAGGCAGTCTGACTTCAAATACCAGATGATGCTGTTGAGCAAGGATGAAGCTGAGAGAACTGTGAAACAATAAACCTAAATAAAACATCACGCAGAGTATCTAGCCCAGAATAGGTCTTTAAAGATGTTTATTTTATTAATGAATGAATAAGTGAATGAATGGGTAAAAGATTCCATCAGAACTTCCTAGTGACAACACTCTGCATTGTTTTGAAAATTTCTGCTAGATATGGCTCCCACAGGCATTTTAAATTAGCCATGGGCTTAGCTAATTTAGTGAGATGATTCCTAAAAGAATATTTTCTAAGTGAATTTTCCTGGCTAAATAATTAATATTTTGGTATTAATCCCTGTGGCTCCTTGGAGTCCTTGGAATATTTTAGGGTTTGGGGAAAATGAGGACAAAATGTACATGCCAAATATGGCCCATATCTGAAGACAGAATGATGTATGCCTATTCTATATTTCAGGAACTGGGTAATGCATCGTGTATATTAGCTCATGCCCTCCTCATTAACAACTCTGTGAGGTATACCTTCTTATCCCCCTTCCCAGAAAATGACTAGTGCTCAGAGAGGTTAATCAACTACCCTAGCTTAGGCGGCAGTGAATGGAGATTCAGGACTTTGAGCCCACACCCACCTGATGCCAGACCACATTCTTCCCTTCCAGCCCTCTGCTATTGTCCATCCACTCCAAATCTGCCACCAACCTAGGTCTAGGGGTCAGCTAGAGCCAGAGGGCCAAATCTAGCCTACTGCCTAGTTTTGCCAATAAAGTTTTATTGGAATACCTCTCCTTTGTTTACATATCATCTATGGCAGCTTTCACACTACAAAAGTTGAGTAGCCCACATGGCCGCATAACCTAAAATACTTAGAGAGCTGGTCATCTCCAGCAGAATTTTGCTGACTCACCTGGTGTAGACACTCTTGCATTTATAACTCTATCCCTTCCTGTCAGAGGGACATTACACATTCTTTTAATTCCTTCACTTTCTCCTTTCCAAATTCCAAGGTCAACTTTAATTTAGAACACATCAAATGTTCTTCTATAACTTGAGATTTGGGAAGCAAATGGTTTTTGGTACTAAAAATCATAAGCAATGTGGTAACATTTGGTCAGTTTCCTTTTTTGATTGGCCAGAAGGTACAAGTGATACAGCTATCATGCCAAAAATTGCCAAAATCATTAATAAGGTTAGTTCACTTTACCTATTTTAAGGAATCTGGAACTAATTGCTCTCAATTAATCTGCTCCACTCTTTGATCGCTTATTTATCAGATTGGGAAAGATAGATTTAATAGTGCTTGCTTGAAACAGGTTCTTTAATTGGAAACATCACAGCATTTAGCTCACTTTGTACTCTAGCAATTAAGAACAATTTGGAAAAGTGTTGTTGATTTTTTCCACACTATTGTCTCCTTGATTAGATTTCCGAACATCCAGACAAAACAAATGACAATACTAGCTACCACTATTGGTACAAATAAAAGCCCAACAGCCAGATTACTTACTATGAGAAATGCGAGCCATCCTCATCCATTTCATCAGTGTCTTACATTTATTTCCCTGTATCCTTGTCTCTTGTGTAGGTAAGTGGCAATACCTCTTATAAAAGGCATCGTTTTGCTTCCACCTTTACACAATTATCTTTTCTTCAAATAAGCCAAATCAACAGAAGAAATTATTTTTCTTGATTAAGCACCCACATTTCTCTTGGGAGGGAGCAAAACAAACAATTAATCTTTCCTTATTTGTTCTCAGAAGTCCCTGCCTCCTTAAACGCAGGCTATCCAGGTACCTGTGGCAGCCAGTCGGCAGCAATTAGGCCTGAGCAGAAAATGAATGGACTGCAGGCTGAGGGCCTAATGTGCTGAGAGTCTGTGTGAGAGGGCAAGGTTACACCAGGAAATTCCCTTGTTGTCGGAACACCATTCAAAATTACTCCCTGACTTCAGCATAATTAACCAGGCTTGGGAATTTATATGAACTAAGTAATTGGAAAGAATTAGCAAGAGATATGTACATTAATCTTTACCAGTTACACAGTGTTTAATGAAATTAAGGGCCTTGTGCTCATTCTTGCCTTGCTTAGTTTGCACACTTGCTACTTCACCTGTAGAACAAGGAGAATCTGCCATAGAAAGATGAAAACAAAAACAAAACTCTAGGAAAAAAAACAAAAAACAAAACTAGAAACCACCCCAAAACTCAACAGCAGGCTCTCAGGTTAGTAATTTATAATGCATCCTTAGCAAAGAATATTATGGGGCCTTATTAAAAATTGTTTTTAAAAGGGATCTTTATCTATTAGAGATAACATACTAAAATATTAATAGGTAAAAATATAATATCTGGGAGTTTTTTCAAAAATAATATGGGATGGTGGGGTAAGTATGGGAATATACTAGTAAATAAGACTGCCCCTGAGTCAGTAATTGCTGAAGTTGAATGATGGGTATCTAGGATTTTATTATATGGTTCTACTTTTTCACATGTTGAAAATTGTCAATACAAAAGTTAAGATATTAAAAAAACTTGCCTTAGAGAAATATTTAATATATAGTAAATGTCTGTGATGTTTCTAAATTAAAAGAAGAGTTTATAAAGCACTAGAGATGACAAAACAAATCTGTTAAGATATATGATTAAAATATGTACAGTGACTGGACAAAGGAAGCACACCACACTTTTGAGATGTCAAAGTCAGAGTTCTCAGTCTCACCATGATTAACGTTTTGGGCCAAATGACCGTTTGCTGAGGGCTGCTCTATGCATTGTAGGATGTTCAGCAGCACAGCTGACTCTACCCACTCAATGCTAATACCATCCCCGTCCTCAGTGGTGGCGACCGAAAATGCCTCTGTGCATCGCCAAATGTCCCCTGTGGGGTAAAATGCCCAGGTTCAGAACCAGTGGTCTAAGTGGAAGAATTACAGAAAATAATTTTTATTCTTTGGAGTTTTCAAAACTGTTGAATATGCACATATGGAGAAATCAAAACAATAACAAAAATGCTATTATACTAAAAATATAATAACCTACAAGGAGGGAAATCTTGAAGTCTGTGAAGAAAAAGATGACTTCTATCAAAAAAGAAATGAGTATAGAACACAGTGAACTTCCTTTGATGAAACTAGAGTCATCAAGCTAAAAGTGAACCTCACTACAAAAGCCAGTTCTTTTAAAACTCATTGAGTCCAACACCCACAAATGTGACACAATACAAATCAAAAGTATCTCAAGAAAAATGTCAGGCTTCCTAAAATCTTTGCTGAATGGAAAACTCTAGTATTAAAGAAAGACTCAAGCGCACTCTAGCCACCTTAAAGGAGCTAATATTCACAAATACAATGCTGGCTCAAGATGTTAAGTTTGTTTTTATCAGATATAACCATCCACTTTTAAAGAAAAGCAGCGTGTGGTCCAGCCACGCACATGAAGTGGCATCACTGACACCTTTCTCTGGAAGGGGCTTGGAGCTGGCTTTCTAGAAATGCGTGCAGGCCTGGGTGTTCGCACCACGCATTCCACCAAGCCTTTCTAGAAACAGTACGCAGCCGGGAGTTCCACCCACAGCACAGCCAGCTGGTGGAGGAGAATTTAACCCCAAACATTCATTTTATTAACCAGGGGCTCTAGTTTAGGTCACTGAACCTTTCCTAGTGTCTACTGAGAGTATTTTTTTTAATCAGTTCAGATGCCAAACCAGGGAATCAATATTTGATGATTCATAGGTTTAAAACTCCCAAGGTTTTATATTTTAAGCCTGATTAAAGCTTTGCAGCCACCTTTCGTATTCTGGAATGCATATCTCTATTCCATTCTCTTCTTTTTTTTAAAAAAAAAATGTGTTTTTATTTATTGTAGAGAGAGAAACATCAATGAGAGAGAAACATTGATGGGCTTGTGCCCTGACCAGGAATTGAACCGGTGACCTCTCAGTGCATAGTCCATTCCCTTCCTTCACAAAGACTCCTCTCCATAAAATCATAAATATTTTGGAGTTCCTAAAGCTTCTTAAATTGCCATTGCTGATGTCACTTCCATGGACCTATATTAGCTCTAAGGGCTCATTATCCACAGCTCTGAGGGGCAGGCTTCCTCCCACCAGGCTCACCCACCACGGTGAGCAAGAATGCATTGTCTGAGTCTTTAAAATACTGGTTCAATTTATTTCATTGAAAGGAAAGTGTACTGTTTTCTTTAAAGAGATAATATATGTGACTGGTTTCCGACGTTTAAAAAAATTTATTCTGCACTGAGAATCACTGTAAATGAAATATACTAGTAGGTCATTTTGAGACCAACGGAAGCCCGCAAGTCACTGAGAAACAAAAAGCATTTGAAATTAAGCAGCATAATTCTATGTAATTAAAAAGCAAACCTTTAAAATATATAATGAGAAGAAATATCATACATAGAACTAGGTAATTGTTTGTAGCCTTCATAAAGAATTTTTAACTTAGCACAGAAAAGTCTTCTTGAACTTCCATGAAACCTAAGAATCTGTAGGTCCCTGCCTATGAAAACTAAAAATAGAAAACAGAGACTTTTAAAATGTTTTTTTTAAATTCATATGTTGTTAATTATTTCACCAATTATGATGACAAACCTGTCTGCCAAATTCTGGTAAGTGGCTAGGGTTTTTCTGTGTGAAAACCAACCACTGAAACAAGGTTACAGGATTTCTCACCAGGCTCCACAGAAACATGTATGCACAGCAGAGTCTGGAAACACTCGCCAGCAATGATGGATCTAAGTTATTAACAGATCAAAAAGAGATGGATGGTGGTTTGCTTTTCTTAATCTATATCATCATCTAGATCTATTTAAAGATATGTGGTGCACTAACAAACTTGGTTAAGGTTTTGATAAAATCAGTAAAAATAATCTGCCCCTGTTACATTGAGTCCGTATCGATCAATAAAATCACTTGTACAAGGAAAGTACTGTTAAATACTGACAATCCCAGCCATTAATATTATTTAACACACTGTTCACAATCTTTAACGAGAACAAAGAACAGTTTTGTCTCATGTTATAAGCAGGACCTTCACCAATACTGTTACTTCTATAGGCTTCTGCAGTGCTTTTTTGAAGCCCAAACTGCACATCTCTCTCTCACCAATACAGCCCTCCCCTATACATTAGGTCCTGTTCTTTACTTCAGTTGCAGTTTAAAAGAATCCTTTGCGCCTTAGCTGGTTTGGCTCGGTGGACAGAGCATCAGCCCATGGACTGAAGGGTCCCGGGTTCAATTCTGGTCAAGGGCACGTGCCTCGGTTGCAGGCTCGATCCCTGGCCCTGGTTGGGGCTGTGTGGGAGGCAACCAATCGATGTGTCTCTCTCACATCAATGTTTCTCTCCATCTCTCCTCCTCCCTTCCACTCTCTCTAAAAATCAATGGGAAACTATCTTCAGGTGAGGACTAAGGAAAAAAGATAAAAGGACGTCCTTTGTAAGAAGGGAAGCTGCTATTACATCACTTCTTTATCTGTGAATTAAACTAAAAATTCTAAGCACCTGAGCTAAGGAATAAGGTGGGAATAAAGTGGCCATCAGGAAAGCAGGGGGTTTCTTGGCCATGTGCTGAGTTTAGGCCTTTGTTGTCAGGGGTGGTGGGTTAAGAAAGAAAATGTCAAGTACTCCTCAGCCAGAATTGGGTGGCCAGGAACAGACACATGTGTCCAACTTAAAAGCATGAAAATGGAAAGTGGAGCAAAAGAAAGGGTAAAAATATTTTACATAACAAATGTTTTACCTTTAGAAATATCTATGATTATATGAATGATAATAATGAGAAAACTTATTTTAAAAGTAGAACTAACTTAGAGATCATTATAATGCTAAGATCTTAAATAGAAACCTGTTCTACCCTTAAGCCTTGCAGTACTGAGGGCTCACAACCCCAGCAGCGGATGGGAAGTAGTGGTTTGCAATTTTGCTGAGATAAGCAAGAGGGAGCCCCTTCTCTGGTAAGTGAACCTTGAAAACATTACAAACCTGGATCTCAGTTCGGTTTCATCTGTTATTCTCAGCTCAATTTTGCCTACCCTACAATCGTCATGAAAAGATTCAAAAAGAAAAAACTTTGGGATTCTGCATAGGACTTGGAGAAAAGGCCCCCTCAAAGAGTATTAACTGATAGTATTCTTTAATGAAGTGAAGAAAAGGTGAAAATATATACCTAAAAATGGCTCTTGGCCATAAAACAGGTATTTTAGGTAACGTCAGGTTAAGTGTCAAATTTACAAGTGCTCTGCAATCATAAACACTCTAGTGTGGAAGTAAGAAAATGTGGCTCACAAAATGGTTTAAGGGCATGTTCCAACTCGGACAGAAACTGCCTATCAAGTCAAAGAGAACACTTCTGAGAAAACACTAGGTGGTACCAGACACCTGCCTGACATGTAATGACCACGTGATTCTGGAAGTAACTGGGACCTTGTCTAAGAATTTTCACGTAGCAACAGGTGATGAGGCAACTGTTCAGGTAAACAGAGCAACTGCTTACCCAACAATGTTCTATATAAAACACCATTCCCAAATTTTAAAAACTGAAATGGTGTTTTACATAGAACATTGTTGGGTAAACAGTAGCACAATGGGGAAGGGGACCAAGCTGCTGCAGAATTGTTAGGAGAGTAAAGACGCTAGTGGAAGAGAAAGAGAATAGGCTGGAAAATATGCCCAGTGGAGTGGGAAGGCAGCCTACTTCGGGAGGCAAAGTCTTGTTTAGCATGGTGGTGGGCGGCAGGGTTGAAAAGGGTAAAAGGCAAGATACAGAGACTATTATGCTGTGAACTCCATGACATTAAGCCTACATACAGGCTGTGTAATACATAATAATAAAAACTTATTTAAAATGGTCATGCTGCAACCTTTTTTTTGGGACTATTTTATGGGCATGTTGAAGGTCTACTTTATAACACAGGTGTACACATGTGTACAAGTACAACAGACTGCATTTTATAAAGGTTTATGCTCCAGTTGGCCTGACTTGAAATGCACTCTAAGTCTGACCAGTCACTGCTGCCATAGATGGACCCTAACAGAGGACTCTGCATAACCTCATTCCCACCCCTGAATGAACAGGATATGAAATCCATTGTCAAATAAAATCTCATGGTCAGTAAAATAATTAAACTTGTTTTCCAAAAGTCTCCATGTTTGAAGAATGTATTCTAGGAAAGCATATATGTCATTGCTCAGAGATGCCCCCATTGCAGATGCTGGTGAAAGCTGGACAACTGAGGAGAGTGACTTTGCACTTGAGCATTCACTAGGGCTAAGCTTTTCTTTGAAAAGAATCCTTAGGGTCCTGAAAATGCCAAGTACAGGGTGTTCCCTGAAATGTATACACACACTTTAACAGGTGATAGTTCCATTTTGAAAATGAAATGTATTTCAATAAACACTGGCTTTATAATTACTCCAAGTGTGTGTCTACATTTTGGGGGACACCTTATACATGTAAATTTAAAAATGCATCACTGAGGTGGTAAGAAATAAGGAATCTAAAGCAGCCTTAAATGGAATATCAACAGAAATCCTGATAGATAAGCAAAAACCAAAGCTGGCTCTGTCCCATGGGTAAGCTGTGAACCCTAAGAGTTGAGCTCCGAATAAAGCCACTGAAGGATACATCCCCTGAGGAAGGGAGAATGAGAAACACCTTCACAGGTTGTAACCTATATTAATGCCTTTTGGGTAGTCCCATGTATGCACAGTATTTTGTCATAATGTTTAATGTAAATCTAACATTTAAATGTTTCAGTAGCCACATTAAAAAAGTAAAAAGAATCAACATGTATTTTAACTCAATATATATAAAATATTATTTCAGCCGAACCGGTTTCAGTGGATAGAGCGTCGGCCTGCGGACTGAAGGGTCCCAGGTTCGATTCAGGTCAAGGGCATGTATCTTGGTTGCGGGCACATCCCCACTGGGGGGCGTGCAGGAGGCAGCTGATCGATCTCTCTCATCAATGTTTCTAACTCTCTATCCCTCTCCCTTCTTCTCTGTAAAAAATCAATAAAATATATATATTTAAAAAATCAATAAAATATATATTTAAAAAAATAAAATAAAATATTATTTCACATATAATCATTATAAAAATTATTGAGATATTTTCCATTCTTTTTTGTTTTATGGTTTTGAAAACTGTGTAATTTTTACATTATTAGAACATGTTGATTCAGACTAACTACATTTCAAATGTTCATTAGCCACATGTGACTAGTGGCTTCCATAATGTACATACAGCAAGGTTGGTTGCATAAGTAAAACCTATCATGAGAATTCAGATGATATCATACATGAATTTTCTCAAAGCGGAAAAGGGAAATGTGGTATTTATTCTCTTGGAGCTGCTCATTGAACAGGAAGAATTTTACCATATGTTAGTTTGCATCAAGAAGTTGGACCATTTTATTTTGCTAAAAGAACATGGAACAGTATTCTTTTACTTTTTATGATGTTTGTGCACCAAAATTTATTCGATAAATGCTTTGCTTTACTTGACAAAAGCAAATAGAAAGGTGACTGGAAAGAAACAGATAATGTATACATTTAAAAAACTCACTGATTTAGTCATTCTGTTTGGTGTTTGCAAATTTAAAAATGAAAACATTTTGCAATTATGCAGTAAAGATATTAGTCACCGTTTCTTCAAAAAACTATTAACCATCAAGCTTCCCAAAGTATTAGGTTTTATCAATGCATGTCCAATAAAAAGAACCACAAGCAATGATAAGCTAGAACTTATGAGAAGTGTATTTAATATCTGTAATCAGTCCTTATAAGATGGTTTAAGTTTTAGGTTAATGCATGGCAGATGATGATCAGTAAGGTACACTGTTCAAAGGATGTTGCCCATTTAAAAACCAGGAAAATGTGGACTAAGATTTTGACTTTGCTATATTGAAATCATAATCAAAATTCTAATAAAGGTATCTTTCACTCTCTTTGTTTGAATCTCTGTAAATTATTAATTAAAAATCTTAAAATGACAGGAAACTAAAAATGGTTCACTGGATTCAGATGGTTAATGGGTTCCCTTCTTTTCTTCTGGGAAAGTGAGCGTCAATATGTTTAAAGAGATAAAACAGAGGCTTGAAAATATGACCAATAAACATGTAGGCAGATAAAAAAAATCAAATAGAATTCTTAGAAAGAAAAAAGCATAATATTAAAATTTAAAAGTCAATGGATAAATTTCCACTTCGAATAAGATGGGTTAGATGTACTTTTTCTTATTCCTCCTGCTTAATATAACTAAAACCCTTGGACCTTATATATGAAGCAGACATAAGATTATAAAAGGCTAACGGAAGAAAGAAGACCTGAGGAATGACATAGTGGTGAGTTTTATCTTTCCTGGATTTTAGTTCTGCCTCATGTATCTGAACTTGGAGCAGAAAAAGCTGGCAACCAGGAAATGCCAACAGATGTAGCAAAGTCCCAATAAAAGCCTGTTTCCTTTAGGAAAAGGATCATATAAGAGACAGCCTAACAAAACACAAAACTACTGACCATTCTACTTCTGCCAAACACCACAGAAGAAACTGTGGCCACCTCCAGTCATGCCAACAAAGGTCTAGCAGAAAGCCTGGACCTAGAGTGGAAACACTCACGAGGGTGTATGAGGCACCTGGTGCCAGGGTGGTATCAGAGGAGGCCAAGTAAGGAGTCAGTAATGTGCCCCTCCCTTGCAGTCAGTGGAGACTACAACTCCCTCCACCTCAGCAGTAATGGGAGCCCCTTCTTCCCCCAAGCGTCAGGGAAGGCCCACGTGGAGAATCTGATCTACCTTCACCTGAAATAAATGAGGTGGAGTCCCCCGTCCCCTACCTTCTCCAGACTGAACAGTATCAGAGAAGCCAGCTAAAACACAAGGTTTAAATAAGATTCAGAGTCTCATAACATAATGCACACAAGTCTAGGATTCTATCAGAATCATTCATTACACTAATTCTAAGAAGATCTCGAACTGAATGAAAAAGAAAACCAATAGATAACAATGCCGAGATGACAAGGATGTTAGAATAATCTGACAACGATTTTAACGCAGCCATGATAAAAATGTTCCCATGAGTAAATATGAAAAGATTTGAAACAAAAGAAAAAACTCAACAAAGGAATGAAATATAAAGTATCAGCAAAAACATAAAAGCTATAAAGAAGAATTAAACAGGAATTTTAGAACTGAAAATACCATAACCAAAATAACAGCAGAATGGAAGAAACAGAGGAAAGAATCAGTGAACTGAAAGACAAAACAACAGAAATTACTCAATCTGACCAATGGGGAGAAAACAGTCTGAGGAAAAAAAAAAAAAAAAAGAACAGGGCCTTAAAAGAACAATATAAATTAACAAAAAAGAAGAAATGAAAAGAAAAAATGAGGGGGTGGGAATGTGCCACCAATTCAAAAGTGGGCAATAAAAGAAACAAAACCTCAGAAATAGAGGGATTAATAGGAAGCTCAGATGTTGAACTAAAGCCTAATTATATGAGTAATTATGAAAATATAAGTGGGAAATTTTAACACACCTTTCTTTTTATAGATCAAGTGGCTAAAATACAAGAGATTTGAATAGCATGCTTAACAAATTGATGTGGTTGTATACAGCACACTTAGAGTATATACATTTTGAAGCACACATGGCCAATTTTAATAAATGCTTCAATGTGCTGCTGGAAAAGTTAAAAACATAATACTCTTTGATCCAGTGCAGATTACTGACCCAGTGGAACATTTTGTATAATTTGAAGATTGAGTGAGGGGAGGCTAGTCAGATAACAGGCTCTTCTGAAGATAGCACGTTGCATCTACTGTATAACAAACTGGCCTCACCCCAGCTGTGGAATTGTTTTCTTCAAACAATTTTTTAAGGATTTATAGTAGCTTAGATGATCCTTTGTTGTGGTTTCTGTGAACTGCTTCTGTGTAGTTCTCCACGCTCCATGTACATTTAATTAACGCTCACTCCTCAAGAAAAAGGTGGAAATATAAACAGCTTGTTCTCAAGGTAGAGACATAAGACATGGGTACCTTTCTCAGAAAGAGAAATTTCATGTAACTGCAACAAATGGAACTGATGTATGCAAAATTCCCGTCAAAAATCTTTGACTAAAAAAATTATGCCAGCTTGTAAATTGCTACTACAGAACAGAGAGGGGACCTGCCCATTAAATCAGCCTCAAATAAACAAATGGAGCCATGACTAAACCTCAAGCTCACCCTCCATTTATTTTTTCTTTTCAGAAAGATTATGAATCTTCATCTTCGATGTAATGAAATCTTGCCAGTGTCTGGGCATTAGAGCAGTTCTGTCCTTCTTTGTGCCCTGCCCTTGAATCGCCTTTTCTATCTAAAGGTTCATATTCTCCAGCTTAAAGGAATTTTCAACTATTTTTCCTTTGATTATTCCCTTCCCTACTTTTGTATTTTCCCCTCATGTTTCTTCCTCTTCCTCTTCCTCTTCCTCTTCTTCTTCTTCTTGACTCTAGAAAGGAGAAATTAGACCAGTCCTCTATGTCCTTGTGTTGGAGAGTTTTTGTGTCTGTACTTTACGGAACAGCATCCCCACTAGCGAGAGCAGCTACTGAATGTTTTCAATTGGATAACACAACTAATTCTAAGAACTCGTGTGTGTTCTTGATTTTTCCTTTGACACCGTATCCTATGTCATCGTTTAGATGTAATACCTTTGTGAAACTCTCTATTTGTTAAATCGATCTTTAAGGTACATTTTGTGTCCTGAATGATCTTTGATGAAGAGCCAGCGCTTTAGTTCATGTTGGTCTTTTTGTTCATGCTACTCGTTTTCGGCAAGTGCCTGGCGATCCTGGTTATCGATCTCACTGGCGGCTTGGGTGCGTTTCCTCTGCTGGTGTGTCAGCAGCGGCGCTCGCCACACGCCTCCTGCCATGTGGAAAGGCGGTGTGGGTGCAGCATGCAGTCGGGCAGACTTTTCCTTGGGGGTTGTCAACTTGGGCTCCCCAATATCTACGTGAGAAGCTTTAGCTCTCCTCAGCCATTCTGCTTAATATTTTGTTATATTTTTTGTTTTTAGAGTTAAAGTCATACAATTTTTTTTGCCTGGCCATAAACATCAGGCTGCCTATAGTCTGCACCGTGTAAGTAGCCTGGGCACCTGTCCCATAAATACCCTGAATGAACCACTTGTTTTCAGTTTCACAGCTCACCTTGGCCTCTCCTTTACCTGCTGATTCTAAGCAGCTCTTCACCACAGCCATGGGCAGGCTGCCTCCCACCTCTAGCACATGTTCCCACAACTGAGTTTAGACCGCTGCTTTCTGCTTTCTGTTGCATCCATTCACACACGTCTAGGAATTTCCATCTTACAGAAACTTGTTAAAAATTTTTCTTCCTTTGATGATCTTATCTTTCCCCTGCCCATCTACTACTTAACTGTCGGGATTTACTCCTTCTTAAGTTTTTATACTTTTATTTCAGTTGGATCTCAGGAAAGATGGGAAGTCATCTCAAATGAGGAGATAAAACTATTATATAAAACATGTTTGATGGTCAAATCAGTTTGGGAAACCCCAATTACTTTATTCTTAAGATTTTTACTTCTATGTAAATGATTTAACACAGCAAACAGACACATACTCATATTTCTCACAGGATTCTAAATATTCAAGTTATAGATTGAAAGAATCACTAATCTATTGATCTATCAAGGGAGCTAGGGCATATATTAGTCAATTACATTATTTTTTATTGTTATTATTATTATTATTATTATTATTATTATTATTTCCCTAAGTAAAATTATATGTCAAGGCTAAAAAATCTTCTCAGACTTGGAAAATCCGCAATGTATAATGCAAAGAGCCTACACTAGGAGCTAAGAAACTAGAATTCCAGTCCCATCTCTAATATACTCCAGGAAGTGAAGCAAGTTTCTTCACACCACTGACCTTAGTTTCTCCATCTCTAAAATAAAAAAGCACCTTTGGAAATGCGCTCCACCTTCGGAAATGTGTGTCTTGTGCTCACCCATGGACCAAGCTGCTCCTTGGACAAGAGGAGCAAGAACTGTTTTCTCTGGCTCTCTCAAGAGTTAATCTGCCCATTTTATGGGTGGGAAACTGAGGCCAGAGAGATTATCATGACCATACCAAAGGGCAGAAGGCAAGCTGGATTAGATAATGCCTGTGTTCCCTGGGAGATGGAAATGGTGTGGCATTGGAGTTAATGCTTTCTCAGGTTTATGGACCAGAAGAGGCCTTCCTAGCCAGCTCATGCCCAGGTAGGTTGGCTGCAGGACGGCGCCTGCCGAGGTGAGTGGAATTCTAACTGCAGTTATACAGGCGAGCAGTAACAAGTCTTCTCTCTTTTTTCTAGTTTTGAATACTATTTATTTAGACTTAAATACCAAAAGTTATGGTGAAAAGACACCTAAGCCAGGGTTTTTAGTTCACTTGGGATTGGTAAGCACTCCCACTCATCCTTCCACCTTCCATCCAGCTCCCAATGCCTGAAGAGTCAGGTGCGAAAGGGAGAGGAAGCGCCCTTGAACTCCCCAGGGACTTCACACACAACAAACTGAATATTAAGTGCACAACAGGAAACAAGGCCTCTCCGTCCTTCAACCACATCTTTCCAGCCTCGTTCTGACACTAGAAAGTTCTAAGCTCAATTTGAGTGTCACTGTAAACTCCTCTCTGTGCCAGATGATTTTACCCGCATATTTATATTCCAAGTACAAACAACTTAAAATGTTTACACTGAGTAGTAATGGAAGTCATGTGTCAAATACAATGGGAGGGAAGAGAGTAAAGCTTTCTTCAGAACTAAAGCTTGAAGATATACAGTATCTGTGGAAAATCTGCCTTACAAATAAGAATGCAATGTTTACCCATACCATCTAATTATACAGAACATGCATTTTACCCTTTGCATACAATGTCTAACATCTCATTTTTTAAGTTTTTTGTTTTGTTTTGTTTTGGTTTTGCTCTACAGTATTGCCCGAAGCTCTGAACGACTTTCAGCTCCATATACAGACTCTCAAAGCACACGGCCACACACTTTCCTGTCATTTGTGGTCCCCATTTCCTTTCATCTCCCACTCCCAGGGAGAGGCAGCCAAGGGACTCGCCACCATGTTCAAAAGCAAAAGAGCAACAACAGTAAAGAGAGGCCCCCTCAGATGCTCTCAGGGCTGCCAGCTGCCAGCTTTCCTCTTTGGGCAGTGTAAAGACCAGGAAGACGGCAGGAGGCCAGGAAAGGGCTCAGCATCTTCCTGCAGGGAGAGAGGCCCCTGAATTTATCACCAAGCCTTTAGTGACAGCCTCTCCTCAGCTTCCAATCACCAGCTGTCCAGGCAAAACCACTCAGAAACGTTCTGAGAGACTGGCCAGTGTTGCTCAGTGGTTGGGCATCGAAGCACTACGAACCAGGAGGTGACGGTTCGATTCCCGGGCACATGCCCGAGTTGCGGCTGGATCTCCAGTAGAGGGTGTGCAGGATGCAGCCAATCAATGATTCTCTCTCATCATTGATGTTTCTATCTCTCTCTCCCTCGCCCTTCTTCTCTGAAATCAATAAAAAAAATATATTTTTTTTTAAAAGAAAAGTTCTGTAGAAGAAATAGTATGCTGGCTTAACACAGCCTATAGCTGCCCTCGTACACAGAATCCACACCAAGATCAATGTAATAGGGTTAGGACAGGGGTGGGCAAACTTTTTGACTCGAGGGCCACAATGGGTTCTTAAACTGGACCGGAGGGCCGGAACAAAAGCATGGATGGAGTGTTTGTGTGAACTAATATAAATTCAAAGTAAACATCATTACATAAAAGGGTACGGTCTTTTTTTTTTTTTAGTTTTATTCATTTCAAACGGGCCGGATCCGGCCCGCAGGCCATAGTTTGCCCACGGCTGGGTTAGGACGATATCAATGGAAAATTCAGGCAGGGCTGCCGATTTCTTTGCTGTAACATGTCCTAGTGATGGATAGATAGATCATCATGGTAAATTTATAACTTTGGTGAAGTCCAACTTTTTCTTTTTGAGAGCCAAGACTCCCAACCCCCCATCTCACACCATCTCAGTCATTCTCATGTGTCAGCCTCTAAAGTGGACTCAGGTGACCTGCCTGACCACAAGGCTTCCACACGCTGCCCCTCCCCCAACCTCACCTCAGCACTTGCCCTGGGCAGAGTTCTTTGGACAGTGATAACTACAGTGAATATTCACCTGAGCCCTCCAGTCTTTATCGTGTTAGATCCTGGAAAAGCGGACACTTTCCTTTTGCTTTTTCTGTCACTTGGCTGAAAGGGAGTACTTTTGTTCATCTAATTTAGGTAGTTCTATTTGTAACCCAGCTGCAGGAAAGAGCATCCTACTGTATTCTTTAAAAAACATAAATGCTAATTTTCAAAGAAGTTGGCACTTCATCAGAGGCAAATTTTATACACTCATTCTCAATTTGATCGACTTGCCAGCCCGACCAAGAAATTCAGTTCCTCTTACCATCTCCCAACCACCCTAAACCTCAAGGCAAGACAGGCTACGAGAAAGCAATACAACTTGGAGGGGAAAACAAAAAAAGGAAAACAAAGTTATTCGTAGAGCTGAATTATAAAAACAAACAGACCCTTTCAACATCAGTTTTTACCTTTATACTAAATTTTCACTTCCCTGATCCAGATAACCAATTTTAAATAGAACCCAATTTAAGCTAAAAGAACCAACCAACAACACAGCTATAATTTTAAACTTTATTTTAATCTAGATGGTTTGGTTGCTTCATGTATTTTGCATCTCACCCATAAGTTCTGAGAAAAAAATACTGAGATAAATGGCTAAACTATGCTATAGTCATTGAGCATCTAAACACATCTTACCTGTAAATACGTTTCCAAGCCTTGTCGTCGTTGCTCCAACACTTTTGGGACCCAGTTCCTCACATGTTTTGAAGGGATTTCTGGAGTTTTAATACATTTCTTAAGCTATAAAGACAGAAACAAACAAAAAGTATAGAAAATGTATCTTAATTATAAAGACATTATTAGGGGGAAGCCAATAAGAAAAGTGAACTGTTATCTCCAATAAAAAGAAAGAGTAAAATATGATAACACTGAAAATCAGTCAAAAAAATTCTTAGCGGTCCTAAATGTTTAGATTTCAGGATAAAAATTTTGTGTTTTTGGTAGTCGTTGCTATTGTTGTACATCGTCTATATTTCAAACTGGAATTATTGTTTTCTAAAAAATTAAAAGTTCAGTACATTAATTATAAAGAAAGTAAAAAAGTTTATAATTTACAAAATCAATTAGTACAATGAAATTTTGGTTTCATGAAGTACTTTTCTGATGGAAAGTCTTTCTACATATTTTTCATATAAAAAAGCAAAACAAGCCGAAACCGCTTTGGCTCAGTGGATAGAGCGTCGGCCTGCGGACCGAAAGGTCCCAGGTTCGATTCCAGTTGAGGGCATGTACCTGGGTTGCGGGCACATCCCCAGTAGGAGGTGTGCAGGAGGCAGCTGATCGATGTTTCTCTCTCATCGATGTTTCTAACTCTCTATCTCTCTCCCTTCCTCTCTGTAAAAAATCAATAAAATATATTAAAAAAAAAAAAAAGCAAAACAAAATGCCATTGTGTATGATCATCATACCCTAAAATGCCATCTGAGCTAGATCAATCATTTGGAGAGTTTTATAATAGAATGAACTAAAAAAACAGAAGCTGTTCCTTCAAACATTCCTAAGTATTAGGTCCAAATTCTGTTCATGAAAACTGAATGATGGTTCTCAGCTAAGCCTTTCAGGGCAGCAGTTTTAAGGAAACATATAAATGAAAAATAATTATATTGGAAGTTGAGTTAGAAAAACCTGTGTCAGGTGTATCCTACCATATCCACATTCTAAACCTGTGAATATTACCTTACGTATCAAGGTACTTTGAATATTTGATTAAATTAGGAATTCACAATGAGAAATTATGCTAGATCACCCAGTTGGGCTCAAGGAGGGTCACAGTGAGAGAGAGATTGGAAGTGGCTTGCTTTGATGATGGAGGGAGGGTCATGAGCCCAGGCAACCTCAAGCTGGAAATGGGAAAGGTATGGGTTCTCTCTTAGAGCCTATGACACCTTGGTTTTAGCTCAGTGAAACTCATTTTGGACTTCTGACCTCGAGAAGTATAAGGCTACAAATCTGTGTTGCTTAAGCCACTAAAGTTGTGTTAACATGTTACAGCAGCAATAGGAAACTAATACTCTGCCCCCCAAATGGAATGAATTTTAATATTCTAATCAAGAACTTGGAAAACCTACTGAGATTGCTCCTTTACTACACATGCAAAGAAACAGCATAATAATCTCTTAAAAAATGCACAGTTAAATCCCAGAAACTAATACTGTAATACAAAATTCTTCCCATATATTAGCATATATTCACCATTAACCATTCTGGGCTAAAATTTGTTGCACGTGAGTTGCACGCGATGCAAAAGAAGGGGCCTTGGGAAATGCGAAGATCAGTCTGTCTAGTGCTGAGCCTGTTTACCTCCTCCCTCCACACCTGAAGTGCTATTAAAATGACAGTGTGACAGTTCGGGCTGGAACCCAAAGTCTGTTCTTCTTATCCTCCTCACCAACAGAACTACATTATTGGGAATAATAACGTAGTCTTCCAAATTTAGCTAAGAAGCTAAAATGTCCAAGTGTCCTTGCAGAGAGTGGAAGCCAAAGGTAATCAGAAGCCACTGAGGAGGGCTTTCTACAAAAACTCTTCAAACATGGAGCAACGTCAGCTGGCTTGCACTTTCTATCCTAACCCCCTTTCACCTGCTTCCTGCCTAATAAAATGTGACCATGATGGCTGGAGCTGCCACGACCATCTGCCACCATGAGGCAACTCTGAGGGTGGAAGCCAGATGTTCCAGATGATTGAGCAGAAAGAAAGAAGGAGCCATGCGCCTGGCAGCCTCCTGGAGCTGCCACACAGCCCCCACCGGCCCACCTCCAAACTTGTTTTTTGTTACAAGGAAAAAATGAACCCCTTCCCACCTTCTTTGTAAGGTCACTGGTATTTGGGCTTTTTGTTTTATGTACTTGGATTTAATCCTGGTAGACATTAAAAAAAGAAAAGGAAGAAAGCCAAAGGGAATAGGGCACAGAACAATGAATAGAATAGGGCAGGGAGAAAGAGGTCATCACCTTGTGAGAGATTAATGGTTTTCTAAAAGACAGAAAGCAGGAACATGCCAAGGAAGAAAACAGAGCAGAGAAAGGCCCAGCCCAGACCCCCTCAGGAAGGGGATGACAATGGGTGCGGACTCCAATCTTCTTAGCAGCCCTGAGAGGCACTGTGCTCAAGACTGGCATAAGAAGAGGGATTAGACCATGCCATAGCCTGTAAGGGCACTCTACCCCCACCACAGCAGAGTGACTAGCAGCCTGGTTTTATCCCTGGCACACACACTACACCCCATTAAAAAAGGGTCAATGTCCCTAAGGAAAATGAATGAAGTGTTTGGGTTGAATGAGGGTTTAGCCATTCTAGACATAATGGTTTCCAGTGGGTCCCCAGCCTAATAGCTGGCTCTCTCCCCTCATTCCCGATGATGAGGTCCTTTAGCAGACATACCCTACAGAAGGACCAGACTTACGTACCCAAAGCAGAGGAACCAATGACAAATAGTCTCATTGGATGGGTACTCTGGGATCATTTTCATCACAAAGCAGCACTATAAAAGTGAAAAGACAAGAAAAACAAATGGGACAACTAATCCCAAAGGAAACTATATAAATCAAATAGCAGAAGAGATCTTTAAAAATTTGACTAGTATCTTTAGGAATATAAGAAAATATTGCTTCTATGAAACAAGAACAGGCTGCTATGAAAAAGAATGATTCAGAGAATAAGAAACAGGCATTGGGAATTAAAAACCGTGATCTATATATATAAAAGTCCAGTGACCGGAACGGCAAAACGACCAGAATGACCAGAATGACCAGTGGCTATGATGCGCACTGCAGCAGCCAACCAGCCTGATCTGGGCCCTGATCGGGCCCTCCCCCCAGTTGGCCGGGCCCCCAATTGGCCCCCAACACCCCGATTGGGGGCGGGGCTGGCTGGCCAACTGCCCCTTGGCCCCTACCCCCCGCAGGCCCACATTGGGGTGGGTGGGCTGGACCCCACCCATGCACAAATTCGTGCACTGGGCCTCTAGTAGAGAAATAAAAAAAAATTAAAAGAGGTAGAATATAAAAGTCTCTCAAAGTACTATAGCATAAACAAAATGAGAGAAAAGGCAGGTGAAAAGATAAAACACATATAGAATTAATCCAGGAGACTTAATATAAAATTAATAAGCCTCCCATAAAGAATAAGAAAAACTCCTCAAAGAATAACATTTTTATGACTTATGTATGCCTTCAGATTAAGAATCCATTGAGTGCAAGCATAATACATAAAAACAGACCCACACTTACTAACATTTATCTGTTGAAATTTCCGAATATCAAGGACAGAAAACAGAAAAAGATCAGGTGGTAAACAAAGAAAGTAGAACTGCATTGGCAACTGACTTATATCAGTAGCAGTGAATGCTAGACAATGAATGCTTCAGAGACCTAATTTGAAAATGGATTTCTGGAACCAGCCGCACCATTAATCAGGTGTGAGAGACCTTCAAGGACTCAAAAAATGTACCTTCCATGTCTCCTTTTACATAAAGTTGAGCATGTAATTCTAGAAAACTGAGGATAAACGCAAGAAAGAGGAAAAATAGGATTTGGCCTTAGAGCTCTGCCCCATCAGTGTGGGGAAGGGAACTCCAAGGACAGCTGAGCACAGCGGCCTAGAGAACCACCAGTCTATGTTGGGGCAAAGGGTCAGAGGACTTGGAGAGAGGAGCCTCCCGGAAAACGGTTGATTTCATGCAGTAGATAGTATGGAGAAAATGGATACATTTTAGGATAAAATACATTATTCTTTTGTCTATAAAAAAAAAATAATTCCTGGTTGGTGTGGCTCAGGGGTTGAACATTGACCAAGGAACCATGAGGTCATAGGTTCAATTCCTGGTCAGGGCACATGCCCGGGTTGCGGGCTCAATCCCCAGTAGGGGGCATGCAGGAGGCAGCTGATCAATGATGTTCCTCTCTCATCAATGTTTCTATTTCTCTATCCCTCTCCTTTCTTCTCTCTCTAAAAATCAATAAAAACATTTAAAAAATAGCCCTAGCTGGGTTGGTTCAGTGGATAGAGCGTCAGCCAGCAGACTGAAGGGTCCCGGGTTCGATTCCGGTCAAGGGCATATACCCGAGTTGCGGGCTTGATTCCCAGTAGGGGGCATGCAGGAGACAGCCAATCAATGATTCTCATCATTGATGTTTCTATCTCTCTCTCCCACTTCCTTCCTCTCTAAGTAAATAAAAATATATATTAAAAACATTTAAAAATAATAATAATTCCCAGGGAAAGCAAAGATTCCCTGAAGGTCATGCAACAGAAGACACTCCACTTTCAGGTGTTATTCCGGTGCTAGAGACAGTCCTGCCTTCATGGGGCTTACATACCAGGAAACAGACAATAAGAAATAAACAAGTTACTAAAACAGGGTGAGGGCCGAGAGTAACAGCAAGGTGTGTGTGTTGGGGCAGCTGGGGAAGGCCTGTGTGAGGTGGCACTGTCTGTGACCTGATTCATGCTGCGAGGGAGCCAGGTAAGGAGCTGGAGAAGGAATGTTATGGCAAAGACAGAGCAATGGGAAGGGAGGACCAAGCCTGGTGTTGAACACACAGAAAGGAGGAGACAGGTTCAGAGACGGGCAGCTTCAGACCCTGTAGGGCCTTGGAGGCCAAGACGGGAATGTGCATATTATTTTAAATGGGAAGCAAATGGAATTTCTTGAGGAAGGGAATGACCTGCTGCAATTTTTACTTTAAGAGACCATGTGAGATTCTACCAGCAAGATGGACTATGAGGGGGGTGGAGTCAAAGCAAGGAGACCCGTCAGAAGCTCCTGCATTAGTCCAGGCGAGAGATGATGGTGAGCTGAACTATGTCCTGGCTCTGGGTGGGAGAAGGGGAAGGCTGCAGGAGTGTGTGGAAAGCAGAGGTGATCAGAATGGCTCCAAGACCTTCACTGTTTTAAGGTTTTTGACCTCACTTGGCAGTCATATTTTGGGTGACCTGCCTGTTGGTGGCAGGATGTCAGGTTTGGATAAGTGGCACAGAACACTAGTTCTCTCCCCCAATCCACTGTCCCTCTCCTCTACAGAACAGAGCTCAAAATTTTCAGCTGGGTACATGACCACCCAGAATAAAGAACACAGTTCCCAATCTCCCTTGAAGCTAGGTGTGGCCCTCTGACTGGATTCTGGTCAAAGGCAGGTACATAGACATGTTTGTGCAGCCTTCAGGAAGTGGTCTTAAAGGGAAGGACTCTCCTTCTTTCCGCTCCTTCTTATTGGCTGAACTGCCCATGTAATGGCTAGACCTGGAGCAGTCACCGTCAACCATGAGGTGGACGCCTCATATTGAGAACGGCAAAGGCACAAGAGCCTGGGTCCCTGATGATCATGAAACTGCCCCACCAGCCCAGGCTTTATGTGAGAGAAAAATAAAGGTGTGTCTGTTAACGTCACCATTATTTTGTCTCTAGAGTCACTTGCAGCCAAATCGAATCCCACGTGAGCAGGAGACATCCAACTCTGAGGAGCAGGGGAGAGGAGCAGGGCAAGTGGTGAGGAGGGAGGGGTGGGACAGTACACTGAGTCAGGATAACGCTCCTGGAAGGGGCATGATCAGACTGTGTGGTTGATGCTGGAAAGTCAAAAACTCTGGGTAAAAAGAGTAGAAAGCCAGAGGGTAGGCCCCTCTTTCAAGAAATGATACTAAGAGAGAAGGAGAGCAAGGGGGCGAACAAGCGGGGGACGCATGGGGTCAAAGGCAAGTTTTATTTTGTTAAATGGCAGATACATGCTATGTATCAATGGAGACTGCTCCAATATTGAGGAGAGAGAAAAAGAGGAGGAGGAAAGGAATTTTTGCTTGTCAGAGAATGCATACCATGTCTCTACATTATTTGAGGTATTTCTCAAACAAAAACAAGAGAAGAAAAATGCTATTATTCTGTGGAAATCAGCTTAGTAGGTTTCAATGTAAACATAAAGTCCCTTTAACTCACGAAGCACAATATTTCTTATATTGCAGAAGAGAAAATCAACTCCATTATCTGTCTCTCTTTTTTTTTTTTTAATCGTGAAGATAGAGCACTGAAAGCATTTTTTTCTTTTTCTTTATGTCAGGGGTACTGAGAAAGCCGATCATCTCAGCTGCTGGGGGCTGTGACAGCATTTGCAGTTGAGTAATGAATTGCTCTAGATGAGGAGAGACAAACCTGAGACGATCTGCTTCCAGTAGGGCTCAGCTGCTTACAAGATAAATAACCCCCTGCCACTCCTGGCGATGATGAACTGTCCGGGCCACGCTGCGGCCCGCGGACGGCCTTCCTGATCCCCGCAGAGAGCCAGCAGATTCCCCGATACCACAAGCACAGCCCCCTCCGCCGGCGTGACCACCCCTTTCCCGTCTGCAGTGTTAGAAGAGTCTCCACAGAACTTGCTCTGCACAGACCCGCCGCATATGCACTGACTGCAGTACCCGTTTTTCCACAGAAAGGAGCAGAAATAGCTTCCCCAAGCACACAAAGAAGAATGTGAAAAGAAAAATAAAGTTAAGGAAAGAATGAGGGACATTTGGGGTCAAATTCAATCTTTTACTCCATCTTGTCACCCCTATATCCTCAGGGTTCCCTTTAGAGACACTACACGCCATGCTGTGTTCTGGTTTAAGCCCAGATGGCAGTTTTTTGGTTCTTCTGAAATATGTCCTCCATTAAATGAAATACGAGGATGCAATATTTTACTCGAGGCAAAGGCAGACAATAACAGGAATGAGGAGAGTTAATCCAGGAGCGAACCAGCACCGTGTTTCCCCGAAGCCCCTGTGAATAAAAGGGTGGCTGCAAATGACAGGAAACCGCTGAAAGGCATGTGAAATCTGCTCAGCGCTTGCGAAGGGTTTTCTCTCTACATCCCGGCTATGGACCTAGGGAGGAGACGCTGTCTTCAAGGCCCACCTGGGAAGTGGGGAGGCACTTGCTGTGGTGGTGGGGCCTGAGCGGGAGTTGTGGGACATGGAAAAAGCACCTACAAGGTTAAGACTCATGCTGCCCTCACAGCCAGAGCTGGGCTATAGGGACAGCACCCTATAACTTTTATTTTTAAAGAATATTATGCTAAACATGAACGAGAAGACTAGGGTAGGGGTTTGTTTTGGTTTCAGTGTGGTGGTGGTATCTTCCCATCTTAACTAGCAGAGCTACAGAGGAAGCACAAGTGTACCCTGGAATTAAAGTTACAGTGAACTAAACTCCCACAATAAAAACTGTTCTCGTCAATAAAACATTCCTCCCGTAAGTCATAAATATGCGCGGTGATGTTCTCCAAGATCCCATTTGCCAAATACTTATTTAATGCCTAACATGTGCCCAACACTAATAGGCGGTGAGGAAGATACAAAAGATAAGACATGGGTCCTACTTTCATTATATTTGTTTATTTAAAATAATTTTATTTTATTATTTATTTATTTTTCTTGATCTTAGAGAGAGGAAGGGAGGGGGAGAAAGACAGAGGGAGAGAGAGAGAGAAAAACATCGATATGAGACAGAAACATCAATCAGTTGCCTTCCATACTCCCCAACCAGGGATGGAACCCACAACTTGGTATGCGCCCTGACCAGGAATTAAACCCACAGCCTTTTGGTGCACAGGATGATGCTCAAACCAACTGTGTCTAACCAGTCAGGGTGAGCCCTACCTTTAAAAAAATGTATCTTCTAGCTAGAAAAACTTGGGGACAACAAAGTTTTAATCATCTCTGATATATTCTTAATTTAAGTAGAAATCTTTATTCTAAATGGAAAGGAGTCTACGGACAAAGAAACTAGGGAATAGAAGAAACTCACAGGGAAGAAGGAGAACCTGAGAAGTTTTAGTTTGGTGTGAATACATGTGAACACAAAGGGAAGGACATCCGGCATGGCAAAGACAGGAAACGGTGATGTTCACATACAGGGGGAAGGGGACTGCCGTTGGATGTTTTCATAGGCGAAGCAGAGAGAAGTAAGGCTGGCCAAGGGGCTTGTGGTTAATAAAAGAACGGTCCCCCCTAAAGATGTCTATGTCTGAATCCTTGGAACCTGTGGGTGCATTACCTTCCTGGCAAAAGGCGCTCCGCAGATGTGAGTATAGCAAGCATTTCGCATGGGAAGATTAGCCTGGATACCCAGGTTGGTCCAATGTCATCTCAATGGGAGGCAGAAGTCTCAAGTAAGAGACAGGAGATGTGATGATGGAGGCAGACGTTGGAGTGATGATACTGCTGGCTTTGAAGATGGAGAAGGGGCCAGGAGCCAAGGAATGCAGGCAGCCTCTAGACCAGCGGTTCTCAACCTGTGGGTCGCAACCCCTTTGGCGGTCGAATGACCCTTTCACAGGGGTCGCCTAAGACCATCCTGCATATCAGATATTTACATTACGATTCATAACAGTAGCAACATTACAATTATGAAGTAGCAACGAAAACAATTTTATGGTTGGGGTCACAACATGAGGAACTGTATTTAAAGGGCCAGAAGGTTGAGAACCACTGCTCTAGACGCTGGGAAGGCAAGAACACTGATTCTCCCCTAGAGCTTCCGGAAGGAATGTAGCCCTGCTGACACCCTTAGAGTAAGATAATAAATGTATGTTTTAAAGCAAAGTCTGTGATGATTTATTACAGCAGTAACAGGGCACTAACACAGGGTTGAAGATTATTGGCCTCAAGACTTATTGTCCATGATTTAGGAGACAACACAGACCCACTTCAATATATTTGAACCAAAGAATGAAGATGAAGACAGTGTTTTAGAAAAACTGATCTGCAGCAAAGAATGAATAAGAAGACAAGGATCAAAAACAGTTAAAGAAATACTTGCATAAAGTAGTAAGACTGTTTTTAGGATGGTAAGTGTATAAGTGAAAAATGAAATGGTGCATATAATGGAAATTTGGAAGAATGAACCAATAGGACTTAATGACACTCTGGATATGGAAGGTAAGAGAAAGGTACGAAAGACCTCCAAGGTTTCAAACTTTGTGGCTTCAGTGCTGTGATGGAGGGAGGGTGCGAGGGTTGTGTCTAAGAGAAACCTCTAAAAATATAACCACACCAGAGGAATTCTCAAATGTTGATAGGCATGAAGATTATCTGGAAGGCTGGTTTAACATGCAGATTACTGGGCTCCATCACAAAGGCTGATTCAGCAAGCCTGGGCGATACCCAGGGATCGGCCCTTCAGTAAACACTGCTCTGATTCCGGTGATCCAAAGTTCACACTGTGAAAAACACCAATCAAGAAAAACTAAAAGGAAATGAAGTCCAATACTCATCATAGCTCTGGAAGAAACAACGAATCTTACTTAAAATCTGAAGGGGTAAAAATTGACATATTAGACAACATAAAAATTTAAATCACTTGTAAATTAAAATAAATATCACAGCCAAAATAAAAAGGTCCCTGGTGAAAAATACTTTCAGCAAATGGCTAATATTTTATTAACAGGCCACAGAAACTAATGAGCAAAAACAACTGAGACCCCTGCAGATAAATGGGAAAGCAAGTAAATAGAATTCCAAAAAGAAGGTCTAGAATCATAAACAAACTTAAGAAATGCCAATTACAACAGCAACAGGGCAACAAAGATTGCTTGCTAAATAAACAAATATCATTTGGGGAGGTAATATTCAAAGCTGATTAGATGCTGTGCTACCTTCACACTTGCTGCTCGTATTATAAATCCGCTAGACCATTTTGGAAGAAAGTAATTTGGCAATATATATCAGCAGCTGCAAACATATCCATACTCTTTGACAGAAAATGCTTCCTTAGTAATTTAGCTCAGGGACACACTCTTGAATATGGGGGGGGGGGGGAGATTATATGCAATGAAGGCTATCAATTATTGGAAGTTTACCGTGCAATATGCATGATATCATTTAGTCTGTAAAACAAGTCAATGAAGTTAGTACTCTAATTAGTCCCATACTAAAAATGGGGAACCTGAGGCACTGAACGATCATGTGACTTGTTCCAAGGACTTGATGAGTGAGGGGAGGTAAAGGCCGGCTGGGGAACATCTGCTTCCGGAGCCAGCACACTGCATTTCTACACCATCGTTACCACCACGTGGGACCATGGTGAGCACAGCAGTGTTTGTTTTACTAAAAAACGCAAGAAAAGAAGGAAAATAGGAATCGTATTGGGATAGTAGAAATATGTGTGGGTAACTGGTTTATTTCTCCAACCCCCATATTTTCTGCAAGATCTAGCTTTGTAAACCTAATTACTTGAGAGGAAGAAAATTATGCACATAGGAAAACAAAAACCAAAACCTCCTGAATTTTTCAAAAAAGTTCAAAAGAAATCCTATGGAAAGTGTAAATGATTAGGATATTTTCACATTTTAATATTGACAATTACAAACGTTTGGAAGAAATAATAATCATTAAGAACTTTCTTCAGACAACCAGATGAACTGTCAAATGGGCAATGACTTTCTGCATCAAAATTAGCCTGACAAAAGCAAGGAGGCATTTTTGTGTGTTTGTGGTACATGGAGAAGAGCCATGCATCTATTATTATACAAATGCACAGCACCTGTTAATAGCTCCCATATTATTTTAGAATTAACTTGGAGTCATTAGCTAAACACTTTTTTTAACCTGTGATAGATACACCGTAAAGTGTAAGAAAAATCAGGACACTGGCAAGAGAGCAAATTGCATCCACTGCAGAAACAGTTGAATATTTTTTTAAATTTAAATGACAATAAATTTAACTACATTTAAAGGGAAAACACTTAATGTAAAAACATAACATTCAACGCACATCACAAAACTCAAATACAGAAACTGGGGTACCGAAATTCTAACAAAATGATAAAGTTACGTAATCTGGCAGCAAGAATCAGTAAAGCTTGTATATTCTAATTTTTGCCCATTTCAATCCTTCTTAACACAATTTTACAGTCAAGATTACAGACTTGTTTTTACACCCTACCATTATCTGTACTTTCATAGTTACCCTTTTGCCAAAGCTCCTACAAATACAATGGAGCAAGTAAAGGAGCCTTCCAGCGGCTGCTTTCTGCTCTGTAGTAAATACGATTAGAGAGTCTCCAACTAAAATTCTGCTCCAAAAAGCTATTTTTTCCCTCTGTGTCCTTGTGAGGATGTTTTAACAAAGCTGCTAGAAACATGCAAACTTGAGAGATCTGAGAATTCCTATTCTCTTAACTCTACTAGGCCTGCTAATATAAGAATAGCTAAATTATTAACAGGATTGTAGAAATTGAGAGAAGTCCTAGAAAATCTGGGTGTTTTTTTCCTGTCTGTGCGTATCTAAGAACTGCCTACAATCCCTGGGAGAGGATCCTCTTCTGCAGAAGAAAATAAAATGTATTAGAGAAGAGAAGAGGGTGAGCGACCCTCCGCTCTAGGAAGTGTGGGCAGCCTCTGCTCGGGGCGGGCCTAGCTGGCAGCCACCCGGCTGTGCCTCGAGTGGAGCTGGTCCCAGAGTTATCTTCTGGGGACAGCTGGGCTGTGTCGGGTCCTGGCACCTGGGCACTGACCTGGGAGGTTAGGAAGGAGGCTCACAGTGACAGGCTGCCTGGTCATCAGAGCTGGGCTGGGGATGGAGCTCTGCTTTTCATCTCACTGTAAGGACTTATTGCAGGATTTACCCAGTGGAAATCTCTCTAGAATCTGTTTCCTCAAAAAGCAGTAAACAAAACGGAATTTCTTGAGAAGGACGTGAAACCCACACTCCAAGTTTGTTTCTCTTGCCTCTGGGTTGAAGCTTTTGTGAAGTCAGCTGGCAACACCAGGCCTGAACCTGTGCTCACCTGTGCTGTTGCTTTTGGAAGTAAACTTGGATGCAACACAATTTTAATTGGGGAATTAAATGTGATTGAATCCTAATAGAAGAGTGTACAGGTAACTGAGAGCTCCTCTTTAACCATTTGTACACCGTAAGCGTCTATAGACGCAAGCGGCGGACCTTTTTTAATTAAATTCAAAATATCGTGGCAGTTAACTGGTTAAAGGAAACAGAGGGAAACAGTCTCACTCATTTCTCCAGAATATCCTATTAAAGTTTCCACTCAAGACCCTAGTCTCAAAAAAAAAAAAAAAAAAGACTCTACCTGGTATTCGCCTTTTAAAAAAAAGTGGGAAAATTTAATTATAAAAAATGCTAAAGAACTTTTAAAACAGAGTAAGCACATTATCACATCATTTATGCTCTGCCATATCCCAGGGAATTTAAGACGTATTTAATGAAATTAAAGGAATAGACTTTCTTAAAATCTTCCCACCTAACTTCTTACCTAAGTGACAAAAGTGAGGAAATTAAATTATGCCATACATTTTACATATGTGTGCATATGTGTGTTTATATATATTCATATATACACACATATACATGCATGTGAATATGCATGCATGAAAGAAAAATAGTATAATTGCAATAACTCATATACAGTGATTTTCTGGTCAATTTCATGAGGTATTTCTACTAATAAAGTAATTTCAGCACCCCAATGATAATCTATAATCTGCAAAACATTACATTTTGGTATAAAATAAGAAAGTATTCACTCTTCCACTCTTTACTGATCATTTCTCCCAAAACTCAGCTATTCCTTTTACATTTTTGTCTCTTTTATCTCAGACTTTTAATGAAACACCAGTCCTATTCTGTGGCCTTTACAATTCAACAAAAGGCAGTGAGCCTCTTTCACAAGTGGCCCAAATAGTCCTACGCACACATGACAGGTGTATTTTCTGGGTATATGCAAGTATAAGTTGATTTTAACACATTTCTCCCTATAAAATAAAATAGTCTTTTGCTTTCCTTCTTTCCCTTTTGTAAGGCCCATTAAGTATATTTCATGGCTAAAATAGGGTCTGGATTTTATTCTTTCTGAACCTACCATCCCTGGCACAGCACACTGCGAACAGCTTGCCGTCTCACATCTGCTCATGTAAAAGATCTTATCAGAAAACCCACCCCCTCGGAAAGCACACCTGAAAGGACTAAGTCATGTATTTTCAAATGAAATTTACTTCATGATAAAGGATATCATACTGTTCCAAGAGCTCTTAATGCTCTTAGGAACCCCAAAAGCAGTCCTAACACATAGAGAAAAGGGGGGGGGGGCGGATTACCTTCTTGTGCAAGGCATGAAATTCGCTGTACCTTTTCTCAACAAAATGTTTTCTTCCATTCATTAGCACTTCTATCTTAAACACCTAAGGAGAAAAAAAAAAGATTAATTCTACCAGTTTGAAACCCTCAATTGTCTGATGTGGTAAGTTTGTGACCGTGATATATTTCATCCCTTTAATTACAGTAGCTGATCCCCCAAAACCCAGAAGGCCCAGGAGACCCTTGGCCCAACAGCACTGATTAATGAGCCCTCGAGCCAAATGCTCACTAACAAACTGCAGTATCCCCACAAACGTGTCTAGAAACAACGGAAACTTAAATGCCTTAAAATGCACCTTAACATTTTAACCAGAGGGTGTCCCTTCCTTAAAATTATTTCACCAAATGCAGATGACGGTATTGAAATAAAAGTGTGATACCACAGCGAGAGTCTGGTAAGAATCGCAGACCCGCAACATGCTATCCTGGGTGTTTCACTGGCGGTGCTGTGTCACGGATAAGACAATCATGCAAACGGTAGTGCATTTTAGGTTAATTTCTTCCTAACCGGCATATTCATCTCTAGTCTCAGTTGGAGTTATTCCGCTGTTTGCGAAACAGAGAGCTCGTGGTAAAGGTTCATTTTCCCTGCGTGACACGAGTGACAGCTTGTGCTTCCACCTCGGGAAGGTTGAAAGGCCAGATGCAAAGGCTCTCTGTGCGCACTAATTAGTAGGCACCAACATGACATTTTCTTGATTCTCAGGTCAGTGGGTCAAGACTGGAACAAGGGATGAGCAGTGGTGTGAAATGCTCATGAAAACACAATGTTGAGGTGGGGGGAGGATGCTGGGCAGGAACTGCAGAGAAGGTGCTCTGCTATTTCAAGACTTTGTCATTGGCTCCTGTTTTGTGAGCCAGTGTTGTCAACACGGGAATGAGAGAATATTGTTCAATTACTTAGTAAGCCTAATTTCCTGTTCCAATTGCCCTTCTGAAAAAAAAACGAAGGTTGAGGTCACATGAAAGAGAATAGTGGTAAAAGCAAGCTTACCTTATCCTTAAAAATAATTAGACATACAAGTTCACATACTGTCATTATTAACCCAGACCCCTTTGGCTCTATATTTCTGCCTTATATGTAAATACGACTTTTTTATGGAAAGCCAAAAATTATCTCATCAAACAAAATGTGTTTGTGTTGTGCTTCTTCAAAATCAGAAACAAAATCTTGAGTTGCATGACTCAGTTAAAAAACACTACCACCTACTTAAATGAGGTACATTTTTACCTACTTAATTAATAGTTTAGTCTAACATTTGTGTTTTTCTAAGTAATCCCCCTAAAAGTACTTTCCTTTGGTGAATTTGTGAAAATACTTTCTTCTAAAAACATACACATATGCTTCAAACGCTCAGATATCCCTACATTATTTTTCAAAAATAACTGTTTACTAATTCACTAGAGAAAACTGTCCTTCTTCAAAGACCCTGCCAGGAATAGAATAAAGAAAACTCCCTAAGAAACACAAACAAAACAAGTGCAGCTTCAACGTGGGGCCTGGTTAACAGGATGCAGAGCCTCCTCTCTAGCGTCAGGTCCCAGATTTAAATCAGGACAATGTGGGAGCAATGAGAGTCATTTCCATCTGCGGAGCTGCATGAAATAAATGAAGTTCTGTTCCGAGTCCAGTGACTTGAGGTTTCAACACAAACACCACCACCTTAATTGGCAGGTTTGCTGCAGAACCCAGAGAAGGAGAAAGTGGGTGACTTGGGAAGGTTCAACCCACTAGGTCACCCCTCAAGGTGCCCCCTCTTGGAGGCCAGATAAGACACATGACACAGCGGCTGCCTCATAGAATGTCATCCTTCTATCGACCAGATGGTTCCATTACCAAGTTCCACAGTTACTTTTCACAATCACTAAATTCACACGTTGGAGGTGGGGGTGGGTGTACACAGGAGTTGAGAAATTTTAATTCTAATATTTTAATTATGTTGCTATTTCAAAAATGCGTAATAATTTGATACTGTTCCCCACCCCCCTCCATTTTTTTTTTTAATTCTGGGAGAACATCTTAGAAAGGAGGCAGGTTAATAAGAATTTCCATGACAATGTGAAGCAAGAAATAGAGTCAATTTAATAAATCTCATTTCCCTGAATTCCATACCAGACTTTAAAATAAATAGATATATATAGATAGATAGATAGATAGATAGATAGATATTGATTTCAGAGAGGAAGGGAGAGGGAGAGAGAGATAGAAATATCAATGATGACAGAGAATCATTGATCGGCTGCCTCCTGCACGCCCCCTACTGGGGATCAAGCCCGCAACCCAGGCACGTGCCCTTGACTGGAATCAAACTCAGGACCCTTCAGTCTGCAGTCCGATGCTCTAACCAGCTAGTTTTTGTGTGTGTGTGTTTTTTTGTGTTTTTTAAGAGCTCTGACCCATGTTGTCTCTGCTGCCTGGAAACCCTTCTGCTCTGCTCTCCTGGAAAACCCTGAGTTGTCCCCTGCCTCTATGTGGGGGCAGCACAGACGATGTGTGGAAAGCTCCAGGCACAGTACCTGGCATTCAACCTTGTTTTTAACAGCTACTTCCTGAGGGCCTACCATGTGCAGGGCGTTGCTCTTGGCTCTGGGGATTCAGCAGTGAACAAAGCAGGTGGGAGAGTGTTCTATTAGTGAGGGAGGCCGACTGTGAAAGTATGAGCAGACCTGGTGATGTCAAGAAACGAGAAGAGCTGTGAAGAACAACGCAGGGTAACGGGACAGAGCTGGACAAGGGTGCCCTTAAAAACAGGGTGTCAGAGAGGCCTCCCTAAACAGAGAGGCAGGGGCAGGTACAAAATCTGAAGGGAATAGACCTGAAGAGAGCAAACTGTTCCTGAGTAATTTAACCACACATCAGAACAAAGCTCAAGAATATTTTTAGGAATATAAAAATATCCTGCACCCAACAAGATAAAAGTCACAGAGTCTGGAATCCAATAAAAAAAGTAGAAAAATATGACTCATAATGAGAAGAAAAACCAATCCTTTGAAACAGATCCTCAAATGACACAGATGATAAAATTATTAAACAAAAGCATTAAGATCATTACTACAAGGGAAGTTCTCATGTTCAAGAATCCAAAGGAAAGGTTGACCATGTTACATGGAAGCATGAAAGATATTTAAAAAATAAAAAGATTCAGACAACAGGTCTGGGTCCTATTGACAAAATCAACAATGTCTGTGACTTTAAAAATACACTGGATGAAATTGATAGCAGATTAGACACTGGAGAAGAAAAAATTAGTGACGTTGAAAATCTAACAATAGAAACTAAAATGAAACAGAAGGAAAAAAACAAGATAAATACAGCATGGGACAACTTTAAACAGTAAGGGGTTGGGAAGAAAGACAAATATATTTGAAGAAATAAAAAATTTTCTCCAATTTGGTGGATACTAAAAACCAACAGATCCAAGAAAACCAAGCACAAGAAACATGAAAGGGAAACACCCCAAAATAAAAACCAAGGTACATCATAATCAAATTGTCTAAAATTAATAAGAAATAAAATCTGGTAAGCAGCCAGAGAAAAAGAGACATTACATAGAAAAAGAAGAAAGACATGTGTAATGACAAATTTATCAAATCTCTCTAAAAATAACCAAGCTTTATAAGAGTGATTTAATACATATATACTTTAGTTATGTTTTAACTTAATGAAATATGTTCTATGTGAAGTATTATGTATAAAATAAAATGTACAATTAAAAGCTAGTTAAATCTTTAATAATTATTTTTAAAGTATTTTGGTAATTCTTCTCAGTCAAATGATAGCAATAATAGTAACACAAACAACAACAAGGAGTTTTATAGACTTGTTAAGTGCAGGCACTGATCTAAGCTCTTTACTCATAATGCTCATTCATTTCATTCTCACAATAATCCAACAATCTCACATAAGATAGGTACTATTACTCCATTTTACATGTCAGGAAACTGAGGCATGGATTAAGTAATGTGCCCATAGGAAAACTGCACTTTGAACCCAGTGATTTGGGTCCTGAATCTGCCTTTTTAGCCACTGCACATGACTGACTCCCCATGAAAGGACTCCTTATGTATAATCCTATTTGTTGGAGAAACTGAATACTTCGAAATAGGAGAAACCCTGAAACATTTTAGAGTGATGACAAATCTTTCCATCTATTTTCCTCCAGGTTCTGTTTTCTGGGGGGAAGTTTGCAGGATCATAGGGCACTGGCAGGGGTGGGGGTGGGGGTGGGGGCATGGCATGAGGCCTTTACCTCTAACATATGGAGCCTGTGTTTCTCTCAGTCAAACCAGAACACTGATCTATACAAAAAGCACACACCTCTCTAAAGCAGGGGACTTTTTAAATATAAATTACTAAATCTGTACTGTTCCCAACACTTGCTTATATAACCCTATATAATAAAAGCCTAATATGCTAAGTGTCCCATGGTCTGGTGACCGGTTGACTGTTCAATCATTCAAAGCGTAATATGCTAATGATATGCTAAGGCTGCTCGACCGCTCACTATGACATGCACTGACCACCAGGGAGCAGTCAACCGGTTGACCAGTTGCTATGATGTGTACTGACCACCAGGGGGCAGACGCTCCAACTGGTAGGTTAGCTTGCTGCTGGGGTCCGGCTCATCAGGACTGAGCGAGATGGGCCAGACACGCCCTGGAGGCCTCCCACGGTCCCTCCCCAGCCCTGATCATGCACCGGTGGGGTCCCTCGGCCTGTCCTGCACACTTTCGCAATCCGGGACCCCTCGGGAGATGTCGGAGAGCCAGTTTCGGCCCCATGCAGGGCTTATAGCTGGCGAGCACTGCTGAGGTGGCGTGAGCCTCTCCCCATCAGGACTGATTGGGCGCAAGCCCGCAGCAGGCGCAGTGGGGCAGATGAGTGGGAGCAGCAGGTAGGAACTGCAGGCGGCGTTGGACTGCAGGTTTCGGCCCGATCCCCACAGGCCATCCCGAGGAACCCACCTGTGCTTGAATTCGTGCACCACGCCTCTAGTGAAAATATAAATAAATGTACTCACATATAATTATAATATTGGGAACATTATCATGCCCAGTTTTCAGAATCAGTCTATTCAGCATTGAAGATCATTATTTTTACAGAAGAGACTGTAAATATTTTAAACCTTGTCAGTGTAAAGAATCATGGCATAACTGTCAGAAAATAGGCGATGAATGGGGGAGAAACTGGGTGAAAAGAAGTATATGGGGTACAAATTTTTTCATTTTACATAACTGGTAGTCAAAGGGTACTGGTGAAAACTGGTGGATGAAGAAAGTGGTTAAAGTTACCAAGTTAAAAAACAGAAAAGTTATAATGTTAATTTTTTAATAATGAAATGAAAATCATATACACAACAAAAAGTGTGTGGAAAAGGAGAGAATACAGGGGTGCAATGAACTACATTCCTATTTCCAAGAAGGGGAACAACAGAAATTTTCTGAGACTCAGACATCAAGAAACAGAGAATACAGGTGTGTTATTTACTAATATAGTTATGGTACTTAAAACAGAAATTTATCAACTAAGTTCTGGATCTGAAAGCTACTAGATATTTTTTTATGTATGTGTATGCAGTATTGGAATTTTCCTGATGTAATATGGACATCCTGATAATGACATGATTCCTGCTACCTGTTTTAATTTTAAATCTCTCTGATGATAAAGACAAACTTATTGGTATTTATAGGATTGCAGGTTTTCAGTTTAAACCCTAGTACTGATTGATTTCAGCTGCAGCTTCTTAACTCATTATTTGATTATGAAAGTCTCCATTTTTTCTTTTCCTCTTAAACTGTATCTATATGATTCCAAACCAATCAATCAATTGAGGATGAGGGGGAAAATGCACTCAAATACATCAGGTCATACGAGTTGGTTGGCTAACATAGTTTTTAAAAAATTATTATTCGTTTCAAATATCACATGTTTTTTTAAAATATGTTTTATTGATTTTTTACAGAGAGGAAGGGAGAAGGATAGAGAGTTAGAAACATCAATGAAAGAGAATCATCGATCAGCTGCCTCCTGCACACTCCCCACTGGGTATGTGCCCACAACCAAGGTACATGCCCTTGACCAGAATCGAACCCGGGACCCCTCAGTCCACAGGCCGATGCTCTATCCACTGAGCCAAACAGGTCAGGGCAATATCACATATGTTTGACTTAGATTTTCTGTAAATGTGAATACTGTTCCTTCTTTGATTACTTGAGTTGCTATGGCAATAAATCACATACTGTGTCAAACAATTAAGAATTCTGGAAAGTAAGTACCAAATAAGCTTTATTATTCTCCTTCATGACCTGCTTTGAAAGAATAAAAATAAATAAATAAATGTTATCTGCACTACTTACTATTTTGGGCAAATCTAAATAACTTGGAGCCATTACAAAAATCAGAATGATAAAACGATGTCCATGTGCCAGTTTGTTGGAAAATAAATGTCCTGGTGCTGTGTGTGGTGCCTTGAAATGGAACGAATCACTACTAACCACGAAGAGGGAGACAAAGTCTCCAGCAGGAAGCGCAGAACGGTTTTCATGGGCATCTGGGGACAGCCTTCCTCACAGGCGGTGTAAGGGAGGGATTTGTGGTTGAAATAACTTGTTTTATGGAGGAACAACAACAAAAAATCCATCATTCTTCTCTAAAACTGCTTAGCTATAGATTGACTGCATCTCCTCATCACATGCTCATGGCTTCAGCAACTCTTCTACCTGCCCCCCAATTCCTCCAGAATCTGCCCAACCCACCAATCCACGGCTCTCCTGGAGGAGCCAATCACAGCTCAGTCCTTCTTAAATCCTCCCCACAGGAGGCACCCACCACTCACAGTGCTTCTACTGGCAGGTGAGCCTCTCTAAGCCGAGGGGTCCTACCCTACCACCTCCTTTCAGCCAAGTGAAATGCACCTCCATTCCAGAGCCTTCGAGTCCTTCAGGCGTCACCGTCTCCCATCCCTCCCTTTAAACAGATCATCTAAACGGCACAATCATATTTAAAGTGCAGTCACACTCTCTAATTTTCAGCAAATGTACTACTATTTAATATCGATATGTTTTATGCATCAAATAAACTGGAATTTTTGAAGATTTTTTTTTTTTAAGGAAAGAACATGTTTCCTGTAAAAAATTTGCTGTAGTTGGTCAAAAGAATATTGTTCATGAGGGCCTGGAAACTACAAGAATAACTTTATAATAGAGCCCTTTTATTAAAAAGAAACTATCAAATAAAATTTAAAAAATAAATAAAAAGAAACGGTCAGACACACCATTGCTAGCTATGTCTCCTTACGGATACTGCTTATCCACTTTGAGCCTTCGTTTCCTCATATGCAATATGATGATGGTAATATGTATTTCTTCGGGCTGGGGATGGAGTAAATAAATAAGACAAGGTCTATAAAGAACTCAGCACCAGCCTGGCACACGCTTGGTAGGAAATACATTCTAGTATCTACCAGAACATCACTGGGTTTCTCACAAATCTAAATGGAATCTGAGGTTATTAATAGTCTTTACTTCTCTAACACACCAGGAAGTACTATGATGCACTATACTTAATTTTTTAAAAACTGTATTTTTGCTAAAAACCTATTCAATTCAAAAGATCAAAAACTTTAAGGTACTCATCCTCTCCCTCCTGCCCTCCCCCCATATATATGTATGTATATGTTTGTATGTGTATGTATATATAAACACACACATACACATATACATGTACACAAATATATACATATATACTAGAGGCCCGGTGCATGACATTCATGCACTGGGGAGTGTGGGGGTCCCTCAGCCCGACCTGCACCCTCTCCAATCTGGGAGCCCTCAGGGGAGCCCTCTCCAACCCGGGAGTTTCTGTCTGTCTTTGCAATCATATGAGCAAATTGTCTGAGACCACAACTCAGTTTGGTTTGTTGCTCACAGAATAATAGAGGCTTTTTTTTCTTTGCTTCATTGGTGGAGATTTCCTGGAAGTTTTAGGATATCTTCCCTTTAATTTTTCCTAGACACTGATTTTACTTATGTCTCTCACCTTTGCTTTCCCTCCATCTCCCACTGCAACAGTAACTTGCTCCAGGCTCACTTTGCTCTAGTGCAGCGGTTCCCAACCTGTGGGTCGTGACCCCTTTGGGGGTTGAACGACCCTTTCACAGGGATCGCCTAAGACCATCGGAAAACACATATATAATTACATATTGTTTTTGTAATTAATCACTATGCTTTAATTATGTTCAATTTGTAACAATGAAAATACATCCTGCATATCAGATATTTACATTACGATTCATAACAGTAGCAAAATTACAGTTATGAAGTAGCAACGTAAATAATTTTATGGTTGGGGGTCACCACAACATGAGGAACTGTATTAAAGGGTCGCGGCATTAGGAAGGTTGAGAACCACTGCTCTAGTGTACTCTAGGAGATCCATCTGCCACCAGAATTACGATTCCCGGCATTCCTGGTGCTCCCCATGCTCTGGGCTTCCGCTTCCGGTCCTGGGGCTGCCACCAAAATGACTATTCCCAGAATTCCTGATGCTCCCCACGATCTTGGTTTTCCCTTCCTGCTCTGTCTTCGTCCCATGGCCTCCCACTCTGCCAAGTCCTCCAAGCCGCCAGCTCTCCCTCTCTGCTCTCCGTCTGGTGGCTTGGGGAGCCAATTTCCCCAAGCCACTCCACTCTCCGCCAGCTCTCCTGCTCTGCTCTCTGCCTGGTGCCTGTGTATGCAAATTAACCCACTATCTTTGTCGGGTTAATGTGTATACTCACTCCTGATTGGCTGGTGAGCATAGCGGAGGGATGGTCAATTTACATATTTCTCTTTTATTATATTGGATACACACACACACACACACACACACACACACACACACACATATAAATAGATAGATATAGATAGATATTTTTTTAACTAAAAGCAATGCCAAGAGTAAGCTTGGGGGGCTGAGAATTATGGGTTATATTTGTGATGAGTTTGGCTCCTTTCCATAGGCATCAAGAAGATGAGATCAAGAGCCTCCTATGCTCTCCCAAGGCCGAACTCATGGTCTTCATTGGACCCAGAAAGGGAAGGATGCTTGGTCACAGACAGTCTGCAGTACCACTGCCGCCTTCAAAGCTCTGCTGCTCCGCTGGGACAGATGGGCAGGGAGCAGGTGGAGAGGAACAAGCTCTGTGCCCATGAAAGAATGCAGACCACTTTGCAAACCCTACAGTCGAGGGTCCTCCTCATGAAGAAAGTAGAATTCTCAGGCTTCTTTCAAAACTCAGAATTTTAATTCTTCTTGAGAAAAATATTTGTCAAGTATTTTACTCTCCCAAGATACGTTTGTTTTAAATACTGTTACATTGTGACAGACAGGCACTAGCCACATGGGGATGATCACTGTGTAAGTTATATAAATGTCTAATCACTATGTTGTACGCCTGAAACGAACATAATACTTCTTTATCCAAAGATTTCTTGAGCTCTCACCATATGCTCAGCCCTGCTCAGTGTCTGAAGGCTATCAGTGGAATAAAGTGACAAAGAGCTCATTCTAGCAGGGGAGACAGATAACAATCAATACCAAAAAATAAGTAAGTTACACAGTATGTTTTAGAACGTGATTAGTTGGTATTGGGGGGAGGGGGGAGGGTAGAGCCAGGTAAAGGAATTAGGAATACTACTGCAGGAAAAGTTCAATTTTAAATACAGTTGTCAGAGTGCACAGCCTTGAGAAAATGGCAACTGAAGACTATGAAGTTGTTATCACAGATCCTAAGTTAGTATTAGTTTTTATTTATTGTTTATCTTAAAAGCTAATCTATTTTTTATTTTTTTTAAATATATTTTTATTGATTTTTTACAGAGAGGAAGGGAGAGGGATAGAGAGTTAGAAACATCGATGACAGAGAAACATCGATCAGCTGCCTCCTGGACACTCCCTCCTAGGGATGTGCCCGCAACCAAGGTACATGCCCTTGACCGGAATCGAACCTGGGACCCTTGAGTCCGCAGGCTGACGCTCTATCCATTGAGCCAAACCAGTTACAGCTAATCTATTTTTTTAAAAAAACACTGATACACCACCTTTTTAAAACTAAGTTTATCTAATAAAAATTTTATTACAAATTAAATACAGAAAAATATTTAAATACAGAAGTCTTAAATTTCTGTATTTAACCACCTTTTCTAAATCTATATAACACACACCAGTGGCAAAGACTCTCAGAGAGAAGTTCGGAGCCTAATGAGGCCAGGCCTTAGCATGTATCACTGTCATTCTTCATGTAGAATCAGCATTTCTAAACTCATATAGAAGAGGAAAAGAAAGAAATTCCAGGAGCTTCTCATATTGATTTCTTTTACCCGAAACAAAGAGATTCTCCTAGTTCTACGCTATATCATAATCACTTAATTTGTCTGACTCCTTTAAAGAAAGAACAATGGATTCAAGAAAAGGTGTTTGACTAGCAAAAATATAATCATTTTGCAAGTTTTGTTGTTGTTTGTATGGGTTATTTCCCCTTAGTAATATGACATATGTGGTCTCTATAGAGAAACTGAAAATGTAAAACTCTAGCTCAGGCCGTTCCCACGAGCCTGAGCTAACTCTAAAGCAGCCCACATCTGAAAACGCTCCGCACTTCCCCAGGGTGGGAAGGGTAAGCCTCCTCTACACGCCTTACCTCTAGGTTCACTGTGTCAGACATTCACAGTTAAATCACCGACAGCACCTGATGTGAACACTTGTTTCCCTCCCTCCCAGTGTGTCTGCATGGACAGAGCTGGTGCCACTGTGAACCTCCTGCCAGGCATCTTCTCACAGGGGCCACACAGATTTTAAGGAATCTTTTTTTTTTTTACTGTATATTATTTTTTTTAAAATATATTTTTATTGATTTTTTACAGAGAGGAAGAGAGAGGGATAGAGAGTTAAAAACATCAATGAAAGAGAAACATCGATCAGCTGCCTCCTGCACACCCCCTACTGAGGATGTGCCCACAACCAAGGTACATGCCCTTGACCAGAATCGAACCTGGGACCTTTCAGTCCACAGGCCGATGCTCTATCCACTGAGCCAAACCAGTTAGGGCATGTATATTCTTTTTTTTTCTTTTTAATTTTTTTATTGATTAAGTTATTACATTAAGGAATCTTCTTGATGAAGTACTTTCTGGGGAAAAATATGGTTCACAAGATAGGAAATGAATACCTCCTACCACAATTAATTCAGTCCTTTTCCAAGCATTTGCTAAGTGTCCAACCACTCTACTTCTCACCATGGCTTTGCCAAGGCTGTCCTTTTACAAACTAAAATTCACTATCACAGCGTGATATGGACACATGAAAACATTTCCAGATGTGAGCTGCTTGGCCCTCAGAGAAAATAGTATGTCCTATTTAAATATAGCTGAGAGTAGGAAAGAAGAGTCATATTAGTTTTATTATGTAGCTTTTCATAGGACATACCACAAAAATAAATTAACCTAAACATATATGAAGAAAGAAATAAGACAAAAATATATGAGTATGCTTATTTATCAATTAATGTATGAACAGATACTGATATGAATTATTTGTTCAACACTGTGGCATCAAATCAAAATTGAAATATGAATTTTATAAATGAAAAAGTATATTTATAATCATAAAAATTGTAAACAATCTAATAGTAGAATGGTTAATAAATGATAGCCTATTCATATCATATTTCAGAAGATTTATTAATATAAATTGATATTGATCTTGTCAATATTTTTGTAAAATAAGAGCAGACTATACAAAGAGTATACTGTTTCATGTTGTATGAATATCTATATATATAAAAGGCTAATATGCTAAATGTCCGTCCGACCGGTAACTATGACATGCACTGACCACCAGAGGGCAGATGCTCAACGCAGGAGCTGCTGTGACACGCACTGGCCATTTACAGAGAAATGGCACCACAGACCTGGCACCCACAAAGCAACACTCGGCTTCCCCCAAGTGGGACACAGGCCCCGCCACCACCCTGGAGCGATACCCCACCAAATCACAGTCGACGCTGCCGAGACCCCATGGTGCAAAATGCGGCCCACAGCCCAGCCCAACCTGGAAATGGTCCCTGTGGGCACTGTGTAATGACATCATGCAGCAACGCCCGGCTTCCTCTCCCTAGTGACTAGCCTTGCAGTTTCTTCAGCCCAGGAACATGACTTGCTTTATAGCCAGGTGGAAACCTTTTTACACTTTAACCAAATGTCTGTGAAGCATTTTCCCGTGCCCCATCTCATTTGATCCTCACAGAAGTCCTGGAGTAGGTAGATAGGAGACTCGGTGGAATCCTATTTTCTTTTCATTAGCCAGAAAACGGAGACTTAGAAAGCTTAGAAACTTGACCTGACTAAAAAGAAGTAAGAAATGGTGGACCTTGAAAATGACTTCAGGTTTTCTCACTGCGCAGAATATAGTCAAACACTGATGCAGTTAAATATTTTACCCTTTGTTCTCCCTGCGTGATCTACAATAATAATCTGCTTCGTGTTGATATTTACTGCTGTGTTGCTGATAATTACCTGAAAGAGAAGTTGGGGCGCTTCACTGGGCTGGAAAAAGTTTAGCTACATCAGAAAGCAGGTCTAATTAAGCAAGTTTATTCTATATCTATAAAAGGCTAAGTTGACTTGTGCATACACTATACATATAAAGCTCTAGCTGGCACCAATCGCACGTGTGTGTTTCGATCTGTCATTGTCGATCATGAATTTGGTTGATATTTCTATTATAGAGAAAGGGCGAATAGCGATATTAAAATATTTCTTCTAAATTCCTTTCAGTGTCTGCGCACCAGGCCACTAGTATGTACATAGCAGTGTATGTACATATATACAAAAAAAAAAAAAAAAAAAAAAAAAACGGGGAGAAAGAAAACCCACCAAAATGTTTTGGAAAAATTATGGATAACCTTTGTTCCTTTAACTTTTCAGCCCCCCACCCCAATTTTTCTGCATTACAGATGTGTATCTCATGTCATTTGCTAAAATTTTGAGTGAAAACATGCTACGATGAGAAAAGATAAGCTGCAAATGAGATATTTAGGTTCTAGTTCCCTCTCTTAGGGCAAACACTTGCCCTCATTGTAGACAGACAGACAGAAAAGTCACTAATCAACTCTAGGCCTATTCATATTGTGTAGCATGCGGGGGTTGACCAGCTGCTCTCTAACCCTGAGTACTTTACTTCTGTGTAACTACGTATTGCTTTGTCACATACATTTCTCTCCTACTCTGCTCTAAGGTGGAGACTGTGCCACATGCACATATTTTGTGCCACACTTTACACACCGAGCAGGGCAAACAAATGTGAATTCATTCACCACTCACCACCCAAGCTTACCTTCCTGTTCCGAATCATTGTCTTCAGGATTGATTCTGTTCAGTTAGTTGTCTCACACTTAGCTCTCTCTTACCAAACAGCATACTCTATTCTCAAAACAGACCATCCTCCCTCTGCCCTACCTGTCCTCCCCTCCTCTCCTACCTTGTGTGCAGTTTCTGGCTGGGAAATCAGAGGCTCTATCTGGGTGAATCTGAGCCGGACAGTGGTTTACAAAAAAGACCCGACCACACACTGTCCTGCTCACTTCTCATGCCTTCGCATCCCACCAGCTCCTTTTATTCTCCAATATGCTCACCCTCTCACGCTTCCTAGGCCTGAAAGGGAATGCAGCAGAGCTGTGTGTGATGACTTACCTTGTCCTCTTACCGTGGAGGGACACACAACACCCCATTGCCAGAGGCTGGGCGAACACCTGCCCTCATTCTCAGGCAGGGTGGGTGTGACCGACTACACACTGTTAAGAGGGTTCAGCTAGGATATCTGTGATAATGTGACACACAAAATCAGGCCAACACTTTTCTAAAGTTGTTATAACCCTGTGCCTACATCATATGGGAAGGGTTTGCTGATGCATGTGACCTGGGTAGCTCAGTCTGGCACCAGGAGGGGAGCTGGTGCCAAAGGGGCTCCTTGGCCCATCTCTTGGCTATTGTGCAAAAATGCATATCCCCCTAACAGGCAAAGAGGAGGGAGCAGTTTTTTGTTTTGTTTTGTTTCTAACATCATTATATCTGTTTTCATTATTTTCCTAAGATCTAAACAACCTTGAGTTAATCTAGTGTTGGGACCTCTTTAATATGCTTTCTGAAATAAAATAAAACGAAATGACTAATTTTTCTGGCCATGAAGTCAAAACACTACGCAAAACACCACGGAAGCAAGTTAAGTGAAGCCTTCCTGCTGTTGCAAGGTAAGACCCTCAATGGATTTTGTACTTTTTTAAATTCAAAGATATTCCCACTTCATTAACACCATTCCTGGTTCTTTACTTCTTTGTTAGCACCATGGAGAAATTCCAGGCTTTCGGAGATTCAAATGACTTGTATCTAAATCAGACCTGGACTCTCTGGGCTCAACATGCCGATTTACATGAAATCTCTTAGAGTTTCTCTGCTTCCATAAAATGCGGATGCCACTGCCCATCAGGCCCAAGTTTGCCTCTTTGCACAAACAGTCCAAAACAGTTTTCCTGATCTGTTTCAACTTGAAGTGTTGTCAATATATGGATTGTCTTGCTTTCTAATTCAGTGAAAAATCTAGTTTTCCATTAGTCTCTGCCTTTCTAATTTTCGATACAGCTTTACTAAATGTAATTATTAAAGGCAGATTCAAGAAAGCAATTACTGAGCTACTGGTTTGTATCTCTGAAGTCTTAATAAGTGGCAAAAAGTTGCAATTGCACTAAGAGTATTATATACATTTTTTTTTCTACAGATTAGACACACACACCCTTGAATCTGTATATGGGGAGACATATTTAAAACAGTATATAAAGCATCCTCTCTTAAAACTCAAATTTTAACTCTCATTTAAACTTTATTCAAAGGCAGGGCTGTCTGCTGTAAACAACTGAGCAGAAAGGCCACATTCTACTCTGTCTCCAGGACTCCGTGACTTTGGTAAACCAGTGACTGCCCCGCGTCTCCTTTTTCTCTCCATCTGAACAGATGTGAGGATGTGAAACTACATGGTACTTTTTCAGCTCCATAAAGGCTTTGAGATATTTATTAAATTCCTAATCTCTGCTAGGCTCAGTCCTACAGACAGATAAAGATATTATACAAATTCTAATCCAACGCTTTTAAGGCTTAAAATGTAGGAAAGAAGAAAAATATAATTGATGTAAATAACCTAATTAATAATACAATTAATATACAGTAATATACAAAAGCGCTACCTCAATGATATAAACCTAATTATCTTTCCAACACGTCCTAAGGAATAGCAGTACATGTCAACGGGGGATGCACCCTCTTTGGGAGGCATCCAAGTTATATGCTTGGGCTTCCTATCTGCAGGCAAACAGAGGAGCATTCATGATGTGGCCACTTAACACGGGTGTTGGACAAACAACAGATTCTGTGAATGGAGCCCTTATCCCCAAACCAAAATGCTTCTGAAACATTTAACAGTCATCTAGCCATCACTAATCACTGTTACCTCAGTATTGTGATATTATTTAATCATTCACGAGAGACAGAGGAACAGCTTACTGTCATCACTTTACAGATGAGAAGATGGGGGTCAGAAAAGTAAAGGACTTCGAAAGCCTCACAGCTAATCAGCAAGCGGTCTGTGCTCCAGGATCTGACCGCAGGCCGACTTTCTGTAAAACTAATCACTGAGCAAGGCCGTAGGAGCTTCTGTTCCTGTGACATTTTCACTCTTCGGAAAAATCCTCAGTGCTCTCAGTGATGTTCGTTGGTTTGTCAGCACCTCTCAAAATAGGATGTATTATTTATCTTGGACACCATAGAGCTATAGCAATCCCTTCTATCTTATACTAATTTAGTGGCTATGTGAAAAACTTCTGAATTTATCAACTCTGTGCTAATGGGTTTTGGACGGTGTCCTTACATCAAGGCCTAAAGATTTACGATGAGCAACATCACTACCACTGTTACCTCAGTGTACATCTTAAAGTTAACACCATACTATGGAGGCTTCTTCAAATCCTCCTTCGTGAAAATCTGAAGCCAATGGGGGGGAAAATAAAAAAAATAAAATAAAAAACGGAAACAAGCAAGCAAACAGCACACGATTCCTTTCATTCCACAGTGAAGCTGAAATCTGTACACCAGGTGTGCGCGGACGCATCCTTCTCTCTAAAGGTGCACTGTGCTCAGCCTGGACGCCACATCTCAGGCAGGTCACTGTCACCTGAGAAGAGTCTTTTCTACAGAGAAGCTCCAAAAGCCACCAGAGGCCTTTCCCTAGGGCATTCGGGGAGCTGGGAGAGATGTTACCCCCAGGGGAGCAGACTCTGAGAGAAAATGAAAGAAGGGGTCCCAGTGACGTTTTGTGGATCCCAATAACAAAATTAAGGCCATCGAACACATCTTCCGTGCAGTCCAGAGCTGAGAAAAAGGATCAAGTTTGCTGTGCAAGTATAAGGAGCCCCTCGTCCCAAACCTCCCACCAGATAAGGCCGAGCTGCAGTTCCCAGGCAGCTCCTGCGAGGAAGGACTACACTTCAGCCAGTTTCTGGTCAGAGATCATACATTGGGAAAACAGACTACATGCCACTGCTAAGTACACAGCCTCTTTCTTGAATGTGAGTCAGAAAGGGTGGGGCTGTCATTAAGCCATAGAAATAACTAGCATAGAATCTGACGAGCAAAATGTTAAAGATAAAAGCCCCAGGTTTACTATTCAAAGATAAAGAAAGCATTTTGTCAGGAAGCACCGAGATAGACTGAGAATAAAAGCTTCTAAAATGCATAAGCACAGCCAAAACCGGTTTGGCTCAGTGGATAGAGCGTCGGCCTGCGGACTGAAGGGTCCCGGGTTCGATTCCGGTCAAGGGCATGTACCTGGGTTGCGGGCACATCCCCAGTAGGAGATGTGCAGGAGGCGGCTGATCGATGTTTCTCTCTCATCGATGTTTCTAACTCTATCTCTTTCCCTTCCTCTCTGTAAAAAATCAATAAAATATATTTAAAAAAAAAAAAAAAAAAAAAAAAAAAAAAATGCATAAGCACAAATAATTAAAAAACAAATCTGAAACAGTCGCTCTAAAGCGTTAAGAAAAGTGGGGGAACATTCAACTCCTCGCTCTAAAACGCTAAGAGAACAGAGAGGCCCCGGGGAAGAACCTGAAGGGGGCACCGGGACTGCACCAGAAGGAACCGACTCCACAGAAGACCTGGGAACGAAAAGCAGGGACCCAGGTCTCCCTGGAAACAAAGTCGGGAGCACATTTTGCTCCTGCGATCAGAAGGAACAAGTCACATGTGTGGACACAGACCCCTAATAAAGAAACAAAAACCAGAAACAGTAGAAAGTGCAGTGGATTTTGTCTTAATTCAGATATTAAATAGCCACGCTACCTGGGGTAAACCATTCACTCTCGTTCTGGCTCAGGTTACTGGGTTTATTCAGTAAAAAATGTACTGATCACATCTATGTGCAAACATGTGCTAGAGGCTGGGAACACGGTGAACTCACAGCACAATGCACAGGTTTATACATGCTCAGAGGGAAGACTCCTGACAGAGCACAAACTAGGACATCGCTGAGGAGGTGGTGGTGACACTGAGCGGTGATGCTACGGGGAGTGGGGGATGGCGGGGACCTAGGCCAACGGAGAAGGTTCGTTTAACAAAAGAAGTAGATTCACTTGAGGAACTGAGCCCGGCGCTCAGGGGGAGGAAGGATCCAGAATAGCCACTTAGGTAGGCAGGGGCCAGACACTCGGGCCTCGTAAGACACCCCAAGCATTGGCTTGCCTTTACCCAGTGAGCAGTGAGAAGCCACTCAAAGACTGGAAGCAGGAGCTGACCTGATCAGATGATCAGAAATATCTTTCTGGCAGCAAAATAATGGATTCTCAAGAGCTCAGAGTAGATGGGGAAGACGGAATAGGAAGTTATTAAAGTCTCCTGCAAAGTTCCATTCCACATCAAAAATTCTGTTGCTAATGTTTCACTGATATAACTATACGATATCAACTAAAAAATGAACTGTTATATAACAATTAGAGAGCCAGGACTTTAAAAGTTTAAAAAGAAAATAGCATTTTATTTTATTTTTTTTAATGATGCTTTTTAACATATATTTTTTAAATAATTTCAGAGAGGGAGATAGAAACATCAATGATGAGAGAGGACCATTGATCGGTTGCCTCCTGCATGCCCCTACTGGGGATTGAGGCCGCAACCTGGGCATACGCCTTTGACTGGAATCTAACCTGGGACCCTTCAGTCTGCAGGGCGATGCTCTATCCACTGAGCCAAACTGCCTAGGGCGTAGATAGTTGGCATTTTGAAAATGAACTTACCAGGAACCTTTTAAGAACTCTCTCATGAAAGGGTATTTTCCTTTCCAAGACCAACAGAAGGCTGCTCTGCTGGTTGGGAAGACACAGAAAACCACGACAGGTGTGTGGGCACTGGTGTAGAGAGGGAAAGGGAGGGGGCCAGTGGCCCTCCATCTCACCCACTGTCTGCGCAGTCCTCTGTAGGGCAATGAAGGCAGTGCAACTCAGCAGTCTGCAGGCATTCCCAGAGGAAACAAAACAAATTGAAGCGTAGGGCAGGGGTGTGGGAGCATGGAGGGGAGAGGCAGGGGCCTAGCATAAAGGCTGGCCTAAGGAGAAAGGCAAAATCAGAAGGCATCCACGGGCTCCATCAGTGCTGGACCACGCTGAGGCCAGCTGCCCGCGTAAGTCAAATGGAAAAGAAGACAAGTGACGCATACAGGGGCATCACCGCTGAGGGGTACCACCGAGGGAACGGAGCTTGGAAAGAGGAACAGAACTGTGAGTGGTGCCATAACGGACACGGTGGTGGAGAAGTCTAAGGTCCCTAGGCTAACTCTACCGCCAGGGCCCTGAGGACAGGGATCCACCTGGGGGTGAACCGTGATCGAGTTATGACTGGGATTACAATGCTGCAATGGCCACCTTTGGGTTGTAGTCAAAACCATGTCATGATTAGTCTGGGTGTACGATTCTGAGGTGGAAGAAGGAAGTACCAACCAAGGCCTGTGCCTGGGAGACGGTGACGGTGCGCAGGAGCGTAAGTTCCTGTAGCTTATTCACGTGTGGTAGGAAGTGCTGACAGGAAAGGCACTGGAGCCAGTCTCAGGAAAAGGCGCAGTTTCCCACCAGCAGCATTCTCTCCCGCCCCCACTTCCCTCTGGTCCAAGGGAGAGATGGTCAGGAACCACTGACTCCATTGGGCCACCCCACCCCCACCCCACATTCCTTCTACTCATTCACTCATCCAGCAAAGCCTTGGAGGACAGTGAGGATGGTCCTTAATTTTGAATCCCTCTCCACATTCTCATAACCTTGGGCCTGAAATAAAAGAGGAAAAGAACTTCAAAAGTAAACGTAAAGAGTAGAGTCCGGCTGATGCGACCCAGTTGTTGAGCTTCAACCCATGAACCAAGAGGTCACTGGTTCGATTCCTGGTCAGGGCACATGCTTGGGTTGCGGACTCAATCCCCAGTAGGGGGCGTGCAGGAGGCAGTGCTTGATGATGTTTCTCTCTCAGATATTTATATCTCTCTCTCTCCCTTCCTCTCTCTCTAAAAATCAATAAACATATATATATTTTTAAAAAGAATAGAGATGGGGGAGGAAGGGAGTCATGAACAGAGGAACAGCCTGGGCTGTAGCCAGAGGATTAGACTAGGACAGTGGCCGGCAAACTGCAGCTTGCGAGCCACATGCGGCTCTTTGGCCCCTTGAGTGTGGCTCTTCCACAAAATACCACGTGCGGGCACGCACGTACAGTGCGACTGAAACTTCATGGCTCATGCGCAGAAGTCGGTATTTTGTGGAAGAGCCACACTCAAGGGGCCAAAGAGCCACATGTGGCTCGCGAGCCGCAGTTTGCCAACCACTGGCCTAGTAGAGCAGAGGTCTCAAGACATCCAGGCATAAGGCAAAGGCTACCTCAATCCCTGAACATCACAATGGCAGGATTCAAATTCTAATGCAACTGTGTTCTACTGGATTTTTTTCAATTAAGTTCCTCTTTCTCAAAGTAAACTTTACCTCTGGTGATTTTCTTAACTCCCTAATCTTCTCCCTTTACACTTGCTACTCCTAGTAATAAAGTGATGGTTCACTATTTATAGGATAAACTGCTATCTTTCTGCCTCGAATTTACAGCTCTCACTGCACTCTCGCCTCAGTGCTGCATTCCTCACTAGAGGAAAGCGTGCAGCCAAAAGAACCACTCCATTAGGTAGCTTGCAGAGATAACCACACCAATGTACGGCAATCCTGTCCTTACTACAGGGCCTGCCCCTCGCTCTCAGTCATTCCTTCAGCACGCATTCATTGAATTCCTTCGTGGGCTGGGCGCTGAGCTGGCACACGGTGGGCAGCAAAAGAGACATGGTTTCTTCCCCATGGGACTCAGGGCAGAGACAGAGATTAACCAATTGCAAGCACATGGTTAAGACTGAAACAGGACCAGAAAGGAAAGGTAGATGGTGCTGAAGTCACCTTAACAGGGACACCTGGCTTGGTCCGGACAACGAAAGACACCCCGGAGATTTAACACGGCACTCCGCTCTTGAGGGCATGGACAGGCCAGGGCAACTGTTCCTCGGTCTGCATGCCCGTGCTGCCTGCAGCTCTCTCCACTCTGAGACTCGGACCCTGAACTTATCTTTGGAGAATAAACGCCCCGGTTCGAATTCCAGCTTTACCACTTACTGTCTGTGTGTCCTACAGTAAGTTATTTCAAGTCACTGGGCAATGGACTTTTTAGAGATAGTGATACTCTCTCTCTGAAGATTTAAACAAGTTAATATACATAAAGCACCAAGTATGGTATCTAGTATACAGTAAACACTCAACAAATACTAGGTGTGATTATTTTCATGTCCTAGGCATCCCCAAATGTTAATGTGTTTAATGACTGGTCATGCTAACTTGTCTGAATGCCTTTTTCTGGCTTTGGGAATGAAGAATCAGAGTGCTCTTAGAATGCGTGTCCTTTATTGATACGGTAGCTACTCTCTTTCTTTGGGAGTATTTAACACTCCGGTGTGGGGTGAATTTCCCGCCAAAATATAAGATGGCTCTGTCTTTTGGTTTTGTTCCATCCACCAAAAGGGTGGATTACAAACAAATATTTGGTAATACGCAGTTACAATCGGCCCGAGTTTACACGTTTCCCGCACTCCACCGCAAATCTATATGAACCGAGTTAAAGATGGCTCCCGCGGAGTACGCGCAATTCACGCGAGCCGACTTAACTCGTTTCCCCCACTCCAAGTGTTAAGACACTTTCATATGTGAAATAAATGTCTTTTTATAATTCAGTATTTTGAGTGGGTAATATATTCATATGGTTAAAAAAAAAAAAAAGCTACAAAAAGATAAACAGTGAAGTCTTCCTCAAAACCCAAAACACTGTGACAGGTCACACCCCGTACACCCTTGTTGGGGGCTCACCGTTAACAGACCCTCCTGGCCTTGCTCTGTGCACATGTGAACAGTGGTATGCCCTCCCCTTCTCCACAAAAGGCAGAGCGTTACACACTGTTCTACCTTGTGCTTATTGTCCTGGTCCTCCTTTTATTGCTACATAATATTCTATGGCACGGAAATTGTTATTACACATGCCTTTTTGGCTACATCTCTTTCTGGGCTGACACAAACTTTCCTAATCATAGTTTTAGCAGTGGGTGATGGAGAAAATGGGTAGAAATGTCCTATTTTCATTTGGCTTAATTTTTCTTCATCACAAACTAACAGCAACTAATTATTTGGGGGTATGTTTTACATAAACATTCTACACAATCACTATGCTGTAGTTTGTAATAATAATAATTTTCCCCTTAACATTACTTTAAAGTATCTGTTCTGTATTGCCTACGAACCAGGATCATTTTCCCTCCTGTTTATACGGGAAAGGTGCCGGCTGCTCCAGCATCCAATCAGTACCCCGAGGAGATGTCAGCTGTCAGCCGGGTCTCTCGCAGCGATTTCCCTCTCCCCTCTCCCTTCCCGCTCTGGGTGAGCTGTCAAGTTTCTAGTTTCTGATGTGCATTTACATCACTCGATGACATCTGACAGCAGTGAAAGGCCACAGAAAACTGCTTATTGATCAGAGCAAAACTAGTTGACGGAACAGATGAGGTTGTATCACAGAAATGCAGCCACCTTCGGGCGATGACATTCTGCTCCCCGTACACAGCGCTTAATGGAATACAACTTCATTAGATCATGCCACTCGCGCTCACAGCACCAGGCCCGTCTCCTGGCTGTTTTGTCTATGTGGTGATGAGGACAATCTACTTCTGCTGGTATCAATGTATCACTAACCCGATTCGGTCATGAACACTTGCAAACTACGGGCGAATCTGTCCTGACAAATACACCAGGAGACACTGAGGTCTCAATCTTAACTAAAATCTAATTGTGCTGTCCTTTAGAAAAAGAGAATGACCACTTACTGAGCCATAAGTGCTCAGTGGAAACTTCTGTAACACTATGTAAAGTTACGTGGGCACGTCTTTGATTCTTGTGACATGGTCAGGAAATTTTAAAAATTATAACTTGAGATACGCTCAAAATGTACTTAATAAACGGGAGAATTTAGTTCATTTGAGGAACTAAAATACCAGATGAAGGCCCTCTGCACACACAGTGTTCCTTCGGTTTTTAAAGAACAACTTTAACCACCTCCCATCTTCACTGCCCATGCAGATAGAGGACTGTGAAGTTACAC